>NC_029777.3:55494484-55498030 GCF_000817695.3 Arachis duranensis | reverse complement strand
CCTCCTAATTATTATCTATTATTTATCATATGAGCCTGATTCGTTGTTAAAAGCGTAGTTAAATTGCGAGGTATTTTTTTTTGTTTGAAAACATTTGGGTTAATAGACGGAATCACTCATAATCAATTCACAAGTAATAACAGATAAAACAGTTATAAACAACCACACATAAATACATCACAAGCAGTTAACAACATTCAGTGATCCAGCCTTTGTTTAAGAATAGACTTTTAGTTAGAACACCCTAGATAGAACATCATCTGCTACTCCTCTGCACGATCAGACTTTTCCACAGGATGCCTCTCTGGTACCTCATGAAGTAGCCACACAATAGGAATCTTGTACACAGGATTTAGGTTAAAGTGCGCATTCGAATGGGGTGCAGACGTTGGCTGGTCTCACAGTATATACGTATAATCAGAGAATGATATTCTCACCCTAGACTCAGAAGACTATCTAGAGCAGGATCCTCTTCGCAGAACCATCATCAACGAACTACGTTAAGGTACTCTTACTTCCATCTGAAGGGGAAGGGAGAGAGAAGGGATAAGAACTGGGGAGTTCTTAGTAGGGTCGGGGTTATTAGTTATATTTAGTAGGGTCGGGGTTATTAGTTACGTTCATTTATTTGGGGTCGATTAGTAGACAAATAATAGAATATAGGGAAGCAGTAAACAAAAGATAAAGACAGAAAGAGAAAGTAGACACGATAGAAAGCAGAACACAAACAAAAGAATACAAGATAATAAAACATAGAAATAGCAAACAAGCAGACAAACACAAAGAAATAGATCACACACAGAAAGGAATGCAACAGAGAATGATGCGCAGACAAGAATGATGCATGTTTAGTCCTAGTACAGGCCATGAGCTCATGTGTCGGTTAGCACCTGCATTCCCGACATTTATCCAGTCACGAGTTCCCGATTTTCCCGGATACGATTTTCCGTTCAAATAAATGCGCATGTAATTATTAGCATAATAACGCCCTTGTAAGTGAACTTCGGCTTACAGGTATCACAACTCTCTGTAGGTGAACTTCGGCCTACAAAAGGAACACCATGAGATACACAATTGATATTCATTGCAGGTGAACTTCGGCCTACAGGAATAACAACTCACTATAGGTGAACTTGGGCCTACAAGACCTCTAGGGCCAACAGAAAAGCAGTAGATGAACGTATAATAGAATACCATGCCACAAGGCTTAACTCTTTATTTTTATACTCTTCTCCTCTTTTTCTCTTTGTCTCTTTACTCTGCTCTGGTTATTCTATTCTCTGTGTCTCTCTACTCTGCTATGATTTCTCTGTTTAACATATGTATTTAAAGCTTATGTAAATTTCGGTATGAATAGTTAGCTTGTCCCAAGTATAGGTTCATTAAGTCTATACTGAAACAGTTTAACTTTTCACATTATACCTAACCCTAGTTGCAACTCAAGGACTAACTATGTTGCCCTAGTTCGTTCACTAATGTCTGTCTGTTTTTCTGTCATTAAAACTTTACAGACTTTTTCTTCGATTCTTATCTCTTCTTCAACTTTTTATCTTTTATTTATCTTTGCCTCACTAATATGTTCTTATCACTCCCTAAGTGTTTTATGAAGGTAATTATGAGATTCTACACTTAAAGTTCTCTTTCTAAAGCTTTTACAGAAAGCTGCCTTTTTCGCATTATTTTATTATTTTTATTAAAATATTATTTTTAATTAAACATTATTATTTATTATTTTATTATTAATTTTCCAAAATTAACTTACCTTTTACTTTTAACATTTAAAAATTACTTTTTACCACCCGTAACTTTTAATATTTCTACTTTAACCACCCTAACTTTCAGAAAAAATAACCCCTCAAACACCAAAATAATTACAACCTTGCCCTTTCTAAGATCTAAAAGGTGTTCTTCAATGTTCTTCATCACACTCAAAGTGTTCTTCGCGTTCTTCGTAAATTCTTTTGATTCTTTCTCTGTTTTTACCCGTTTTTCAATCTTTTCAGCAACCGATTTTTACTACAATTCATAATAAATTAGCAGCCACTAAAACCCCATCTTTTCTACATGATTTTAACACAAATTGAACCCCAATTTAGGGCCTAGGGTTTCGTTTTCCAGCAGCCCTCAAGAACAACATTCATAGCTTAAATATCATCAAATTTCATCAAATTTTCAACAAACTTTCAACAAGAATCACTCATATAAACAACCAATTTCAAGCACAGTCAAACCATATCATAATTAAACAACTCAAACACAATCAATCAAGATTAAATTCATCAAACCCTACCTGGTTTTGCTGCTCCTAATTTAGTTAGGCTTTCAGGTGGTCCTTTAGCACTTTTTCCTCCTAAATCACATCAAGAACAACTTTAAATCCAAAAACTCTCAACTGACCAAATCTCACTCAGTATGTTAGGAAGTGATTTCTAACCTTAGACTTTCTGGAAAGTCACGTTTCTTGGCCCTCAAGTCAAGTTAAGCATGATTCCTAAGGAAAAACATCAAGAAAACACATGTTTACATGGTTTTCCTTGAAAACCGAATTGAAGAGGGAGAGAGACAGCCATCTCACCTTATTTCCAGCCTTGATATGTTATTTGGTTATGTAGAGGAAGAAGAGAGGATCATTTTGGTGAAGTCGGAGTTTTGATTTGAGTTTTAGTTCAGAAGAAATCAAGCTTTGAAGATTAAAGGGTCATGAAAGTTTCTCTCTTTTCTCTCTTCACATTTTCGGCCAAAGGGAGTAAATGACCAGCCTTGGAGTGTCTTGGGGGTGTAAGGAGAGTTGTGATTGGTTGGCTTGAAGGTGGGTTAAAATAATATTAAAATATCTCAAGTGTATAACTACTAAAACTAGATGTATCAGAACACTTGTGAAAACATCTCTAAAAATTATTTTCTGAGCTACTAGCATAAATGATACTAGTAACATATTTATTATGAGGATAGAACATGTATAATGAGGCCTTAGCATTGCTAAAGTCATCAGAGAGTGCTGGTGCTAAGCTGCACCAGTAAACCGTAAACCCGGTTAAACCGATTTTCTGTTTTTAACAAAAATAGACTAGGTAACCTTATAATATCATTCAAGCATTTTCTAATACTAATATAATGATAATATTATACTATTATCTCTCTCCTCTCATGAATCGAGTCTGGTTCGTCAAATAGAGACTATTTACAAAAGTCAGAATCAAAGCTGCCAACCGATACGGTTCAAAAACTAGGTTCTTCGCGATTGCATTATCGAGATTGCTTCAGAGGAGGTTCTAGCTTAAGGATGACATAATGATAAGGAGGATTGAGATGCTTGATGATATAACAGAGGTGTTCCCTTTACTGATATTCCGGAGGATTCCGTGCCTTTAGAAAAGATCTTGCGTACACGAAAATCAGGGTTGTTACACGTGACACTCATCATCATTCTCACCTATGAACGTGTGACTGACAACCACCTCCGTTCTACCTTCAATTGGGTGAATATCTCTTGGATTCCTGATACATGATGCATGGTTGATCGCCTGACAAACGAGCCAGCCATTC
>NC_029777.3:55490926-55494438 GCF_000817695.3 Arachis duranensis | reverse complement strand
CGTGATAGGGTGCGTTGAACATTTCCACTTAGAGGATGGGAGGTAGCCACTGACAACGGTGAAACCTTTGCATAAGCTTGCCATGGAAAGGAGGAAGAAGGATTGGATCAAGACAGTAGGAAAGCAGAGAGACGGAAGGGAAGGCATCTTCATACGCTTATCTGAAATTCCTACCAATGAATTACATAAGTATCTCTATCTTTATCTTTATGTTTTATGCGTTTATCACCATACCCATTTGAGTTTGCCTGACTAAGATTTACAAGGTGACCATAGCTTGCTTCATACCAACAATCTCTGTGGGATCGACCCTTACTCGCGTAAGGTTTATTACTTGGACGACCCAGTACACTTGCTGGTTAGTTGTGCGAAGTTGTGTTTATGCCATGGTATTGAACACCAAGTTTTTGGATTCATTACCGGGGATTATTTGATTTATGAAAGGTATTGATCACAATTTCGCATACCAACACCTACAACTCATCTTGGAGGAACCACCCAAATTTGAGGTGGGGTGACAACCAAAACCAACAATCTTGGCAGAGGAACGCAAACCAAAATAATTCTAAAAACACGAACCATCAAAACCATCAAAACACTAACCAAAACCAATACAGAAAACCACAAAACAATCAACCTCAACCTAACTACTTTCCACCCAATAACCCATCCACTAACCAAAACAACTTTCATCCACCCTCAAAATCCCATAATCAACCATAACCACCTCAAGACTCCCAAAAAATCTCCAACTTGGAGATAGTGATGGAGAAGATGGTGAAACATCAAGAGCTAGCTGACAAGAACCATGAAGCTTCACTAAGGAATCTAGAGAGGCAAATTGGTCAATTGTCGAAGCAAACAGTGGCCGAAAGAGCACCTAATGCATTGCCAAGTGACACCATTCCAAATCCTAAAGAAGAATGCAAAGCAATCCAATTAAGGAGTGGAAGAACCTTAGTGAATGACAATAAACCAACAAGAAGCCAGCTAAGAATGATGAGGACATTAGCAACGAAGAGATGACAGCAAACAAGCAAGACCAAAAGGAATCTAAGGAGAAAGAGGAAGAGCTCAAAGCTTCAAAGAAGGGGAAGCAAATCATGGAGGAGCAACCACAAGAACAGAGAAAGATGGTGAAGCCTTGCACTCCTCCCCTTCCATATCTTCAAAGGTTCAACAAGGAACTAAAAGACCAATAGTTCCCCAAATTCCTAGAAGTCTTTAAGAAGCTAGAAATCAATATTTCACTTGCTGAGGAATTTGAGCAAATTCCTTTGTATGAAAAATTCTTAAAATAACTCATCAACAAAAAGAGACGCTGTAATGAAAAAGAAATAGTAATGCTCAGTCAAGAATGCAGTGCAATGATTCAAAGGGGTATTCCACCAAAGCTGAAAGACCCAGGGAGTTTTGTCATATCATGCACCATAGGCAAAATGACATTGGAGAAAGCTCTATGTGATTTGTATGCCAGTATCAATTTGATGCCCTTCTCAATGATGAAAAAGCTTGCCATAGAGGAAATCAAACCCACCAGGATGTCACTTGTAATGGCAGATAGATCAATCAAGATTCCCAATGGAGTTGTGGAAAAGTTATTAGTGAAGGTTGGAGAGTTCATCTTCCCTGCCGACTTTCTGATATTGGACACAGAGGAAGAAGGAGATAATTCAATTATCGTAGGAAGACCCTTCATTGCCACAACAAGAGCCATTATTGATATAGAAAAGAGAGAGATGATTTTCAGGGTGCACAATGAACAAATGATCATCAATGTTTTCAAATCAATGCAACACCCTCCTAAGCAAGAGAACTACATGAGAGTGGATATGATAGAAGGTCTGGTGGAAGAAGCATTTAAAGCAATCAGTCAAGAGGAACAAGGAGAAGAGATAGAAACAGCTCGAGATGCCTTAAAGGAACAAGTGACTGAAATCTCTTCTGAAAGAAAGGCAGAGGAGAAGCCAAGTCAAGAATTGAAACCTTTGCCTCCACACCTTAAATATGCATTCCTTGGTACAACAGATAACTTCCCTGTGATCATCAACTCCACTTTGAGTGAAGAAGAAGAAGGAAGGCTCCTTACTGTGTTGAGAACTCACAAAGATGCACTAGGATGGACTATTGATGACCTAGACGGCATAAGTCCTGCTATATGTATGCACAAGATACTTTTAGAGGAAGATTATAAATCTGTGGTGCAACCTCATAAAAGACTAAACCCCACAATGAAAGAGGTTGTCCAGAAAGAAGTGATGAAGCTTTGGAATGCTGGGATTATCTATCCTATTTCTGATAGCTCATGGGTGAGCCCAGTTCAAATGGTGCCAAAGAAAAGTGGGATGACTGTCATCGCTAATGAGAAGAATGAGCTCATTCCCACAAGAACAGTGACATGATGGAGGATGTGTATTGATTATAGAAGGTTGAATGATGCCACAAGAAAAGACCACTTCCCCCTCCCCTTTATTGATCAAATGCTTGAAAGATTGGCCAGCCATGCCTACTACTGCTTCCTGGATGAATATTCTGTGTATAATCAGATAGTGGTAGATCCCAAGGACCAAGAAAAGACCTCTTTCACATGTCCATTTGGAGTTTTTGCCTACAGAAGGATGCCATTTGGGCTATGTAATGCTCCAACCACCTTTCAAAGGTGTATGCTGTCTATCTTCTCAGATATGGTTGAAAAATTCTTAGAGGTCTTCATGGACGATTTCTCTATTTTTGGTGACACTTTTAATGCTTACTTGCATCATCTAACCTTAGTCTTGAAACAGTGCCATGAAATTAATTTGGTTCTAAATTGGGAAAAATGCCATTTTATGGTACCTGAAGGAATTGTTCTTGGTCACAAAGTTTCAAGAAAAAGGATAGAAGTTGACAAGGCAAAAGTAGAAGTCATAGAGAAACTTCCTTTGCTTGCTAATGTGAAAGCTGTTAGAAGTTTCCTAGGTGATGTGTGGAAAACGATCCAACACAAAACTCACCGGCAAGTGTACCGGGTCGCATCAAGTAATAATAACTCACATGAGTGAGGTCGATCCCACAGGGATTGAAGGATTGAGCAATTTTAGTTTAGTGGTTGATTTAGTCAAGCGAATCAAGTTTTGGTTGAGTGATTTGTGTTTAACAAGAAGTAAATGACAGTAAATGTAAAGGGGGAGGGGAGAAGTGCAGTAAATTAAAGAACAGGAAAGTAAATTTGCAGAAACTTAAAGAACAAGAAAGTAAATGACTGAAACTTAAAGTGCAAGAAACATAAACTACAGTAACTTAAATGGCAAGAAAGTTAAATTGCTAGAAAGTAAAAGGGAATTGAGGAATGGGATTACAGGATCTAAACAAAGAGGAAGTAAATTGCAGCAATTGATTGAGCACAAATTGAATCAGAAGCAAATAGCATTCAAACAGAAAGAAAATAAAATGCAGCAAGGGTCACAGAAGAACCAAAAGTAAATTGTGGTCTCAGGTCTCAAGAGACTAGGTAGTAGAGCCTAGATCTCTAT
>NC_029777.3:55489755-55490800 GCF_000817695.3 Arachis duranensis | reverse complement strand
CTTCTATTTATACACTTTCTATTCTTGGATTTTGGGATTTGGATGGGCTTTTGATTTGGTGAAGAAATGAATTAAAATGGGGTTTTAATTTGAATTTTCGGCCCATGAAAATTCACTCCCAGGAGGCTGCCCTGCCCTTGTGGAGGGCAGGGCAGAAAATTGGTGCATGGTGCGGAAGTTTGGTGCGACTTGGGTGCGTGTTGGTGCGGCTTGGTGCTGCCAGGAACGCAAAACGCTGCCCTGCCCGCGCCAAGGGTAGGGCAGAAAATTGTGGTGCTGCCAGATCGAGGAGTCGGAGGCTGCCCTGCCCTTGTGGAGGGCAGGGCAGGATTTGGTGCATGTTGGTGCGGCCTTGGTGCGGTCTGGTGCGACTTTGGTGCGCAAAACGCTGCCCTGCCCGCGCCAAGGGCATGGCAGAAAGTTGTGGTGCTGCCAGGAGAGGATCGTGGTGCGTGCTGGTGCTGCCAGGAGGGAATTTGGTGCGCCAGGATCGTGCGTGATGCGCCAGGATCGTGCGCCAATCCAAATGCTGCCCTGCTCGCGCCAAGGGCAGGGCAGAGTTCTCTCCTTGCTTGCCCTGTGTTCGAAACACGGCTGGGACACATCTTCCATTAATTTCCTTGGTTTCTTGGCACGGCACTCATCCTTAAGTCCTAGCTTCCTCATGGTTCCTTGTTCGAACCTTGTAGCATGCATGGGTGACATTTTTCCCTTGAATTTCTTCCTTAGAGAGCCCGATTCTGCCCTCCCCAAGGGCAGGGCAAGGTTCTCTTTCTCTTGGTCCCAAGGCACATTTTGTGCTCTGCCCTTGTAGTGGGCAGGGCAGATTTGCCTTCCTTGTTTGGTTCTCTTATGTTGCCCTCCTAGAGGGCAGTGTGCCCTTGTGGAGGGCAATGTTGCCTCCCCCTTTGCATGCGGCACGCTTCTTATTGCTTCGGCCACGCTTTCCTTTCCTTGGCTACACTTCTTAGGCCACGCTTTTCCTTTTCTTTTCTTTTCTTCACCTACAATAAACCAAAACAACCACTCCAAGTATCACTAAATT
>NC_029777.3:55488417-55489524 GCF_000817695.3 Arachis duranensis | reverse complement strand
GACTAATAAAACAAGTGAAATTAGCTTGAAAATGGGTATATGATGACTTGTCATCACAACACCAAACTTAAATCTTGCTTGTCCCCAAGCAAGCATCAAAACTAAGAGTAAATGGAATGAATAAGAAAAGAACACTTATCCTTATTATGCAGATAGCAGAACTTGATCTATGGGGCATTTATGCAGACAATGACAACTCAAGTTATTATTCTTGTTACATAATATACATTTTGCATCAAAGGTTTGCTAAACTTGCTGTTATAAGACTCACTTTCGGTTCAAGCTATTGGTGTCCAACCTTTATTCTTTGTTTTTCTTGCCATTTTGGCTTTTTCTTTCTTCCTTTTCTTTCTGTTTTTGTTACCAAGGGCTTTTTCATTATTGATAGGAGTTTTTATAACAGCAAGCTAACTCACACTTGAATGAGAATGATATTATGCAATAATTATTTCATGAGTTATGCATTTAATCAAACACATATACCACCACCAACTTCCATTCATACTTATGCAACATTGGATATTTCACTTTTCAATTCAAACCAAACTCTTTTATTTTAGCATATGGGAAACAAAGCACTTTTTAAGCCAAGTGATGGATCACAAGCATTATGCAGACTTATCATTTTTTGGCAAACAATTTCACTTGCAACTATATAAACATTTTAGCAAGACATACAAAGGTTCCCATGTTCGAAACAATACACAGCAGCAAGGATTAAGTTCAGATACAACCTTTGAAGTTGCAGCCCTTTGATTCTTCCTTCTGTTGTGTTCTCTTTGAGTTAAAATGCATAGTGTCTTCAATTGTTGACTCATGTCCTGCATAATCCTCAAAGTTGCTTGCTTCTCAAGCCTTTAATTATATGGTTAGTGTGTATAAACTGAGTGTGGCTCCAGGATTGATTTTTGGTGTAGGGACACCAAACTTAATTGTTTGCCACTACCTCAGATGCAACAAGTCAACCATATTTGGAACCATGTATCCTTGCTAAAGGTTAATGAAATAAAAGCTAGAAAACAATTCAACAGTTGAATAATGTCTTTGATTGCTTGGAGCTAGAATCATGCAAGAGGTGAAAATGTGTTTTTAAATGATATTTTTGGT
>NC_029777.3:55469454-55488285 GCF_000817695.3 Arachis duranensis | reverse complement strand
TTATTGAAAAAGCTATGAAAAGAAACTACCTCAGGTTGGGTTGCCTCCCAACAAGCGCTCTTTTATTGTCACTAGCTTGACATCTTCATTTTTTGCTTATCATGGAGGTCGAAAATCACAGTGCCTTAGCTTGTCTGTCTTCACTGTGAACTTCCTTCCGGTTTCCTTTTTGATGACTTCTATAAATTCTTGTGGAAGGATCTTAGTCACAGTGTAGTGCTCAGGTAACTGTGGGGACACCTTCAAGGGTTGAATATTGATCATCACTCGATCCCCTAGTGAAAACTTCCCAGTGAGGAATTTTTGCTTTTCTTTAGTTCTATCCTCTGCTTCTTCTTGAACGAATTCCGTGTTGTGTTTTTCTTGGTTGGTGCTTCCTTTGTCCAGTATTTTCTCGTTGTCCTCTATGATCCCTTTCCATCCTTCCTTTTTTGTAGCATCTTTGTTGTTGGTTGGTTTGTCTTCAATGGTTTTGAAGAAAGTATCTGGTTTCTTCTCACCCATTTCTGCAAAGAACTTCGCCAGTTGAGCTATCTGCTCCTCAATTCCTCTCATTAACATCTCTTGGTTCCTTGTTGTTTCCTCTTGATGTTTCATCATTCTCTCCATTAGGATCTCCAAGTTTGTGATTCTCTGAGAGTCTTGTGAGGTTGGTTGGTTATGACATGTTGAAGGTGTGGGTGTGGTGGCGGCATGTAGTGGTTGTTATTGCTGTAATGGTGTTTTTGATGGTTTATGAAGTTCGGGTTGTTATAATGGAATTCCCTTGGTCTGTGATTTTGGTACTCACTCCTTCTCCAGTTGGAATGGGTTTGGGAGTGTCTGTGTTGTGAGGGTTGGCTTTGAATGGTATTAGTGGATGTGTGATATTGATTGTGTGTGATCATGAGGTTGCCTTGGTGGAAACTTCCTTGTTCTTGATGTTGAAACTCCCTCATTCTCAGATAGGAATGGGGTCTCCATGGTGGAAATTTGGCATTCACTGCAGCAGATGTTTCCATGTTTTGCTGTGGGTGAGGATGCATTTGTCTGTTTATGTCTTTGAATGCATTCACCCCTTCACTATTCATCACTTCTTTTTCTGAGATTGCATTTTGTGGTTTCTCAAATGACTGTTGGTTGTTGACTCCTTTGTCATTGAGGTCTGCAATTCCTTGGGCAGTTGTTGTTGCTTTGAGTAGGCCATCTGAGAAGTAATCCACTGCTTTTCTTGTTTCTGGGGTCAATCCTTCATAGAAAACTCGGAAGCCCACTTTATCAGTCGCTTTCTTGTATCTTTCCCAGGCCTTAAAGAGTGGTTCTTCGTCCCATTGTGTGAATGGATGTTCCTCCTTTTTCAGCCGGATGATCTGTCTAGATGAGGTGAATTTGGCCAGAAATTTGGTAACCAAATCATCCCAACTAGTGATACTTCCTTGAGGAAAAGTTTCAAACCATTGTGCAGCTTCACCCTTTAATGAGAAAGGGAATAACAGGATCTTGTAAGTGTCATGATCTGAACCATCGGTTTTGACTGCATTGCAAGTCTTTAGAAAAGTGGATATGTGCTGCTGAGGATCTTCCAATGGATTTCCATCATAAGAACAATTGTTCTTGATGAGTGTAAGGAGTGGTGGCTTCATGTCATGATACCCTTTGTCTGTAGAAACTTGATTTCCTGTGATATGCAAATAATAAGGATGACCAAACAACAACACGCTTGAGAATTAAGTGCAGTTATTTGAGATAAATTGTTAGTGAGTTAATAGAGGCAATTTCTCAAACAGTTAGTGTGTTAGTAAGAATTAGAATAACAGAAAGGAAAAAGTGCTTAATCTAGACCTCCACTTCACTTAATCATTGTCAATCTATTTCAATCCCCGGCAACGGCGCCAAAAACTTGATGTGTGGAAAATGATCCAACACAAAACTCACCGGCAAGTGTACCGGGTCGCATCAAGTAATAATAACTCACATGAGTGAGGTCGATCCCACAGGGATTGAAGGATTGAGCAATTTTAGTTTAGTGGGTGATTTAGTCAAGCGAATCAAGTATTGGTTGAGTGATTTGTGTTTAACAGGAAGTAAATGACAGTAAATGTAAAGGGGGAAGGGAGAAGTGCAGTAAATTAAAGAACAGGAAAGTAAACTTGCAGAAACTTAAAGAACAAGAAAGTAAATGACTGAAACTTAAAGTGCAAGAAACATAAACTGCAGTAACTTAAATGGCAAGAAAGTTAAATTGCTAGAAAGTAAAAGGGAAATGAGGAATGGGATTACAGGATCTAAACAAAAAAGAAGTAAATTGCAGCAATTGATTGAGAAGAAATTGAATCAGAAGCAAATAGCATTCAAACAGAAAGAAAATAAAATGCAGCAAGGGTCACAGAAGAACCAAAAGTAAATTGTGGTCTCAGGTCTCAAGAGACTAGGTAGCAGAGCCTAGACCTCTATTTGCCTTCCTAGATCCAAGTTTGCAAGGCAATTGACAAGAATTAGAAGAGAAAGCAGTAGAAGAACAGAAATCAGATTCAATTATGCAGAAAACAAATTGAAAAGAGTTTGAATGGGAATTGAGACATAATTTCCTCAAGAAAGCTCAAAGAAAGTGCAAATCCAAAGACTAAGCCAAAAGTAAGTCAAAAGGTAAAAATTCAAAAGAAGGAAAAAAAAGGTCCTCATTACATCAAACTAGCTTCTATTTATACACTTTCTATTCTTGGATTTTGGGATTTGGATGGGCTTTTGATTTGGTGAAGAAATGAATTAAAATGGGGTTTTAATTTGAATTTTCGGCCCATGAAAATTCACTCCCAGGAGGCTGCCCTGCCCTTGTGGAGGGCAGGGCAGAAAATTGGTGCATGGTGCGGAAGTTTGGTGCGACTTGGGTGCGTGTTGGTGCGGCTTGGTGCTGCCAGGAACGCAAAACGCTGCCCTGCCCGCGCCAAGGGCAGGGCAGAAAATTGTGGTGCTGCCAGATCGAGGAGTGCAGGGACGAGCGTTGCGCGCCAGATGCTGCCAGGGACGAGAGTTGGTGCGCCAGATTCGTGCGTGGTGCGCCAGGAACGCAAAACGCTGCCCTGCCCGCGCCAAGGGCAGGGCAGAAAGTTGTGGTGCTGCCAGGAGAGGATCGTGGTGCGTGCTGGTGCTGCCAGGAGGGAATTTGGTGCGCCAGGATCGTGCGTGATGCGCCAGGATCGTGCGCCAATCCAAATGCTGCCCTGCCCGCGCCAAGGGCAGGGCAGAGTTCTCTCCTTGCTTGCCTCGTGTTCGAAACACGGCTGGGACACATCTTCCATTAATTTCCTTGGTTTCTTGGCACGGCACTCATCCTTAAGTCCTAGCTTCCTCATGGTTCCTTGTTCGAACCTTGTAGCATGCATGGGTGACATTTTTCCTTGAATTTCTTCCTTAGAGAGCCCGATTCTGCCCTCCACAAGGGCAGGGCAAGGTTCTCTTTCTCTTGGTCCCAAGGCACATTTTGTGCTCTGCCCTTGTAGTGGGCAGGGCAAATTTGCCTTCCTTGTTTGGTTCTCTTATGTTGCCCTCCTAGAGGGCAGTGTGCCCTTGTAGAGGGCAATGTTGCCTCCCCCTTTGCATGCGGCACGCTTCTTATTGCTTCGGCCACGCTTTCCTTTCCTTGGCTACACTTCTTAGGCCATGCTTTTCCTTTTTTTTTCTTTTCTTCACCTACAATAAACCAAAACAACCACTCCAAGTATCACTAAATTCAGGAGGCTTATAAATCAATTAAAGTTCAATTAAAATTAGCTTAAACCTCATGATTTATCATTAATTTCATGGTGGTTGCTTGATTTAGAGAAGTTATGCATTTTCGCTCCAAATCACTTACTTAGGATACAAGAAAGTGCATAAATGCTAACAAAACAAGTGAAATTAGCTTGAAAAATGGGTATATGATGACTTGTCATCACTGGGACACACTGGATTCCATAGAAGATTCATCAAGGATTTTTCTAAAATAGCTAAACCATTGAGCAATTTGCTGGTGGTTGACAACCCTTTTGTTTTTGATGAAAACTGTAAGCATGCCTTTGAAACTTTAAAAATCAAACTCACAACAGCACCAATCATTACACTCCCAGAGTGGGAATTACCTTTTGAACTTATGTGTGATGCAAGTGACCTTGCAATTGGTGCTGTGTTGGGACAGAGGAAGGGCAATTTACACCATGTCATTTATTATGCAAGCAAAATATTGAATGAAGCTCAGAAAAATTACACCACAACAGAGAAGGAATTATTGGCTGTGGTTTATGCATTTGATAAGTTTAGATCATACTTGATTGGATCTAAGATTGTAGTTTATACTGACCATGTTGTCCTTAAGTACTTGATGTCAACACAGGATGCCAATCCAAGACTCATCAGATGGATATTGCTCCTATAAGAGTTTGACATTGAGATAAAGGATAGAAAAGGGAGTGAAAACCAAGTTGCTGATCATTTATCAAGGCTGCCACAAGAAACAAATCATGAAGCTTCACATCCAGTAAATGAAAGCTTTCTAGATGAACATCTTCTACAAATTCAACAAGCCCCTTGGTTTGAAGACATTGCAAACTATAAGGTTGGAAGGAAGATCCCTCAAGAATTCACCAAGCAGCAAGTGAAGAAGCTACTCAATGAAGCCAAGAAGTTCTTGTGGGTTGAACCATTCTTATTCAAGAGGTGTCCAGATAGGATGATTAGGAAATGTGTTCCTGAAAATGAGATGAGAGACATATTGTGGCATTGTCATGGCTCAGCCTATGGTGGTCATTTTAGACCAGAAAGAACGGCTGGCAAGGTACTCCAAAGTGGATTTTATTGGTCAACCATCTTCAAGGATGCCAGGGAGTTTGTTCATCTATACAATGAATGTCAGAGAGCTGGAGGATTGACAAGAAGGAATGAGATGCCTCATAACTACATCCTGGAATTGGAACTCTTTGATCTTTGGGGCATAGACTTTTTGGGCCCTTTTCTACCTTCATACTCCTTCAAGTACATACTTGTGGTAGTAGAGTATGTTTCAAAATGGGTGGAAGCCATAGCCACTACCACATGTGATGCACAAATTGTCTTGCAATTCCTTAATAAACACATTTTTACTAGATTTGGAGTGCCTAAAGGTCTTGTCAGTGATGGCGGTAGCCATTTTTGCAACAAACAGATGGAAAAGTTGCTTCATAAATATAGAGTGATTCATAAAGTGGCCACACCATACCACCCTCAAACTAATGGCCAGGCTGAATTGGCAAATAGGGAGCTGAAGAAAATCTTAGAGAAAACAGTGGGCATCACAAGGAAATACTGGGCAAGAAAATTAGAAGATGCTCTCTGGGCATATAGGACAACATTTAAAACCCCTATTGGAAAGTCCCCTTTTCAGTTATTATATAGCAAGTCCTGTCACCTCCTTGTAGAGCTTGAGCATAAAGCCTTCTGGGCCACTAAACTTCTCAACCTTGACTCTCAAGCAGCAGGAGAGAAAAGGCTACTGCAACTAAATGAGTTGAATGAATTTAGACTAGAATCCTATGAAAATGCTAAGATTTACAAGGAAAAGGCCAAGAAATGGCATGAGAAAAAGTTCTCAAAGAAGGAATTCAAACCAGGACAGCAAGTACTCTTATACAACTCCGGGCTCAAGATTTTCCCAGGAAAACTCAAGTCCAAATGGACTGGTCCCTACTTGGTGACAAAGGTTCTTCCTTTTGGAAGCCTTGAAAACTCATGGATGATGCATCAAAGGACATCTTCACAGCAAACGGTCACAAGAAAAAGCATTACTAGGGAGGCCATTGGAACAAAGAAAAGGAGGTTCAGGAATTAAGTTGAGCAGAAATGAAGAATGTCCAGCTAGTGACATTAAAAGAGCACTTGTTGGGACGTAACCCAACTTGGAGTAGTTTTCTTTTCCTAATCATTTCAATAAAAAAGGTTAAGTAGATTTGTCTGTATTGTAAGGAGCTAAGTTTGGTGTTGCACACCAAAAATAATTTAAGGGTGAATGAAGGATGCTAAGTTTGGTGTTCCACCAAAATTATCATTTAAAAACACACTTCAACCCTCTGCATAAATGATTACTAGCTCCAAGCAATCAGGGAAACCACTAAGCCATTTTCTGCTTTCTAGTTTTTTTAAGTTCTATTACTTTTAGCAAAAGCACAAGGTTTCATGTATATGGATGATTTGTTGCATAAGAGATGTTGGAAGTGACTAAGTTTGGTGTTCACACACCAAAGTAAGTTCAAAAGTTTGCAAACATTCATGCATGCTAACCATTTTGTTAAGTGCTTGGGGGACAAGCAACTTCCACTATCAGTACAGAGAAATACTCAACTTTTTGGAAGTATTATACATCATGAGCAAAGAAGACATAAAAGCTGAGAAGGAAGATGAAGGACTAAACAAGAAGATACCAAAAGGTTGTATTGTTACTCAACTATCTCTATCTGCTATGCTTTAGTTGGAAGTTAAATTATTCTCCTTTTTGATAAAGCTTACCTTATATGCACTCTATTAGTTTACTATCATGTGTTAGTCAAAATAGGTGATCTGCATAATGCTTGTTTTTATCTTCATCTGCTTAAATTCATGTTTTGTTTCTCTTTTTTGCATCAATAAAAGAAAATGTTTGAAGTAGAAAGTAATTGTTCAATGTGGTAGGAATTAGAATGAAGTTTAGTGGTGGTAATTGCTTGATTTGATGACAAGCTCAATAATAAAAGCTAAAAAATAGAATATCTCTTGTAGTGTGAACTTAGTTGCTGCTATGAAACCTTTTATTAATGAACATCCTTGCAAAATAAAGAAAAGTGAGAAAGAAAAGAAAAGAAAAGCCAAGAATTGGCAAAGAAATAAATAATAAGGCTAGACACCAATAGCTTGTACTTTAGGACATATGCCTGTGGTGCTTCTTGTACTAGGATATGCTTGGACAATTAGGTTCTGAGGAATCTTTTAAAACTTGGTAACTTGGATTAACTAATCCGGGATTACCAACCGAAAGTCCATTATCAAGAGCAACCTAGTTACAAAGCATTTAGTGATCCAAAGAGATGTAGGGCATCAATGTTCCTAAGAAGAATTGTAAGCCAAGTGTCTGTAGTGAAGAAGTGTTGAGCAAAATTAAGCCAAAAGGCTGCTGCCACACTTGAGACTAAGCTGTCATTGGGAAATAAGCTTTCTAAGCAAAAGAATGAAAGAAAAAGCTAACAGGGGTCAATAGAAGAACAAGGTAATATAGTAGCAACTGTAGTAAACCCTTAGGGGACATTTCATATCTATCAGCAAGGAATAAATGAGCTGCATTTTGTCTGCATAAAATCCCACAGTCTTAATTCAATTACCTTGCTTAATAAGAACATGTATGCTTCTCTGTTTCATTTCATTTCTTCTCATGTTTAATGCTTGCTTGGGGACAGACAAGGTTTAAGTTTGGTGTTGTGATGACAAGTCATCTTATGCTAGTTTTACAAGCATTTTTCATTAGTTTCATTTGATTTTAGGCACTTTCTTGCACAATAAGTAAGTAATTGGAGTGGATTTTCATAACTATTTTAAATCAACCAAACATCATCTATTTGACACAAAATCATAGGTTTTATGCTAGAATTAATTGATTTTATAAATGATGCAAAGATCTAGTGATTTTGGTGGGACTTTGATTAGTTGTTTGGTTACTTGTAGGTGAAGAAATGATGAAAAAGGAAAGAACCAGGAAGGCTTTGCATTACAAAGCGTGGTGATCACTAAGGCGACGCTAAGCACTCACCAAAGGTAGCGTTCAATGAACGAACGCAGTGTTCAAAGAGTGAAAGCCCATGGAAACAATTAGCTCAACCAAAGGAGGCTCACACAAGCCACGTTCACTAGAGTGAATGCCAAGTTCACTTGTGTGAACTTTCTCGAGCATTGGCCAGGGAACCAAGGTAGCGTGCAACAAAGGAAGCAACGCTCACTAAGGAAGAAACGTTCAATTGGATGAACGTAGCGTTCACTTTTGCGAACGTTTTCGAAGAGAGAAAGACAAGGAAGCAAGGCTCACAAGGGCCAGCCCTCGAACAAAGAAATGTAGCGCTCAGCCAAGGAAGCATCAAGCACTCACCCAAGAAGCCAAGTTCACTCAGGTGAACTTCACGTTCACAAAAGTGAACGTTTGCATGGTGCTGGCCAAGGAAAGCAAAGCGCAGCACTCATCAAAAGAGCAGCGTTCAAAAGCTTGAATGGAGCGTTCACTCGTGTGTACATTTTTATGCTCTTGCCCAAGGAAACCAAGGAAGGGTAGCGCTAAAAAATTATAGCGCAGCGCCCACACCAAGGTTCGAAGGTGGAGCGTGAACCTATGGGAGAGCATAGTGCTCAATGAAGGAAGCACAGCACTCACTAAACATGCCCTGGCCAAGGTTCGAATAGGGAGCATGCACCATGAAGACATGCGCTCTAGGAAGGCGTGCATTAACGCACGTAGCGTTCAACAAGGCAATGCAGCGTTCAAAATGTGAGCGCTAGGAGCATGCCAAGACATGAAGGATGCACGCCTTGGAGCAAGGAACGTAGCATTCACTTAAGTGAACTGAGCACTTTCCTGGGAGCTAACTGAATGCACCTTGACCCATGCCACTTGAACCAACCCATTTGGACCCATTTCTTCATGAAATTTAAAAGTCCACTCCAAGTTTTGAAAACCAAAAATAGAAAGTGTATAAATAGGATTAAATTTAATTTGTAAGAGGGGCTGGAGCTTCATTTTTTACATTCACTTTTCATTTAGAGATTTCTCTTTGCTCTCTGAGTTTTCTTTAGAATTCTAGAGTTGGGATCAGATCTAAGCTTGTTTTCTGTTTTAATTTCTTTCTTCTACAGCTTCTACTTTCTGATTTTGGGTTTTTGAACTCTGCTTGAAGAATTCTCTGAAGCTCTTCATCTTGGAGTTCCATTTCTTCTCTATTTTCTGAATTTATGAATCAAGGATCGGATATCTATTGTTTCCTTCTGATTTTACTTCTTTTGCAATTTTCATTTCTACTTTAGTTCTTCTGCAAATCAACTTCATCTTCTACTTCTCTCCACTTTACAATTCCAATTTTATTTTGAATCCCAGTCCCCAAATCCTTTACTCTTCAAGCAATTTAAGATTCCTAGCAATTTAGATTCAGCAATTTAAGTTTCTTGCACTTTAAGTTTTAGTCATTTGCTTTTCTTGCAATTTAAGTTTCAGTTCATTTACTTTCTTGCACTCTAAGTTTCATGCAATTTACCCTTCTACACTTTAAGATTCTGTCAATTTCCCTTCTCCCTTTCATTTACTTGCAATTTAGCTTCTGTTAATCAAAATTCATTCAAATCATCAAATATTTGCTTAACTAAATTCATCACCTAACTAAATTTGCTCAATCTATAAATCTCTATAGGATCGACCTCACTCTTGTGAGTTATTACTACTTGGTACGACCCGGTACACTTGCCGGTGAGTTTGTATGGAATCGTTTTTCCCTCATCAATAGGGTATCCCTAATGGGCGTTCAACACCCAAGGGGGGAGTAACCTAGCGTTAAACACCAGTCAGGAGGCAGAGACCTGGCGTTGAATGCCATGAAGGAGGTCCTTTGTGGGCATTCAACGCCCTATGAGGAGCATCAAGCTGGCATTGAATGCTAGCTAGGAGCAGGAGCTGGGTGTTCAACGCCCACAAGGGGGCAGGGAATTCAAAATTTCCTAGCCTCTCGGGACCAGTGGGTCCCACAGATTCTCCACCTACCCCACCTTCTCTCTCTTACTTTCACTCTTCCCAACACACTCTTCCCCATGAACCCTCAACCAATCACATCTATACCTCTTCCCAAAATCCATCGTAACTCCCACCAACTCTATCCACTTTAAATTCAAAATTTTCCCACCCAATTTCCACCCTTCCCATTCGATCCCTACCCTATCCCACTAATGAACGGATATTTTATACGATTTTTGGCAACATTTTCATATAGTTTTTATTGGGTTTTATTTAGGTTTTATTATATTTTTATAGGTTTTAGTGAAAAATTCATATTTTTGGATTCTACTTTGAGTTTGTGTGTTTTATGGTGATTTTAGGTATTTTCTGGCTGAAATTAAGGAGTTTGAGCAAAAGTCTGATTCAGAGATAGAGAAAGCACTACAGATGCTGTCAGGAAAGCTATGGAAAGCTAACATCCAGGACTTTTTAGAAATATGTAATAGTCCATGCTTTGCTTTGGAAATGATGGCCCAAAACTGGTGTTCAATGCTAGCCACTTAGTCTGTTCCTGGCGTCCAACACCCACAGAGGAGTAGCTGGCTTCTAATGCCCAAAAGGGGTCCTTAGCCAGCGTTCAACGCCCTTAAGTGACCCAAGCTCGTGAGGGACACTCAAGCTCAACCCAAAAGACTATTTTACCCTTCTTATGTAATCATTAGTCATTAGCTTAGTATATATAGACAAGACCTCAAAAAAAAAAGACTCTTGCCCACTTTCACGTATCTATTGTATTTTTCTCTCAACATGACTCACTAAACCTCATTGGTTAAGGTTAGGAGCTCTGCTTATTTCCATGGATTAATAAAAGTACTACTGTTCTATTTCAATTTGTGTGTGACTCTATTTTAAGACATATTTTCGTTCTTTAACCTTATAAATGAGATGAACCGTCACAAGTTATCTCTATTCTACATAGGTTCAGCGTGAGTCTTTCACCGTAGATCGCTGAACCACAAGCTTAATTATACATCTCTTAGACTGCTAATCCACAACTTCGTTGGAGACTTCTCGAAACATCAGTTCATCCGAGGTATGGGGAGATTGGAGTCTTTGTGGTAGAGGCTAGAACCAAGGTGCAACATTCTCTGATCTGGAAGATTTAATCTTGTCTGTGGCATTTTGAGTAGGATCATCTAGGGGATGAACTGCAGGAGCTTCACCCTCATTCAGACTGAGTGCACACTAAACCTGGCAATCGGCCTGCGAGGAAGATTGGCAGCCTCTCAAGCGGCGTTGATCACATACAGCCTGCCATAAAAGGAATCATTCACAGTTGAAGTAGCCAGTAAGAAAGGTTGGTCCAGAAGAATGAAGCATCTCCGAAGCCTCAACCTACTAATTATCATTGATTCCATAATCACTGAGTAACGTTATCTTTTATTTTGCTTTTATGCGTTATACACATCAAACAACTTTTCTATCTACATGACTAAGATCTACAAGGTGTCCATAGCTTTATTCAAGCCCACAATCCTCGTGGGATCGACCCTGACTCACCTCATGTATTACTTGGACGACCCAGTGCACTTGCTGGTTCAGTTGTGCGAAATTGTAATAGTGGTTGCAATTTTCGTGCACCAAGTTTTTGGCACCATTGCTGGGGATTGTTCAAGTTTGGACAACTAACGGATTATCTTGTTCCTTAGATTAGGTATTTCCCTTAGGTTTACTTTTTCTTTTGTTTGAGTCTTATATTTTCTTTTCAAAAAAAAAATTTTCAACATTTTTTTTCTTTTCTTTATCAATCTTGATCTTTTGTTTGAGTCTTTTGTTATTGTTTTTGTTAAAGTTTCAAACTTTCTTGGTCTTTTTCAAAAAAAAATTCATAAATAGTGTCTTTTGTTTGAGCCTAGTGTCAAGTCTTAAGTTTGGTGTCGTTTGTGTGTTCTTTGTGTTCTTTGAATATTCGAATTGTTCTTGGTTGTTCTTCTTGGTCTTCAAGTTGTTCTTGTTTATGTTCCTTGTTTTGATCTTAAAATTTTTAAGTTGGTGTCTTTTTGTGTTTTTCTTTGATGTTTTTGAAAACTTAGTGTTTTTTATTTTAAAAATTTTAAGTTTGGTGTCTTTTTTTGTTTTTCTCTTTCCTCGTTAAATTCAAAAAAAATAAATATATTTTCTTATCTTTCCTTAATTTTCGAAAATCTTGCCTATTTAATTTCAAATTTTAAATTTGGTGTTTTCTTGTTAGTTAAGTCAAGATTCAAATTTTAAAATAATGTCTTTTTAAAATCTTTTAAAATATTGTCTTTTAATTTGATTCTTGCTTATCTTATATTTCTTTTAAATTTCAAAAATTAAAACTTTTTCAAATTTTTGTCTTGTTTCAATTTTAATTTTAAATTTAAATGTTTTTCAAAATTTAAATTCAAAAAAAATCTTTCAAAATCAAATCGTTTTCAAATCTTTTCAATTTTGATTTTCAAATCTTTATCTTATCTTGTTGACTTTTTCTATCCAAATTTTAAATTTCAAATTTTAAAATCAAATCTTTTCAAAATCAAATCTTTTTCTAATCTTCTATCTCATTCTATTTTCAAATCATTCTTAATTAGTTACTTGTTTTGTCTCTCTTCTTTTTCAAAACTTCCTAACTTGTTTTTCTCTCTTTCTTTTAATTTTCGAAAACTTCTTCTTCTTCTTTTTCTTCATCATCATCATCTTCTTCTTCTTCTTCTTCTTCTTCTTCTTCTTCTTCTCTCTTTCTCTGTCTCTCGTCTTTTTCGAAAATTACTCATTTATTTTTCAAATCTTTTAAATTAATTAGTTGTCTTAATTCTTAATTTGTTTCTTATTTTCGATTTTAATTATTAAATAAAATAAAAAATATCTTAATTCTAGTTTCTATTTTTACTTCCTAATTTCGAATTCATCTTCCCTTTTATTCGAATTCTTCCCTATTCTACATGGGTCCTTGCGAGTCCTTGACGGGATGGTACTGAACCACAAGTTTGATTATACATCTCTTAGACGGCTAATCCACGACTTCGTTGGGGACTTCTTGTAACACCCTAACTATCACAGCTCACGCTTCCGGCTACGCTACTCTGCTAGCTCGAGTATTACGAGGACTCTTCTAATATTTAATATGTAATACTAAAATATGAGCCAGTTTAAAACTTAAAACCGCGCAACCCTTCCTAACACTAGTTTACAAACATACATATCGTAATTACCTATCCCTCTTACAAACTTAATAAAGATAAAGACGAGGAAAAATAAAAGCTAAGATAATACAAAAATAATGAATAAACAGAGAAAGGAATATAATAACTCTTCTGAAGCTTTGTCGCTCATATCCTGAAAAGGAATAACCTGTAGGGGAGTGAGAACGTCGTCCTCGCTTGTTCTCACTATAGAATTACAGAAATTGCTATAACAAGATACAAAAAATAAACTTATTCTTAGAGTACAGTGATCATTGCTCGTCTTATGAGTTTTTCCACAACCTTGAGAACACATTCGAAATCCAGAAGAAACTCCTTTTTGAAGACTTGGTAAATTTCTCAAAGAATTTAAACAAAACCTGTTTCCTTTCTTGTAAAATCTGAAAAGTTTTTCCTAGACCGTATGAGTGACTAACATGTTCCAAACATAGATTCGATGAAGTCTATGCTGTAAGAGTTTGATTACTTTATAAAAAACTAGAACTCAATATACCAACCATGGCCTCAAACCTATCCAGCCCCTCGGCCCAAACAACTCAGTCATCAACCAATTCATCACAAACCAAGCAATCAAACACAATCACAAATAATGTAGTTCAAACACAATCAATAGCAATTACAACAATTATAGCAATTAGAAATTAGCCTAAGTATTCAAATAGGCAAACCAATTATAATATGCACACACAAGCAATGTCACATAAATGCAAATGATGAATGCCTGCCCTACTGGCTGTGATATCACATTGTCGGTTCAACTGCCAACTCGACACATCTCCATGGAGAAGTTGCCCTTCGGAATCATGGTGTGGGAACCCCCGAGATATAGTTCTCGGATCACTATCTAAGGTTTTGCGCCTGTACGCTCTGATGATCTGAAAGAATGTGAGCAGGATCTATTGCCACCAACCTCACATCTAAGCGCAAGCAGGACGAACCACCGCCCTTACGCCGCCGTTGCTACCTCGATAGGCGGGATCCAACCTCGGCCCCTGCCGAGCGCATAGCGTTTCACAATCTCAATATAAAACAGTAGTTCAGTGCTTTTTCAGAAGAACATTTCCAACCCATCAATCAGGCTCAATATCTTTCTTCAAAATCATTCTTGGCCCATATACTTAAATATAACAACGTATTTGGTGCACGAAATTATGATACACAATGGCACCAACAACTTGGTATGCACAATTGTAATCTCAATTCTTTTTCACAACATTGCACAACTAACCAACAAGTGCACTGGGTCGTCCAAGTAATAAACCTTACGTGAGTAAGGGTCGATCCCACGGAGATTGTCGGCTTGAAGCAAGCTTTGGTCACCTTGTAAATCTCGTCAGGTGGATTAAAATGGTTATGGAGTTTTAATAATTTAAATATAAATAAAACATAAAATAAAGATAGAGATACTTATGTAATTCATTGGTGGGAATTTCAGATAAGCGTATGGAGATGCGTTGTTCCTTCTGAATCTCTACTTTCCTATTGCCTTCATCCAATCCTTCATACTCCTTTCTATGGCAAGCTGTATGTTGGGTGTCACCATTGTCAATGGCTACTTCTCGTCCTCTCAGTGAGAATGGTCCTCTACAGTTTTTGTACGGCTAATCAACTGTCGGATTGCTTGTCTCAAAAGAAAAATACCATGCACAGATATCATATGGCTAATCAGCTGTTGGTTCTTGATTGTGTAGGAATAGGATTTACTCTCCTTTTGCGTCTGTCACCATGCCCTACAGTCGCAAGTTTGAAGCTCGTCACAGTCATCCCATCCCAGATCATACTCGGAATACCACAGACAAGGTTTAGACTTTCCTGATCTCAAGAATGCTGCCAATGGATTCTAGCTTATACCACGGAGACTCTAATCTCGGATTGAGATGCCCCATTGTCTGAGGGAAGAGGACGTGAATCGTTTATTAGAAATCCAAGAGATATACATTCAAGCTTTTCTTCACGTTGAACAGAAGTGGTTGTCAATCACGCGTTCATAAGTGAGAATGGTGATGAGTGTCACATAATCATCACATTCGTCATGTTCTTGTGTAAGAATGGATATCTTAGAATAAGAATAAGCATGAATTGTGATAGAAAACAGTAGTACTTTGCATTAATACTCGAGGAACGGCAGAGCTCCACAGTTTAATCTATGGTGTGTAGAAACTCCACCGTTGAAAATACATAAGAACAAGGTCTAGGCATGGCCAAATGGCCAGCCCCCATAAAAGTCTAAGATAGCATAAAACTGATCAAAGATTTGGTCAAAGACATCTAATACACTAGTAAAAATTTCTATTTATACTAAACTAGTTACTAGGGTTACAGAAATAGGTAAATGACGCAGAAATCCACTTCCGGACCCACTTGGTGTGTGCTTGGGCTGAGCATTGAAGCTTTCACGAGTAGAGGTCTTCCTTGGAGTTAAACGCCAGTTTGAAACTTGTTTCTAGTGTTTAACTCTGCTTTGCAACTTGTTTCTGGCGTTTAACACCAGAATAGGGCAGAAAGCTAGCGTTAAATGCCAGTTTACGTTGTTTAAACTCGGGCAAAGTATGGACTATTATCTATTGCTGGAAAACCCTGGATGTCTACTTTCCAACGCAGTTGAGAGCGCGCCATTTGGGCTTCTGTAGCTCCAAAAATTCAATTTCAAGTGCAGGGAGGTTAGAATCCAATAGCATATGCAGTCCTTTGTCAGCCTCTGAATCAGATTTCTTCTCAGGTCCCTCAATTTTAGCCAGAAAATACCTGAAATCATAGAAAAATACATAAACTCATAGTAATGTCCAGAAATGTGAATTTTGCTTAGAAACTATAAAAATATACTAAAAACTAACTAAATCATACTAAAAACTATGTAAAAATAATGCCAAAAAGCATATAAATTATTCACTCATCAGTATTCAATTCACATCTTGCCAAGAATCACTTGTCAAAATGGAGCCGCTTTTCACATCTTTCCAAAACTTCCAAACAATCTGAAAACCATGGCAAATTCAAAATCTATTTTGAAAGACTCAAAATCATTCATTTCTAAATTAGGATTTGGTCATAAATTCCTCAGCAGAGCCTCAAGACTTCAGGGGAGAATAACCTAACTCATTTTATTAAATTCATTGAAAACCTTTGAAACCTTAATTTCTTGATTTGAAATGAAAAAGAATAGGATTTTAACCAAAATCAAGTCATGTATCCAAATAGTCCGAACCAATTTCAAAACCAACTTACTTAAACCAGAACCAAGTCATTTATACCGAAAGCCAATTTCAGTTTCATTCTTAAATCTGTTTCCAAGAGCTCGGGAATTGTATCAGTTTCACTAAGTCAAAGTTTCCTAAAATACTTCAAACTTATCCTAAAACCTCATAAAGTGAAATTAGTTAATCCAAATCCAAGTTCCTTTTTAATCCATTAAAACTCTTTCAAATTTGCTTATTTAATCAACTTCCAAAACATAATTACTTTCATCTTTAAATTGACTTTAAAACCTAATCCTTTTCAAAAATAGTTTGCATTCAAAATATAAAGATTTTCTTAATAAAAGAGTCAAACATATTTCATATATCCGTAATTCAATTCAAACCTAATTCATTCTCTTTTTAAAAATTCATTTTTAATTAAAATCTCGGATTTTATAGAAATTTCAGCAGCATCTCCCCTAAAACTTGGACTTTTCCACCCTTTCCGAGTCCCAACAAAACCAATCATCAACTCTTTCCAACATGTTCAAGACCAAATCAGTTTCCAATAAAACAAAAACTCAACTTTCAGATTATCAAAAACCATTCAAATCAACCAATCTATAAATCTCCAATTTATCAAAATCAGACATTGTTTCAATCAAAATAGGCAACTATATTCATTCAAGATGAAATCAGACAATTCATAAGACTCACAAAACCACCAGAAATACATTTCGCACAACATATCTATTTATAACGATTTTCAATTCAAAATAAATCAGTTTGTACAAAAGGCCCCTACCTCGACTCTTCAAAACCATAACCCAAAACGCGTTAACGAAACCTTTTAGCTCAACCCGAAGTCAACAGCAATCACAACTCGGTCCCTGATCACTTTTGCCTCACTCACAGCAACACCTAGGCGGCGAGCAAGGACGGCGGCAGTTCCTCGTGGTGACCGATCTCCTCTATTCGGCGACGTCAGCGGACGGATCTGAGGCAGGAAGGCACGGTCACGCGAACATAACCCTTCCTCCGCCGATCTCTCTCTCTCTCCTCGAGCTTCCTCCTCCGCGACGGCAATGATAGAAGCTCAGCCACGGTGAAGCAGAGCAGCTCAATGGCGATGAAGCGCAGCCCCTCAAATGGCAGTGGCGCAGACAGAGCTCCTCCCCTTCGCGCTTGTCGGTGACGCGTGAAGAAATGCCCGTTCGTCTTCATCGTGGCAGCTCTAACAGCGGAGACAGCAATGCTGTTTTCCCCCCAATCCTTCCTACGCGTGCGCTCTCTTATCGTGCGTCTCCAAGGACGGCGGCGAATAAGGCTTGACAGCGGAATTATGTGCTTTTGTAATTAGTGAACGTGCTTAATCTTTTTTCTTACTTAATCAACTAAGTAGATACATCTTTGCATAATTAAAGCAGAAAGTGAAAAGCATTTATCTTGAAAGTCTTACAATGTTTGAAATATACTTATATCACTTTCTACACTCATTCATTGCTACCCTTATTTGTATTGCTGATTTAGTGTTTAATTCATGACTGATGAGCGGATAATTTATACGCTTTATGGCATTATTTTTAGTATGTTTTTAGTATGATTTAGTTAGTTTTTATTATATTTTTATTAGTTTTTAGTTAAAATTCACTTTTCTGGACTTTACTATGAGTTTGTGTGTTTTTCTTGTGATTTCAGGTATTTTCTGGCTGAAATTGAGGGACCTGAGCAAAAATCTGATTCAGAGGCTGAAAAGGACTGCAGATGCTGTTGGATTCTGACCTCCCTGCACTCGAAGTGGATTTTCTGGAGCTATAGAAGCTCAATTGGCGGGCTCTCAACGGCGTTGGAAAGTAGACATCCTGGGCTCTCCAGAAATATATAATAGTCCATACTTTGCCCGAGATTTGATGGCCCAAACTGGCGTTCTAAATCAGCTCAAGAATGCCCGGCGTTAAACGCTGGAACTGGCACAAGAATGGGAGTTAAACGCCCAAACTGGCACAAAAGCTGGCGTTTAACTCCAAGAAAAGTCTCTACACATGAAAGCTTCAATGCTCAGCCCAAGCACACACCAAGTGGGCCCGGAATTGGATTTTTATGTCATTTACTCATTTCTGTAAACCCTAGGCTACTAGTTCTCTACAAATAGGACCTTTTACTATTGTATTTTCATCTTTTGATCACTTTAGATCATAGATCAGATCTTGGTTCTTCTGGTTTCCTCTCTGGGGCCGAAGCCAATGATCACTTTTGTTCTTATGTATTTTCAACGGTGGAGTTTCTACACACCATAGATTAAGGTGTGGAGCTCTGCTGTACCTCGAGTATTAATGCAATTACTATTGTTCTTCTATTCAATTCACCTTGTTCTTGTTCTAAGATATTCATTTGCACCCAATAACATGATGAATGTGATGATTATGTGACACTCATCATCATTCTCACTTATGAACGAGTGCCTGACAGCCACTTCTGTTCTACAAGCAAACAAGGCTTGAATGTTTATCTCTTAGATCCCTTAATTGGAATCTTCGTGGTATAAGCTAGATTTGATGGCGGCATTCAAGAGAATCCGGAAGGTCTAAACCTTGTCTGTGGTATTCTGAGTAGGATTCAATGATTGAATGACTGTGACGAGCTTGAAACTCGCGATTGTGGGGCGTTAGTGACAGACGCAAAAGAATCACTGGATTCTATTCCGACATGATCAAGAACCGATAGATGA
>NC_029777.3:55466559-55468928 GCF_000817695.3 Arachis duranensis | reverse complement strand
TCTCATTAAGAATTTTGATATCTTTATTTTCTTTTCCACTTAATTTTCAAAAAAACCAAAAAAATTACAAAATCATAAAAATAAAAAATATTGTATGTTTCCTGTTGAGTCTAGAGTCTCATGTTATGTTTGGTGTCAATTGCATGTTTTTGTTCTTTTTGCATTCATGCATGTGTCTTTATTAATCTTCAAGTTGTTCTTGATGATTTCCTTGTTCTGATCTTTAAATTCTTTTGTCTTGAGTGTTTTGTTATTTCTCATATGCATTCTCATTTTGTTAGTGTCAATAGTATACAAACTTCTAAGTTTGGTGTCTTGCATGCATTGTTTATTTGATTTTAGTTGCATTTTGATTATTCCTCATTACTAAAAATCCAAAAAATTTTAATTTGTGTCTTTTCAAGTCAATAATACAGAAAATTGAAGATTCAGAACATACAGCAGAGGAATTATACAGAAAAAGCTGGGCGTTCAAAACACCCAGTGAGGAAGGCAAACTGGCATTTAAACGCCACCCAGGGTGCCTGGCTGGGCGTTTAATGCCCAAAAGGGTAGAGCTTTGGGCGTTAAACGCCAGAATGTGCACCATTCTGGGCGTTTAACGCCAGGATGGCACAAGAGGGAAGATTCTGTTTTCAATTCAAATTTTTTTTTCAAGTCTTCAAAATTTTTCAAAATCAAATCTTTTTCAAATCAAATCTTTTCAATCAAATCTTTTTCAAAATCAATTTCTTCCCATTTTCAAAAATACTTGCTATCAATCAATGATTTGATTTAACATTTCAAATATGTTGCCTTTTCTGTTGAGAAAGGTTTAATGTTTGAATCATATCTTTTCTTGTTAGCCAAGTCATTAATTTTCAAAATCAAATCTTTTTAAATTGTTTTTCAAATCATATCTTCTCAATCATGTCTTTTTAAAACTATATCTTTTTGAATCATATCTTCTTAAATCACATCTTTTTCAAAATAGTTTTCAATTATATCTTTTTAATTTCTTATTTCAAAATCTTTTTCAAAAATCACTTGATTTCTTTTCCACTCTTAGTTTTCGAAAATCAATTAGTATTTTTCAAAATGTTTTTAAAATCCTTTTAATTTATTTTCAAAAATTTCTTCCCCTCTTTTCACATCCTTCTATTTATGGACTAACACTCATCCTTAATGCGCAATTCGAACTCCATCTTTCTTGATAAGTTCGAATTTTCTACCTCTTCCTTCCATTTTTCTTTTCCTCTGACACGTCAAAGAATCTCTATACTGTGACATAGAGGATTCCATATATTCTTGTTCTTTTCTCTTTCATATGAGCAGGAGCAAAGACAAAAGCATTCTTGTTGAGGCTGACCCTGAACCTGAAAGGACCTTGAAGCGAAAACTAAGAGAAGCTAAGGCACAACTCTCTGTAGAGGAAGAGAAGCTAAGGCACAATTCTCTGTAGAGGACCTAACAGAAATATTCAAACAAGAAGAAGACATGGCAGCTGAAAACAACAACAATGCCAATAATGCAAGGAGGGTGCTGGGTGACTTTACTGCACCTACTCCTGATTTCTATGGGAGAAGCATCTCTATCCCTGCCATTGGAGCAAACAAATTTGAGCTTAAGCCTCAATTGGTTTCTCTAATGCAACAGAATTGGAAGTTCCATGGACTTCCATTGGAAGATCCTCATCAGTTTTTAGCTGAGTTCTTGCAAATCTGTGACACTGTCAAGACTAATGGGGTTGACCCTGAGGTCTACAGACTTATGTTATTCCCTTTTGCTGTAAGAGACAGAGCTAGGACATGGTTGGACTCACAACCTAAAGAAAGCCTGAACTCTTGGGAAAAGCTAGTCAATGCATTCTTGGCAAAGTTCTTTCCACCTCAAAAATTGAGTAAGCTTAGAGTGGAAGTCCAAACCTTCAGACAGAAGGAAGGTGAATCCCTCTATGAAGCTTGGGAAAGATACAAACAATTGATCAGAAAGTGTCCCTCTGACATGCTTTCTGAATGGAGCATCATAGGTATCTTCTATGATGGTCTGTCTGAGCTGTCCAAGAGGTCATTAGACAGCTCTGCTGGAGTATCTCTTCATCTGAAGAAGACGCCTGCAGAAGCTCAAGAACTCATTGAAATGGTTGCAAATAACCAATTCATGTACACTTCTCAAAGGAATCCTGTGAACAATGGGACAAATTAGAAGAAAGGAGTTCTTGAGATTGATACTCTGAATGCCATATTGGCTCAGAACAAAATATTGACTCAACAAGTCAATATGATTTCTCAAAGTCTGTCTGGAATGCAGGCTGCACCAAACAGTACTAAGGAAGCTTCATCTGAGGAAGAAGCTTATGATCCTGAGAACCCTTCAATAGAAGAGGTGAA
>NC_029777.3:55464281-55466467 GCF_000817695.3 Arachis duranensis | reverse complement strand
CCAAATCTCTCATGGAAGGATCAACAGAGACCTCAACAAGGTTTCAACAACAATAATGGTGGAAGAAACAGGTTTAGCAATGGCAAGCCTTTTCCATCATCTTTTCAGCAACAGACAGAAAATTCTAAGCAGAGCCACTCTGACTTAGCAACCATGGTCTCTGATCTAATCAAAACCACCCAGAGTTTCATGACTAAAACAAGGTCCTCCATTAGAAACTTGGAGGCACAAGTGGGTCAGCTGAGTAAGAAAATTACTGAACTCCCTCCTAATACTCTTCCAAGCAATACAGAGGAGAATCCAAAAGGAGAATGCAAGGCCATCAACATGGCCGAATTTGGAGAGGAGGGAGAGGCAGTGAGCGCCACTGAGGAAGACCTCAATGGACGTCCACTGGCCTCCAATGAGTTCCCTAATAAGGAACCATGGGAATCTGAGGCTCATAATGAGACCATAGAGATTCCATTGGATTTACTTCTGCCATTCATGAGCTCTGATGAGTATTCTTCCTCTGAAGAGGTTGAGTATGTCACCGAAGAGCAAGTTCCTAAATACCTTGGAGCAATCATGAGGCTAAATGACAAGTTATTTGGTAATGAGACTTGGGAGGATGAACCTCCTTTGCTCACTAAAGAACTGGATGACTTGTCTAGGCAGATATTACCTCAAAAGAGATAGGATCCTGAGAAGTTCTCAATACCTTGTACAGTAGGCACCATGACCTTCAAGAAGGCCTTGTGTGACCTAGGGTCATGTGTAAACCTCATGCCTCTCTCTGTAATGGAGAAGCTAGGGATATTTGAGGTGCAAGCTGCAAGAATCTCACTAGAGATGGCAGACAATTCAAGAAAACAAGCTTATGGGCTTGTAGAGGATGTTCTGGTAATGATTGAAGACCATTACATCCTTGTTGATTTCATAGTCCTAGAGATTGGGAAGTGCATGAATGAATCCATCATCCTTGGCAGACCCTTCCTAGCCACAGCAAAGGCTGTGATTGATGTGGACAGAGGAGAATTGATCATTCAAGTGAATGAGGAATCCATTGTGTTTAAGGCTCAAGGATATCCCTCTGTAACCATGGAGTGGAAGCATGAAGAGCTTCTCTCAAAACAGAGCCAAACAGAGTCCCCACACTCAAACTCTAAGTTTGGTGTTGGGAGGCCTCAACCAACTTCTAAGTTTGGTGTTGAACCCTCACATTCAAACTCTAAGTTTGGTGTTGGGAGGTTCCAACAATGCTCTGAGTATCTGTGAGGCTCCATGAGAGCCCACTGTCAAGCTACTGACATTAAAGAAGCGCTTGTTGGGAGGCAACCCAATGTTATATTTATCTCTTTTTCCTTTGTTATTTTATGTTTTCTGTAGGTTGATGATCATGGAAAGTCACAAAATAAATTGAAAAAGCAAAAACAGAATGAAAAACAGAAAGAAAAACAGCACACCCTGGAGGAGAACTTGCTGGCGTTTAAACGCCAGTGAAGCTAGAAAATGGGCGTTTAACGCCCAGTCTGGCACCATTCTGGTGTTTAACGCCAGAAAGGGGCACCAGACTGGCGCTAAACGCCAGGAAAGGGCAAGAAGTTGGCGTTAAACGCCAGAAATGGGCACCAGCCCGGCGTTTAACGCCAGAATTGGCATAAAGAGCATTTTTGCTCGCCACTTGGTGCAGAGATGAATTTTTCTTGACACCTCAGGATCTGTGGACCCCACAGGATCCCCACCTACCCCACCACTCTCTCTCTTCTTCACCCATTCACCAATCACCTCAAAACTTCTTCCCCAAAAACCCCTCCCCTATCAAATCCTACTATTCTCTTCACCACTCACATCCATCCTTCATAAAACCCCACCTACCCCACCATTCAAATTCAAACCACTTTCCCTCCCAAACCCACCCTCCCATAGCCAAACCCTACCCCTCTATCCACTCCTATATAAACCCATCTTCACTCCTTCATTTTCACACAACCTAAACACTACTTCTCCCCCTTTGGCCGAACCACAAAGCCATCTCCATCTCCTTCATTTCTTCTTCTTCTACTCTCTTCTTTCTTCTTTTTCTCGAGGACGAGCAAACCTTTTAAGTTTGGTGTGGTAAAAGCATTGCTTTTTGTTTTTCCATAACCATTTATGGCATCCAAGGCCGGAGAAACCTCTAGAAAGAGGAAAGGGAAGGCAAAAGC
>NC_029777.3:55457686-55463607 GCF_000817695.3 Arachis duranensis | reverse complement strand
AGAAGATCAAAGAATCATGAGAGAGGAGCAACAAAGGCAAGGAAGAGACATTGAGGAGCTCAAGCACTCCATAAGATCTTCAAGAGGAAGAACAAGCCGCCATCACTAAGGTGGACCCGTTCTTTAATCTCCTTGCTCTCTATTTTCCTATTTTTCGAAAAATCATGCTTATGTTTATGTTTGTGTCTTATGATCATTAGTATCTTAGTGTCTATGCCTTAAAGTTATGAATGTCCTATGAATCCATCACTTTTCTTGAATGAAAAATGTTCTTAATTGAAAAAGAGAAGAATTGCATGAATTTTAAATTTTATAACAGATTAATTATTTTGATGTGGTGGCAATATTTGGGTTTCTGAATGTATGCTTGAACAGTGCATAAATCTTTTGAATTTGTTGTTCATGAATGTTGGCTCTTGAAAGAATGATGAAAAAGGAGACATGTTACTGAGGATCTGAAAAATCATAAAAATGATTCTTGAAGCAAGAAAAGCAGTGAATACAAAAAAAAAGAAAAAAAAGAAAGAGAGAGAAAAACGAAAAAAAAGAAAAAAATATAATAAAGTCGTGATCCAAAGCAAAAAGAGTGTGCTTAAGAATCCTGGACACCTCTAATTGGGGACTCTAGCAAAGCTGAGTCACAATCTGAAAAGGTTCACCCAGTTATGTGTCTGTGGCATGTATGTATCTGGTGGTAATACTGGAAGACAAAGTAGCTGTGTTCAAGAATCATCATACTTAACTAGGAGAATCAATAACACTGTCTGGATTCTGAGTTCCTATAGAAGCCAATCATTCTGAATTTCAAAGGATAGAGTGAGATGCCAAAACTATTCAGAGGCAAAAAGCTAAAAGCCCCGCTCATCTTATTAATACTGATCTTCATAGATGTTTTTGGAGTTCATTGCATATTCTCTTCTTTTTATCTTATTTGATTTCCAGTTGCTTGGGGACAAGCAACAATTTAAGTTTGGTGTTGTGATGAGCGGATAATTTATACGCTTTTTGGCATTATTTTTAGTATGTTTTTAGTATGATTTAGTTAGTGTGTTTTTCTGTGATTTGCATATTCACTTTTTTGGACTTTACTATGAGTTTGTGTGTTTTTCTGTGATTTCAGGTATTTTTTGGCAGAAATTGAGGGACCTGAGCAAAAATCTGATTCAGAGGCTGAAAAGGACTGCAGATGCTGTTGGATTCTGACCTCCCTGCACTCGATGTAGATTTTTTGGAGCTATAGAAGCCCAATTGGTGCGCTCTCAACGGCGTTGGAAAGTAGACATCCTGGGCTTTCCAAAAATATATAATAGTCCATATTTTCCCGAGATTTGATGGCCCAAACTGGCGTTCCAAATCAGCTCAAGAATGCCCGACGTTAAACGCCGGAACTGGCACAAGAATGGGAGTTAAACGCCCAAACTGGCACAAAACCTGGCGTTTAACTCCAATAAAAGTCTCTACACATGAAAGCTTCAATGCTCAGCCCAAGCACACACCAAGTGGGCCCGGAAGTGGATTTTTATGTAATTTACTCATTTTTGTAAACCCTAGGCTACTAGTTCTCTACAAATAGGACCTTTTACTATTGTATATTCATCTTTTGATCACTTTAGATCTTAGATCAGATCTTGGTTCTTCTGGTTCCCTCTTTGGGGCCGAAGCCAATGATCACTTTTGTTCTTATGTATTTTCAACGGTGGAGTTTCTACACACCATAGATTAAGGTGTGGAGCTCTGCTCTACCTCGAGTATTAATGCAATTACTATTGTTCTTCTATTCAATTCAGCTTGTTCTTGTTCTAAGATATTCATTTGCACCCAAGAACATGATGAATGTGATGATTATGTGACACTCATCATCATTCTCACTTATGAACGAGTGCCTAACAACCACTTCTGTTCTACAAGCGAACAAGGCCTGAATGTTTATCTCTTAGATCCCTTAATCGGAATCTTTGTGGTATAAGCTAGAATTGATGGCGGCATTCAAGAGAATCCGGAAGGTCTAAACTTTGTCTGTGGTATTATGAGTAGGATTCAATGATTGAATGACTGTGACGAGCTTCAAACTCGCGATTGTGGGGCGTTAGTGACAGACGCAAAAGAATCACTGGATTCTATTCCAACCTGATTGAGAACCGACAGATGATTAGCCGTGCCGTGACAGGGTGCGTAGAACATTTTCACTGAGAGGATGGGAGGTAGCCACTGACAACGGTGAAACCCTACATACAGCTTGCCATGGAAAGGAGTAAGAAGGATTGGATGAAGACAGTAGGAAAGCAGAGAGACGGAAGGGACAAAGCATCTCCATACGCTTATCTGAAATTCTCACCAATGAATTACATAAGTATCTCTATCTTTATCTTTATGTTTTATTCATCATCCATAACCATTTGAATCTGCCTGACTAAGATTTACAAGGTGACCAAAGCTTGCTTCATACCAACAATCTCCGTGGGATCGACCCTTACTCGCGTAAGGTTTATTACTTGGACGACCCAGTGTAGTTGCTAGTTAGTTGTGCGAAGTTGTGATAAAGAGTTGAGATTACAATTGTGCATACCATGTTGATGGCGCCATTGATGATCACAATTTCGTGCACCAATCACAATTCAAGTTTTTGATTGTCTGACTAGAATAATCAATTAACCATTGCTTGCTTAGTTCGTTAATCCTCGTAAGAATGATAATCCACTCACTGTGGTATTACTTGATATGATTTGGTGCACTTGCCGAGTTGTGGTTTTACAAACTTCCGCATCAAGTTATTGGTGTCGTGGTCGGCGATTAATTGAGATTAACAACAAACTAGTTAATTGAATACCTAGATTAGACCTTTTTTCTTCCTTTTGCTATTTACCTCATTAGAAACATGGGATGATTTGGCCAATAAGTTCTTAACCAAATTCTTCCTACCGTAAAGGTTGGAAAAGCTGAGACATGATATCCAGACTTCCATGCAAAAAAATTGAGAATCCCTTTGTGAAGCTTGGGAGTTCTACAAAGTGAAGTTAAGAAAGTGCCCCCCGAATATGTTTGCTGATTGAGTGCAACTTCATATTTTTCATGATGGAATCACTCCTACTTCAAGGAATTCATTGGACTCCTCAGATGGAGGATCTTTGCACAAGAAGACAACAGAAGAAGCCTTTGAATTAATTGAGATAGTGACTAATGAACGGATATTTTGTATGCTTTTTGATGTTTTTTTCTTAGTATTTTCAATCTATTTCATTATGTTTTAGTCAGTTTTTATGAAAATTTCACTTTTTGGATTCTACTTTGAGCTTTTATGTTGCTCTTACATTTTTAGGTGATTTTTGGGTAATTCTGCCAAGTTTTAGAAAAGTCTGATTCAGAAGCAAAGAAAGGACAACATATGCTGTTAGATCCTGACATTCGTGCATTCAAACAAGCATTTCTAGAGCTATAGAGGTATAAATGATGCAATCTTAACGATGTTGGAAAGCTAACTTCCAGTGCTTTCTAGCGATATATAATAGTTTATACTTTGCTTTGGAAATGAAGACCCAAAATGAGCGTTGAACGCCCAAATTACCCCCTATGGGGTGTTCAACGCCCCAAGAGGACCAAGGCCAGTGTTGAACGCCCAAACCTAGCATTTAGTGCCCCAAGGGGAGCAAAGAAGAAGCATAGACACTCCCTAGAGAGCGCTCAATGCCCACTCCTTCATGTTAGAAGCCAAGCTCAACCCAAACACTCACCAAGTGGGCCCAAAAGTGGATTTTCGCACTTTTAGCTTAGCTCATTTCTTTATTGTAATTTCTAATTATTATTAGTTTCTCTTTAAGTCTAGTCGTTAGTATAAATAAGGTAATATCACAATTGTTTGGAAAGCTTTTAGATCTTCGCCATCTCTTTTACCACTTTTGAATATTTTAGTTTATTCTCTGTATAGTATAAACAACTAAACCTCCTAGGTTAAGGTTAGGAGCTTTGTTGATTCCTACTGAGGCAAGGGTGTGAGATAGAGGAGCTTAAACGCTCCATTGGACTATCAAGAGGGAGCAGCAGCCGACGCTACTAAGGTTGTTGAGTCCTACTACCCCTCTCTGTTTTATTTCTATTTTCACTATACTTTTTTTTATTTTCTATTTTCTGTTCTAAGTCATGATCACAAGTAGTCCTTAGTTTATTTCTAGTTTTATCTTTGTTATAAGATTCCACTGTATCACCGCCATGCTTAAAAGAAAGAATTATTTGAAAAAGAAACAATGAGATGCATGAATTTTAAGTTTATCATGAGTTACTTGATGACATGTCATCATATACCTATTTTGTATGCTTTTTCATACAAGAAATTGATGATTTGTGCTTAAATATTGAATGCTTTTATACTTAATTGGTATATTTCCTTGATCTTTTAATTTTATAAATCTTGTAGGAAATAAGAAGAAAAAGAAGCAAAGAAGCACAAAAAAAGGAGAAAAAAAGAGATTTGGGACACACTTTGAAGTTGGAGCACACTTTGGAGCCTTAGGCCACTCTTTTAAAAGCGTGGCCCATGACCAAATTAAAGAAGAAAGCAACCAGCACGCACACTGCCCTGCTCTTGCCAAGGGCAGGGCAGAATCGTGATGCAAAGTGAGGTTGGAAGCAAGAATTTTCGCTAAGGTAAAATCTGGGCGCTCACACCATGACCATGCCTCCTTCAAAGGGCTATAACTTGAGCTACAGACGTCTAATTGATGTGCTTCTAGTTGCGTTGGAAAGCTGACATTCAGAGCTTTCCAACGATATATAGCAATCCATATTTGGCATACAATTGAGGCATGAGTGAAAGGCATCTTTAAGGGCCAAAAATAAGCGAAAATAAACCAAAGTGCTTCCACCAAGGCTCGAAGCTGGAGCCTCACTCCAAAGCAAAGTAGCGCTTAATTTTCTGCTCTGCCCTCTTGGAGAGTAGGGCAATGTCGTGCTCTTCTTGAATAAAATCCAAGAAAAATCAACTCCAAGTGCCACCCATGGGTTTCGAACCAAGCACCTAAGGGGAAGTGGGGAGCGCTACACACAAGGGAGCTTGCGCGCATCACTTTGACACGGCCCAGGGAAGCATGGCACGCACCATGACAACATTGCCCTGCCCTCCACAAGGGCAGGGCAGCATCCTGAATGCCTATCCCACACTTGGAACGCACAATTTCCCTGCTATGCCCTCCACAAGGGCAGGGCAGCCTCCTGGGAGCAACATGGGCCAAAATTCAACCAAAATTTCATTTAAATTCAATTCTTCTCCAAATTGAATCAAGGCCAGCCAAACCCATTTCTCCTCAAATCCAAAGAAAGCAAAGCCCACATCATCACTCAAAGGCACATGGATCAATTAAATTAGGACTTTCATTTTTGTAATTTGTTTTAATTTCATTTTCATTTTTTCATTTTGTAAAGCCTATATAAAGGCATCATGGAGGCTCCACTAGAGGAAGGCTAGCTCCATTAGGGAGTAGTAGTAGTAGATAGCTCTCTGATGAGCGGATAATTTGTACACTTTTTGGCATTGTTTTTAGTATGTTTTTAGAATGATCTAGTTAGTTTTTAGTATATTTTTATTAGTTTTTAGTTAAAATTCACTTTTCTGGACTTTACTATGAGTTTGTGTGTTTTTCTGTGATTTCAGGTATTTTCTGGCTCAAATTGAGGGGCCTGAGCAAAAATCTGATTCAGAGACTAAAAAGGACTGCAGATGCTGTTGGATTCTGACCTCCCTGCACTCGAAGTGGATTTTCTGGAGCTACAGAAGCCCAATTGGCGCGCTCTCAACGGCGTTGGAAAGTAGACATCCTGAGCTTTCCAGAAATATATGATAGTCCATACTTTGCCCAAGATTTGATGGCCCAAATCGGCGTTCAAAGTCACCCTCAGAAATCCCAGCGTTAAACGCCGGAACTGGCACCAAA
>NC_029777.3:55456536-55457059 GCF_000817695.3 Arachis duranensis | reverse complement strand
TGGATTCTATTCCGGCCTGACCGAGAACCGACAGATGATTAGCCATGCTGTGACAGAGCATAGGAACATTTTCACTGAGAGGATGGGAGGGAGTAAGAAGGATTGGATGAAGACAGTAAGAAAGCAGAGAGACGGAAGGGAAGGCACCTTCATGCGCTTATCTGAAGCTCCTACCAATGAATTACATAAGTACCTCTATCTTTATCTTTATGTTTATTTCGTTCATCACCATATCCATTTGAGTTTGCCTGACTAAGATTTACAAGATGACTATAGCTTGCTTCATACTAATAATCTCCGTGGGATCGACCCTTACTCGCGTAAGGTTTATTACTTGGACGACCCAGTGCACTTGCTGGTTAGTTGTGCGAAGTTGTGTTAATGCCATGGTATTGAACACCAAGTTTTTGGGGTTCATTACCGGGGATTATGAGAGTTGTGAAAAGTATTGTTCACAATTTCGCGCACCAACCACAGACAAGGTTAGACCTTCCGGATTCTCTTGAATGCCGCCATCAGTTCT
>NC_029777.3:55455887-55456383 GCF_000817695.3 Arachis duranensis | reverse complement strand
GAATGCAATGTTCTGCTGAAGCTTGGCTGACCATGTCTAATTCCTTTAGACTGAAGCTTTAGACTAAACATTGCATGATTCATGGAATTCTCATTAAGAATTTTGATACCTTTTTCCAATTAATTTTCGAAAAACACAAAAAAAAATTAAGAAAATCATAAAAACAAAAAAATATTCTATGTTTCTTGTTGAGACACTAGTCTCATCTTAAGTTTGGTGTCAATTGCATGCATTCATTCATGTGTCTTAAGGATCTTCAAATAATTCTTGATGATTTCTTACTCTAATCTTTGAATTCTCTTGACTTGAGTGTTTTATGTGCCTCATATGCATTCTCATTTTGTTAGTGTCAGTAGTATACAAACTGCTAAGTTTGGTGTCTTGCATGCATTGTTATTTGATTTTAGTTGCATTTTGATTTTTCATTATTATTAAAAATCCAAAAATATTTTTAATTTGTGTCTTTTCAAGTCAATAATACAGAGAATTGAAGATT
>NC_029777.3:55454333-55454792 GCF_000817695.3 Arachis duranensis | reverse complement strand
ATGGTTGGATTCTCAACCTAAAGAAAGCCTGGACTCTTGGGGAAAGCTAGTCAATGCCTTCTTGGCAAGGTTCTTTCCACCTCAAAAATTGAGTAAGCTTAGAGTGGAAGTCCAAACCTTCAGACAGAAGGAAGGAGAATCCCTCTATGAAGCTTGGGAAAGATACAAACAAATAATCAGAAAGTGTCCTTCTGATATGCTTTCTGAATGGAGCATCATAGGTATTTTCTATGATAGTCTCTCTGAACTATCCAAGATGTCTTTGGATAGCTCTGCAGGAGGATCTCTTCATCTGAAGAAGACGCCTACTGAAGCTCAACAACTGATTGAAATGGTTGCAAATAACCAATTCATGTACACTTCTGAAAGAAATCCTGTGAACAATGGGACTAGTCAGAAGAAAGGAGTTCTTGAGATTGACACTCTGAATGCCATATTGACACATAATAAAATATTGAC
>NC_029777.3:55452895-55453825 GCF_000817695.3 Arachis duranensis | reverse complement strand
TGGATAACTTGTCTAGGCAGAAACTGCCTCAAAAGAGACAGGATCCTGGGAAGTTTTCAATACCTTGTACCATAGGCACCAAGACCTTCAAGAAGGCCTTGTGTGACTTAGGGTCAAGTGTAAACCTCATGCCTCTCTCTGTAATGGAGAAGTTAGGGATCTCTGAGGTGCAAGCTGCAAAAATCTCACTAGAGATGGCAGATAATTCAAGAAAACAAGCCCATGGACTTGTAGAAGATGTTCTGGTAAAAGTTGAAGACCATTACATCCCTACTGATTTCATGGTCCTAGAGACTAGGAAGTGTATGGATGAATCCATCATCCTTGGCAGACCCTTCCTAGCCACAGCAAGGGCTGTGAGTGATGTTGATAGAGGAGAGTTGATCATTCAAGTGAATGAAGAATCCTTGGTGTTTAAGGCCCAAGGATATCCCTCTGTCATCATGGAGAGTAAGCATGAAGAGCTTCCCTCAAAACAGAGCCAAACAGAGCCCCCACAGTCAAACTCTAAGTTTGGTGTTGGGAGGCCACAACCAAACTCTATGTTTGGTGTTGAACCCCCACATTCAAACTTTAAGTTTGGTGTTGGGAGGTTCCAACATGGCTCTGAGCATTTCTGAGGCTCCATGAGAGTCCTCTGTCAAGCTAATGACATTAAAGAAGCGCTTGTTGGGAGGCAACCCAATGTTTTATAATTAACTATTTTCCTTTGTCATTTTATTTTTTTGTAGGTCTATGATCATGAGAAGTCACAAAATCAATGAAAAAAGCAAAAACAGAATAAAAAACAGGAAGAAAAACAGCACACCCTGGAGGACGCACCTACTGGCGTTTAAACGCCAGTGAGGTTAGTAGATGGGCGTTTAACGCCCAGTCTGGCACCATTTTGGGCGTTTAACGCCAGAAAGGGGCACCAGACTGGCGTTAAAT
>NC_029777.3:55452042-55452746 GCF_000817695.3 Arachis duranensis | reverse complement strand
AGGGATGACTTTTCCTTGACACCTCAGGATCTGTGGACCCCACAGGATCCCCACCTACCCCACCACCCTCTCTCTTCTTCACCAATCACCTCAACACCTCTTCCCCAAAAACCCTTCACCTATCAAATCCCTTCTTTCTCTTCACCACTCACATCCATCCTTCATAAAACCCCACCTACCTCACCATTCAAATTCAAACCACTTTCCCACCCAAACCCACACTCAAATGGCCGAACCTACCCTTCCCCCTCTCCTATATAAACCCATCTTCACTCCTTCATTTTCACACAACCTAAACACCACTTCTTCCCCTTCTTGGTCGAAAACAAAAGCCATTCCCATCTCCTTCATTTCTTCTTCTTCTACTCTCTTCTTTCTTAATTTGCTCGAGGACGAGCAAACCTTTTAAGTTTGGTGTGGTAAAAGCATTGCTTTTTGTTTTTCCATAACCATTTATGGCATTCAACAAGAGCATGAGGAGGGCCCTCATCAAGAAATCCCTGAGATGCCTCAAGGGATGCAATTCCCTCCACACAATTATTGGAAGCAACTCAACACTTCTTTGGAAAGCTTGAGTTACAACATGGACCAATTAAGGGTGGAACACCAAGAGCACTCTATCATTCTCTATGAGATTAGAGAAGATCAAAGAGCTATGAGGGAGGAGCAACAAAAGCAAGGAAGAGACATAGAGGAGCTTAAGA
>NC_029777.3:55450841-55451573 GCF_000817695.3 Arachis duranensis | reverse complement strand
ATTGAGGAGCTCAAGCACTCCATAGGATCTTCAAGAGGAAGAAAGAGCCGCCATCACTAAGGTAGACCCGTTCCTTGATTTCCTTGTTCTTTATTCTTCTGCTTTTCGAATTTTATGTGCTTATGTTTATCCATGTTTGTGTCTTGTGATCATTAGTGTCTTAGTGTCTATGCCTTAAAGTTATGAATGTCCTATGAATCCATCACCTTTCTTGAATACAAACGTGCTTAACTGAAAAGGAAAGAATTGCATGAATTTTGAATTTTATAACAGTTTAATTATTTTGATGTGGCGGCAATATTTTTGTTTTCTGAATGTATGCTTAAACAGTGCATATGTATCTTGAATTTGTGGTTCATGAATGTTGGCTCTTGAAAGAATGATGAAAAAGGAGACATGTTACTGAGGATCTGAAAAATCATTAAAATGATTCTTGAAGCAAGAAAAAGCATTTCTATTCAAAAAAAAAATTCGAAAGAAAAAGAAAAGAAAACGAAAAAAAAAAGGAGAGAAAAGAAAGAAAAATAAAGTTGTGATCCAAGACAATAAGAGTGTGCTTAAGAACCCTGGACACCTCTAATTGGGGACTCTAGCAAAGCTGAGTCACAATCTGAAAAGGTTCACCCAATTATGTGTCTGTGGCATGCATGTATCCGGTGGTAATACTGGAAGACAAAGTGCTTTGGGCCACAGCCAAGACTCAAAAAGTAGCTATGTTCAAGAATCATCATA
>NC_029777.3:55443944-55449672 GCF_000817695.3 Arachis duranensis | reverse complement strand
TAACCTTGTCTGTGGTATTCTGAGTAGGATTCAATGATTGAATGACTGTGACGTGCTTCAAACTCCTAGCAGGCGGGGCGTTAGTGACAGACGTAAAAGAATCGCTGGATTCTATTTCGGCCTGACCGAGAACCGACAGATGATTAGCCATGCTGTGACAGAGCATAGGAACATTTTCACTGAAAGGATGGGAGGTAGCCGCTGACAACGGTGAAACCCTACATAAGCTTGCCATGGAAGGGAGTAAGAAGGATTGGATGAAGACAGTAGGAAAGCAGAGAGACGGAAGGGAAGGCACCTTCATGCGCTTATCTGAAGCTCCTACCAATGAATTACATAAGTACCTCTATCTTTATCTTTATGTTTATTTCGTTCATCACCATATCCATTTGAGTTTGCCTGACTAAGATTTACAAGATGACTATAGCATGCTTCATACTAACAATCTCCGTGGGATCGACCCTTACTCGCGTAAGGTTTATTACTTGGACGACCCAGTGCACTTGCTGGTTAGTTGTGCGAAGTTGTGTTAATGCCATGGTATTGAACACCAAGTTTTTTGGGGTTCATGACTGGGGATTATGAGAGTTGTGAAAAGTATTGTTCACAATTTCGCGCACCACTCTCTCTCTTTTAATTTTCCTTATTAAATCTGAATCTCGGATTGAGAAGTGAAGGAATTCTGTTTTCTTGGTTGTTCTTCTGCATAATTTCAGAGAATTGATAGTTGAATTTGAGTTTTCATTTGCTGCTTCATTTCTTCTTTCTTCTGCAAACTTGTTTTCTGTTGAATCAAGGAAGGGATTAAGATCTAGACTTGTTTTCTAGTCTCATTGATTCCCTGAGATCTTCAACATTCTTTTAAATTGCTGCAAATTAAGCATCGCATTATATTTTTAATTCTTCAAGCATTTTTACTTTTCTATTTGAAATCTGCTATCCCATTTCATATTCTAGCTCTCTGCTTGAATGCTCTTTACATTTTCTTGTTGAATTTTAATTTACAGCACCCCAGCCCCGTTACTTTTCATGCAATTTACATTTCGTGCAATTTAAGTTTCAGCTCTTTTACTTTCTTGTTCTTTAAGTTTCCTGCAATTTTATTTTCTGCATCTTTTAAATTCCTTGCAATTTACTTTCTGTTGATCAACTTCACACAATTCACTTAAATGTTAGCTTGACTAAACTAATCACCCACTAAAGTTGCTTGATCCATCAATCCCTGTGGGATCGACCTCACTCTTGTGAGTTATTACTACTTGATGCGACCCGGTACACTTACCGGTTGGATTTGTGTGTTGGAAATTCATTTTTTCCTTAAAAACACCATCATTACTCCATTTGTCTTGATGTGGTGGCATTGCATTTATTTCTGAATGTATGACTAAACTGTGTATAATTGATATTGGGATTGAGAATATTGACTCTTGCAAGAACAAAGGATTTAGAGAAATATTATTAACTCTCTAAAAGATTAAAAATACTAATTCTTGAAGCAAGAAAAAGAAAAAGAAAAAGAAAAAGAAAAATAAAAATAAAAAAGAGAAAAAGAATGCTGATAAAAGAAAATCAAAAGAGTAAGGATCCAAGGCTTTGAGCATCAATAGTTAGGAGGGTCGATATTCGGCCTGAAAAGTTCAAATGAGCTGCTTCCCCTAATTAAATGCTTGTGGTGTGAAGGTGTCAAGTGAAAAGCTTGAGACTGAGCAGTTAAAGTCGTGATCTAAAGCAAAAAGAGTACGCTTAAGAACTCTGGACACCATTGTCTGGGACTTTAAACAAAGCTAAAGTTGAATCCAAAGGGTTCCCCAAGTCAAGTGTCTGTGGCATTTATATATCCGGTGGTAATACGGGAAAACAAAATACTTAGAGTCACGACTAGGCTAAAAAAGGTGCGAAGCACCAAGATAAGTTATGTTCAAGAATCAAGAAAAGCTAAACTAAGAGAATTAATAATATCATCCGGATTCTAGTTCCAAGGGATGTTAATATGTCTAAACTCCAAAGGAAAATGAGATGCCAAAACGGTTCAGAAATAAAGAGCTATAAGCCCCGCTCATCAATTGGAATAAGGCTTCATTGAAAAAATTTAAGACTTTTTGTATCTCTCTCTTTTCTTTTTAGTCCTACTTGTTTTTGGTTGCTTGAAGACAAGCAACAGGTTAAGTTTGGTGTTCTGATGAGCGGATATTTTGTACGCTTTTTGATATTATTTTCTTAGTATTTTCAATCTATTTTATTATGTTTTAGCAGGTTTTTATGAAAAATTCACTTTTTGGATTCTACTTTGAGCTTTTATGTATTTCTTATGTTTTTAGGTGATTTTTGGGTTATCCTAGCAAGTTTTGGAAAAGTCTGATTTAGAGGCAAAGAAAGGACAACAGATGTTGTTAGATCCTGACCTCCATGTATTCAAACAAGTATTTTTGGAGCTATAAAGATCTAAATGACGCGTTCTCAATAGTGTCAGAAAGCTAACTTTTAGAGTTTTCCAGCAATATATAATGGTCTATACTTTACTTTGGAAATGAAGACCAAAAATGAGTGTTGAATGCCCAAACTAGCCCCTGTGGGGCTTTCAACGCCCCAAGAGGATGAAGGCCAACGTTGAATACCCAAACCTAGTGTTCAATGCCCCAAGGAGAGCAAGGAAGCAGCATGGACACTCCCTAGAGGGTGCTCAATGCCCACTCCTTCAAGTTAGAAGCCAAGCTCAACCCAAACACTCACCAAATGGGCCCATAAGTGGATTTTCGCACCTTTAGGTTTGGTCATTTCATTATTGTAATTTCTAATTATTATCAGTTTCTCTTTAAGTCTATTCATTACTATAAATAAGGCAAGATCACCATTGTTTAAAGAGCTTTTAGATCTTCTCCATCTCTTTTACCACTTTTGAATATTTCAGTTTATTCACTGTACAGTATGAACAACTAAACCTCCTAGGTTAAGGTTAGGAGCTCTACTGGTTCTTATGAATTAATACAAGTACTTTTCTATTTCAATCAATGTTTGATTCTCTTCTATGATGCATTGTCATTCTTCATCCCTATGAATCTCGATTCTACATGAGTTCTTACGAGTCCTGACCCAGATAGTGTTGAACTACAGCTTGAGGATGCATCACGGGTTCCAACAGAATTATGTCGATTAATGGGGTATGTGATATATTACCTCGTTAGTCAGGGACAATTGAGGTTCCTGTGGCTCTAAGGGCTAGAACCATAAGAGCAGCAGTCTCTGATCTGGAAGATCCGACCTTGTCTGTGGCGTTTTGAGTAGGATCAACAAAGAGATTTACTTGCACACGCTTCACCCTCTCCTAGATTGATCTAGTCCATTCGGATGTTTGGTCTAGACTTGAGGATATTAATGACCATGACCCATGGCTTAATCACATACAACCTTATCATTGAAGGAATCATTCATTGTTGAACTAGAGAGTATGACGTGTTAATTCAGAAGAAGAAGCATCTCCGAAGCTTTAACTACTGCTAATTACTGTATTTACGTTCTTTTGGAATTGCTTGTTTATGTGCCTACAACAAACAACAACCATCCTTTTGTTCGCCTGACTAAGATTTGCAAGATAACCACAGCTGCTTAATCTGGCAATCCTCGTGGGATTCGACCCTCACTCACCTGAGGTATTACTTGCACGACCCGATGCACTTGCCTGTTCAGTTGTGGTGAATTCGAACTTCCTACACCAAGCTTTTGGCGCTGTTGCCAGGTATTATTTGTGATTGAGAAACTAACGGTGGTCTTGCTCCTTAGATCAGGTACTATCTACTGTTTTCTTTCTCTAAAAATTTTCAAAGAAAAATTTCAAAAATATTTTTATCTTTCTCTTTTGTTTAAGTCTTGTGTCAATTTTTAAGTTTGGTGTCCCTTTAGTTTTCATTTCTTTTGTTGAGTCTTAAAAAAAATTGTTCCTGTTATTCTTTCTTGGTATTCAAATTGTTCTTGCTATTTTTCTTGTTTGATCTCAAAATTTTTAAGTTTGGTGTCTTTTGGTGTTTTTCCTTCAAGATTTTCGAAAATTAGTGTGCTTGATTTCAAAATTTTTATGTTTGGTGTCATTTGGTGTTTTAATTTTTAAATTTTTTTCGAAAATTGTGTCTTTAATTTCTAAAATATTTTTCGAAAAGTTTTCAAAAATCAAATTCAAAATTTTAAGTTTGGTGTCTTGATTTGTAATCTTGCTTTTATAGATTGTGTTTTCTACCTTTATCTTATCTTTTGTTTGATTTTCAAATTCTCATCTTATCTTTCCTTTAATTTCAAATTTTGAAAGCTTAGTATTCAGTTAGTTTCTATTTCTTTTGAATTTTAATTTCAAAATCTTTAAAAATAAAAAAAATCTTATCTTATCTTATCCTTTCTCTCTCTGGATTTTTTCTAAAATTCAATTTTCAAAATCTTTTCTTAACTTTCTCTTTTTAATTTCAAAACTTTTTAAAATCAAATCTTCTCTCTTTAATTTTTAAAATCTTATCTTATCTTGTTGACTTTTTGGTTTCAAATTTGATTTTTCAAACCTTTGATTAACTCTTTCCTTTTAAATTCAAAAAAATTTCAAAATAAAAATCTTTTATTCTAATTCAAATCATTTTAAGTAATTATTTGTTTGATTTTAATTTTAAAAAAATTGGTATCTCTTTAATTCTTAATTCTCTTTCCTCTTTTTCAAAATCTTCTAACCTCTCTCTCTCCTCTATTTCCAAAAATTCTTAATCTTATTCTCTCTCTCATCTTTTTCGAAATTCTTCTACTCCTTTCTCTCTCTTTAATTTCAAAAACTTCTCTTTTCGTCCCCTTTCTATTTTCGAAAACTTCTTCTTTTTAAATAAAAGAAATCTTATTTTCTTTTCTTCATCTACCTTTCTAACAAAGGATCTCTATACTCTGACATAGAGAATCCTTTCTTCTTCTCTTCTTGGTTTCTTTCTTCTTGTTTATGAACAAAAGTAGGGATAAAGAACATCTCTTTGATCCGGATCCTGAACCTGAAAGTACTCTAAGAAGGCGTCTGCAACAAGCTCAAGGTAGCAGATCCGTAAGGAACCTAACAGAAGACCTAGAACAAGAAGATGAGGAAATAACAATGGCAGCTAATCCAGACAATGGGGGTGATGCAAGAAAGGTCTTAGGATCTTATACTGCACCCAATCCTGACTTTTATGGGCGCAGCATCTCCATTCCTGCCATTGGGGCAAACAACATTGAGTTGAAGCCTCAACTGGTCACCTTAGTTCAGCAGAACTGTGGTGGACGAAATTGTGATTCTTAATTAATGGCTCCTTGGCATGTGCCAAGGAGAACTAATTTAACTAACTGATTACTTGCACAATTCCGTTCAACTGACCAGCAAGTGTACTGGGTCGTCCAAGTAATACCTTACGTGAGTAAGGGTCGAATCCACAGAGATTATTGGTTTGAAGCAATCAATATTTATTTTATTAATCTTAGTTAGGATGTCAATAGGATTGTTTGGATTAAAAGTGAAATTACTGGATTTGATTATAAAAATAAAAGAGGGAACAATGTTACTTTGATTTTCAGTACTGGGGAATATGTTGGAGTTTTGGAGATGCTTTGTCCTCTGACTTCAACTCTTCCTTGAAATCCTCTTCTCACACGCAGGTTCCTTCCATGGCAAGCTCTATGTAGGGTGTCACCATTGTCAGTGGCTACTTCCCATCCTCGCAGTGAAAACTATGCTCAC
>NC_029777.3:55441990-55442510 GCF_000817695.3 Arachis duranensis | reverse complement strand
CTTTCAGGAGCCAATATTCATCAAATTCAAAGTACATTTTATGCACTGTTCAAGCATTCATTCAGAAGACAAAAAGTATTGCCACCACATATAATTAATTATAATTTTTGTTATTGAGAACTCGAAAAATATAGATTACTTCTTTATTCTAAAAACATCTACTACTTTATTTATGCCTGATGATGATAAGAAAAATACATTATAGCTTAATTGGAAATAAAATCAAAATAGACATCCTAATTACTACTAAATATCTTCTAAGGTCAATTTCTAGAAGGAATAATTATCACAGAGTTAAAGCTGGAATTAGAACTTAACAACCTGTATTTTGGGAAGTGGATGTTCCTCTAGTCTGTGGGGTGCCTTCAAGAATTAATTTCTGACGCTTCAGCTCCCTTAAGTTCACATCCTTGCTCTTCCTATTCTCTTAGGTGCCATGGTCTTAATGAGTTTTAGCTCAGTGATCATGGCAAATCACACCAAACTTAGAGGTTTGCTTGTCCTCAAGCAAAAGAAAGGG
>NC_029777.3:55441622-55441924 GCF_000817695.3 Arachis duranensis | reverse complement strand
TTGGATTGGAAAAAGATTTGTGTTTATGAATTAAGATACATTTGACATTTTTGAAAAAGGGATTTTAGAAATTAGTGTTTTTAGAAATTAGGATTAAAAATTTTGGAATTGAAGGATGACATTTTGAAACATGTCTATGCAAGAAATCATGAACTGAAACATAAAAATTTTGAAAAATTATAAAGAAAAACGAATTTTACCTCCTCCCCACCATCCTGGCGTTAAACGCCCAAACGATGCATGTTTTGGGCGTTTAACGCCCAAATGCTGCTTCTCCTGGGCGTTCAACGCCCAGCTGATGT
>NC_029777.3:55441133-55441549 GCF_000817695.3 Arachis duranensis | reverse complement strand
CCTTACTGGCGTTGAACGCCCAGTGGGTGCTTCTTTTGGGCGTTCAACGCCCAAAATGTTTCTTACTGGCTTTTTCACGCCAGTGAGCTTCCAAATTTTCCTGTAACTCTGTGACTTCAACCAATTGCTATTTTACCTTTTGAAGATACTGTAGCATCTACCTGTAAAACGAATAAAATTAAATTTTGTGATTGGCTGGGTTGCCTCCCAGCAAGCGCTTCTTTAATGCCATTAGCTGGACTATTACTGAGCTTTTAATCAAGTCTCAGTTTTGAGCATTCTTGCTCAAAATTGCCTTCAAGATAATGTTTGACTCTTTGTCCATTAACAATGAACTTTTTGTTAGAGTCATTATCCTGGAGCTCTACGTATCCATATGGTGACACACTTGTAATCACATATGGTCCTCTCCACCG
>NC_029777.3:55426531-55434195 GCF_000817695.3 Arachis duranensis | reverse complement strand
TGACGTGTTTTGGGCGTTCAACTCCGGATAATGACGTTTTTCTGGCGTTTAACTCTAGACAGCAGCATGAACTTGGCGTTTAACGCCAAGTTACGTCGTCTATCCTCGCTCAAAGTATGAACTATTATATATTGCTGGAAAGCCCTGGATGTCTACTTTCCAACGCCGTTGAGAGCGCGTCAATTGGACTCCTGTAGCTCCAGAAAATCCATTTCGAGTGCAGGGAGGTCAGGATCCAACAGCATCAGCAGTCCTTTTTCAGCCTAAGTCAGATTTTTGCTCAGCTCCCTCAATTTCAGTCAGAAAATACCTGAAATCACAGAAAAACACACAAGCTCATAGTAAAGTCCAGAAATATGATTTTTGCCTAAAAACCAATAATATTCTACTAAAAATTAACTAAAACATGCTAAAATCTACATGAAATTACCCCCAAAAAGCGTATAAAATATCCGCTCATCAAACTGCCAATTTTATGGACTTCCACAGGAAGATCCTAACAAATTCATATCCGACTTTCTACAGATATGTGACACTGTCAATACCATTGGAGTGAATCTAGAAGTTTACAAGCTCATGCTCTTCCCCTTTGCATTAAGAGATAGAGCAATGCTATGGCTGGATTCTCAGCCTAAAGAAGCCTGGACAGCTGGGAGAAGGTGGTCAATGGATTCTTGACCAAGTTTTTTCCACCTCAGAAGCTAAGTAAGCTGAGGGTGGAAGTACAAACTTTCCGACAAAAAGAGGGAGAATCCCTCTAAGAAGCTTGGAAAAGATACAAGCAACTGATCAGGAGATATTTTCCTGACATGATTTCAGATTGGACTATGCTAGATATCTTCTATGATAGTCTATCTGAAATGTTCAAGATTGCATTGGACCACTCTGCAGGTGGATCACTTCACTTGAAGAAAATGCCTGAAGAGGCGCAAGAGCTCATTGATATGGTGGCTAACAACCAATATATGTTCACTTCTAAGAGGAACTTTGTGAACAATGGGGCTAAACAGAAGAAAGGAGTCCTAGAGATAAGTACCTTAGAGTCCATCTTAGCTCAGAATAAGCTCCTGTCCCAACAGATCAATATAATCACTCAGCACCTGAGTGGGATACAGAACTCAAGGGCTTACTACCTAGAGACGGCCTTTGAGGTAGACCACCATGGAGGAGGTTAACTACATGGGAAACCCCTCCAGAAACTTCAACAATAAATCCTATTCGAATACTTTCAACAATAATTCATTGCATTATGCTCAGCAATGAGGTGGAGGTACATGAGGTGATACCTCGAGAGATGTACAAGGTAGCAGACAAGCCCTCTCTACCTTGGCAAGGCTGGCATTCCCACATCTCATTTGTCACTGATGAGCGTACATTTTATACGCTTTTTGGCATCATTTTGACATAGTTTTTAGTATGTTTTATTTAGTTTTTATTGAGGAGTTGGAGCAAAAGTCTGATTCATAGATAGTGTAAGCACTGCAGATGCTGTCACAATCTGACCTCCATGCACTCGGAAGTGCTTTTTTGGAGCTGCAAAAGTCCAACTAGAGTGTTCTCAATGGCTATGGAAAGCTGACTTCAAGCGCTTTCTAGCAATGTATAATAGACTATACTTTGCTTCCTATTAGAAGGCCCAAAACTGGACACCTGGAAGGGGGCATGAGGCTGGCATCCAAACGCCCAAAGAGGACCCCTTAGCCAGCGTTCAATGCCCTAGAGACCTCAAAGCACGTGGACCTCATCAAATCTCATCCTAAACACTCCCCAAGTGGGCCCCAGAAGTGGATTTTAGCGCTAAAAAGACTGTTTTACCCTTACTAGTTATTTGTTTAGTATTTGAGGGATTAGATGTACATCATCTATAGCTTTTTATGCCATATTCAAGTTTTATCATTGTATTTTCCTTTCAGTATGAGTTTCTAAACCTTCTAGGTTGAGGGGAGGAGCCCTGCTGAATTTTATGAAATAATAAAAGTATTACTGTTTCTTTGCGATCCGTGTTTGATTTAATTCTAAGATGTATACTCGTTCTTTAACATGGTGAAGAGGATGATCAGTGACAACCAGATCTATTCATCACACTAGAACCACGTGCTTGACAACCACCTGTGTTTACTTGGGTTCGTGTGAATACGTGACTGGAAAGCGTGAACCGCTAACTTCATTATTGATGATTGGATTTTTGACGGTTTAGAATTCACAATAAATTCTCATTGCAATATAGTTTCTAAACCAACACTAATTCTTTCATACAAAAATTTGTTTGTCACAAGTAACAAACCCCTAAAATCTATAAACCGAAGTATTGAACCTCGGGTCGTTCTTCCTTGGAATTGCAATAAAGTGTCCTTGTTATTGGTTATGAGGTATGTTTTGAGGTTTTTGAGATAAGAGACAAGGAATGTAAATTACAATGAAATTCAAATAACAAAAAGGCCTTGGCAAGGATTGGTGATCAAGGATCTATATCCCTATCACTAACCACAACATGAGAATTGGCAAGGATCAACCCCATTAAGTCATCCTCTAACAAATAAAGGAAAGTCAAATGAGTTATGTCAATCCAAGTCCATAAGTCCTAGTTCTTCACCAATTCAATTAGTGAGATCTAGAGTTAATGGCTCCCAATCGTCAATCACTTGGACAATAGTAACGCAAGAATTCCTAAGTTACCTTCCCAAGCCAAGAACATAAAATTCTACTCTAAAATCCTTCCAAGAATTTTATCAAACACTTAGAAGGCAAAAGAATAAAGCATAGTAAATCAATCAACAAGAATAAAATCTAACAACCATTATTGCAAGAAATCAATAACAACAATTAAAAGGAACACAATTATTATGAATTACCTCTAATTGAATTGATGGAAAAGAGAAGGAACAAGAGTAGACCTACAACAAAATATAGAAGCAACATAAAGGAAATTACAACAAAAGAATAGAAGAAGAATGAATGTAACAACAAGGAATTGAGAAGAAGAAGTAGAAGAAAGCATAAATTAAACCCTAGATCTAAGAACTAACCCTAATCCTAATCCTAATTCTAGAGAGAAGTGAGAGCTTCTCTCTCTAAAACTAACTTTCCCTCAAAAACTAAGCTAAACTAAACTAATGGTAACTAGGTGTCTCATCCCTCTTCAATCCTTGCCTTAAATAGCATCATAAATGAGTTGGATTGGGCCCACAAGGCTTCTAAAATTGCTGGCCACGAGTTGCATTAAGTGAATTGTGTGCAACCATCGGTGCGTACGCGTACTGTGCACGTGCGTGCCCCTATCCGCGATGCAACTGTGATAAATCTTATATCATTTTAAAGCCCCGGACATTAGCTTTCCAATGCAACTGGAACCGCATCATTTGGATCTCTGTAGCTCATGTTATGGAAGAGTGAGTGCGAAGAGTTTGGCTTGACAGCTTTGTGATTCCTTCATTTCTTCATGAGTTCTCCATTTCTACATGCTTTTCCTTCATTCCTTTGATATAATCTTTAACTGCTAATCTAAAATCACTTAACAAACATATCAAGGTATCTAATGGAATCAAGGTGAATTAAATTTAGCTATTTTAAGTCCTAAAAAGCATGTTTTCACTTTTAAGCACAATTAAAGGAGAAGTTATAAATCCATGCTATTTCATTGAATAAATGTGGATAAAAGGTCATAAAATCTCCTGAATTAAGCACAAGATAAACCATATAAATGGGGTTTATCAACCTCCCCACACTTAAACCAAGCATGTCCTCATGCTTAAACTAATAGAAAGCAAAAGGTATCAACATTTATTCAATGCAAAGAAACTATATGCATCTATCTATATGAATGCAACTAAATGCAAAATGATTCTACCTACTTGGTTAAAAATGAATCAATCCTCCAAGAGCATGTATAAATGGGTAGGGCCAAGGTCATATGACGACTCATGAATCCTACCAATTCAAGTATAAAAATGAAGTTCAAGTAGACTTGCAAGAAGAACGCTCATGAAAGCCGGGAATCAAGCAATTGAGCATCGAACCCTTACCGGAAATGTTTGCACTCTAGTCGCTCAAGTGTATAGAGTCGATTCTCTCAATTCTCCCCTAATCATGCTTTCCAAGATTTGTTTTTCATCTAACAATCAACATTTATTCAATGCATGCATACATTCATCATGAGGTCTTTTCATAGGTTGTACTGGGGCTAGGGTCAAGGTAGGATGCATATTTGGTCAAGTGAGCTTGAAATTTGAATCTTTGATAAACTTAAACTTCCCACCTAACCTATGACATACTATACAATTAAGTTCTAACCTAACTACCCATTTCTCACTTTTTCACATACTTATGCATTTCCTTTTCATTTCACAACACTTATGCATTGATTCTTTATTGAGCTTTACTTTGGGGCATTTTGTCCCCTTTTATTGCTTTCTTTTTCTTCTTTTTCTTTCTTTTCTATTTTCTTTCTTCTTTTCTTTTGATATCTACAATTTTTTTCTTTTTTTTCTTTTCTTTTTCTTTCATTTTTCTCATTTTTTCTTTCTATATGCAAGAACATCAATGCATAAGGTCTAACATTTGATTAATACATAAGCATGTACCCAATTCCCAATATTTACAACACAAAACTACCCTTTTATTCTCCCAATGTCCCAAGTTTTCCCACACTTGAATGATACACACACTAGCCTAAGCCAATCAAAGATCCAAATTAAGAACATTTATTATTTTTCGCTTTAAGGCTTGTAATGTGATAAATTAATAACAGAGTGGGTTAATCGTAGACTCAAATTGGCTAACAATGGATGATAAGGGGTAAGGCTATTTGGATAAGTGAGTTAAATGAAGTGATGGCCTCAATTATATAAATGCATGAATACACAAAATAATGGACATAGAGAATCAAACAAATAAAAGATTACAATCATAGGAAGAGAATAATACACACAAGAAGGGAAATAAGTGGTTATAAGATGTAACCACACCATTAGGCTCAAATCTCACAAGGTTGTGTGTTCTTAGCTCAAATACCACGTTCTAAAATAAATTCTTTCAAGCAAGTTCAATCAAAATTTTTTTCAAATTGGTAGGGTGCCCTAAAACAGTTTCTTGGAAAAGAAATCATCACCCTAACCAAGTAGTCCAAATAAGAAAGAAGTGGTAAAAATATGTACAAATTTTAACTAACATGTAATCTATCATGCAATGCAACCACTCACTAAAATTGATGTTGAAAAAAAAATTGTTACCCATGGAGATCGGTCGAACGACCTCCCCACACTTGAAGATTGCACCATCCTCGGTACATGCAAAGAAGAGCAAGGTAGATGGGTTGCTACAACTGATGAGCTTTGTCAAAAGGTTGTGTGGATGACTTGTTTATTGCCCCATTTGAAAGCTTTTCCTTTCTTCCTTTCTGGTGGTCAACCTAGAAGGAGAGAAAAAGAAAGAAAATGAAGCCTACAACAAAGATATCAACGCGAATAGAACATAGGTGGGGGCTAATGCCAAGTAAGAGTAGGGTTCTCTACTACATGGTAGCTACAACATGTGAGTGAAAAAACAATATAAGCTAAGGCATATCATTAAACTTGATGCAAGAGTAGAGTCAAAGCATGAAGAGCATGATGAGCATAAAGTTCAAACAAGAAAGAGTGGGTTATAAAAGACAATATAAGGTCATATCAATGCACAAAGAACACAAGTGCATAAAAGATTGAACACTGATTTTAAGAGATTCATCACCCAACAATATGAAACAAGCCAAGAGGCACCAAAGTAATGCAAGAAATTCTCAACAATTGAGTAGAAAGATGCAATACCATTATTAAAATAAGACTTAGAAAAAAATGAAAACAAGCTATAAAAACAAAATGAAAATGGGAAGAATAGAAGTATGCGAACGCAATAAGGAAAAGAAAATGGAAGCGGAGAAAAAAAACTCTTCTTCTTTTTTTTTTTTTTTACTGACGCGTGCGTGTACGGTGCGCTCATGCGTCGATGTGCATATCGGCCGAACGACGCGTACGCGCCAGGTGCGCGCATGCGTGCGTCGAGTCAGGCCGGAGGCATAGTGTTGGCCCAAAAGTAGCACAACTGTTAGGTAAAAGTACCAGGAGTGTAGATCGTGCAATCGACGCGCGCGCGCACAGCGTTTGCACGCGTGCACAGCGTACGTGCGCGTGCATTGCGAATTTGGCCTTATGGACACGTACGCACCAGGTGCACGCACGCGTGCGTTGGTTTGCATCCACGCGTACGCGCGATGTACGCGTGCGCGTGGATGGTCGAAAATGCTTGGGCACGCGTATGCGCACTGTACGCGTACGCGTGGATGGTGCTCTATTTTTAAAAATTTTCCAAGTTCTTGCACCAATTGATAAACCCATATTTCATGAGATATTTTGTGCTTAATTTGAGTGATTTATACAATTCTTCACCTATTTATTTACATTAATTGCATGGTTTTACTTTCCCTCCCTTATTATGTCATATCGTGAAAAACATGTTTCCTAAGCTTTGAAAATTAATTATTTTAATTACCTTTATTTCCATTCGATGCCATGATTAGTGTGTTGAGTAGTTTCAGAGTTTCTAAGGTAGAATGACTTAAAGGATGAAAAATGAAACATACCAAAGGGAAAGGAGAAAGCAAAACGGAGCTTTAAGGAAACTGGTATCCACGTGATCGCATGGACGACTCGATCGCGTGCCAAGCACGAATCAGCAGCAACGCAGCCGCACGACTGACGCAATCGCGTGCCTCTAGCGGAACGCACATGACGTGGTCGCATGACTAACGCGACCGCGTGGCAAGGAAAAGCTCCGAATGACGCGACCGCGTGACCCACGTGGACGCGTGACAGAGGCCACGCACCAGAAAATTACAGAACACGCCCCAGCGAGTTCTAAAGCCTTTTTTGGCCCAAATCTAAGTACAGAAGGCATAGACCAGAGGTTATGAAGTGGGGGAATGCATCCATTCAAGATGGCTCGCATAATTATACTTTTCCATGATTTTAGATTTATTCCGGCATTTGAATTGATCATTTACTTTTATAATTTAATTTATGAATTATTCCATGTTCCAGATTATTATATGAATTAATGATATTGAGGTATTTTAAGTTTATTATTGCTCTTGTTAATTTATGATTATCATTGTTTACGAATTGAAGATATTTTATTCCAGCAATTTTACTTTTTCCCCTTTTGGTTATGATTAAGAATTTAGTAACTCAACAGTTATTAGACTCAACATAATTAATAACTGTTATCTTGCTAATTGAGCTGAACCTGAATAATCCCAACCTTTTCTTCAGAAATAATTAGGATTCAAAGGTCAGTTTAATTAGTCCCTTGACTTTCCTTTGCCCTGGCAAAGGTTGACCAAGTGGAGTTTAGATTCAACTTTTATTATAGTTGAGAGAGATAACTAAGTTAGACCTCTAAATTCCCTTATCTTGCCAAAAGTTGTTTTACAATTATTATTTATTTTTAATTACCATTTAATTCACTCCTCATTTAAATTACTTGCTTCTCACCTTCTAAACCCCGATTACAACCTTTATAACCAATAATAAGAACATACTTCCTCGCAGTTCCTTGAGAAGACGACCCGAGGTTTGAATACTCGGTTAACAAATTCTAAAGGGGTTTGTTACTTGTGACACCCAAAACGTTTT
>NC_029777.3:55409992-55426341 GCF_000817695.3 Arachis duranensis | reverse complement strand
CGCGCATACCCAGCTGAAAGACATGGTGGACAACCTTGTAACTACCAACAAGCCCCACCTCGTGCATATGAACCGTCCTTTTAACATAACCTCGAACCACCACACTCACAAGCTTCTCTTCACCATTCGCCATCATATGATCCTTCCTTACCCCAATACCAATCCAATCGTTCCCAATCATCACCACTTCCCTATGTATCATGTCTAAGTCCAGCAAGCCGCGAAGCAGAGGATCGCCTAAAAGAAACAATAACTAAATTTCAAACAACCATTCAACAACTGGAGTACTCACTAATACAATGGGCCACTAAACGCTCAAATATACAAGGATCAACCACAGCTCCATGTGGACAACCCGATGAAGAGCGTAAGCAAGAATTAAATTGCTGAATCTTAAAGAACAAGTAATATAAATTGCAGAAACTTAGAATGCAAGAAATGTAAATTGCGGGATCTTAAATTGCAAGAAATGTAAATGACTTGAAATGTAAAGGGAATTGGGAATTGGATTTGCAGCAATTAAATAAGGCAAAGTAAATTGCATCAAACAGAAGAGTAAAAGGGGATTGGGATTGAATTGGATCTGAAGCAGAAGAGTAAATGAACATGAAAAGCAATAAACAGAGAATTGGAAATTGGAAATTCAGATCTCAGGACCCAAGAGACTAGATAACCGAGTCTAGATCTCAATGCCTTCCCAGATCCAACTAGAACAATTGCAAAGGAGATGAAGAATTGTAAATTGCAAAGAAAGTAAAAGAGGAAGCAATTAACAGAAACAGAAATTCAATTAAGCAGTAAATAGACAGAGAGATCCAAGGATGAGACTGAAACAGAATTTCTTTAATTCTCTAACCCAAGATCCAAGACAATTGTAATTGAAATTGAAAGCAATAAAACTAAGAGGAAGAGAAGTGAATTCTCCTTCCCCAAGACTAAGAAATTAAAGATCACTCAATACCCAAAAGCTCTCTGAAAACTATTCTAAAAACTAAAAGGAAAACTAAAAAGAAGAGCTCCCTGATAACTTGAATTCTATCCTATTTATACACTTTCTTCAAATGATCTTCAAGCCTTGAGTTGGGCCTTTGCTCTTGGTGGAATTGGGTTGAGAGAGGCCTTGGTTGATTGCTCTTGGAGTTTAGAGAGGAACCGAAGTGAACCAAGTGAACCGGGTTGGAGTTTTGCAAAAGTTGGACCAAAAGTTTGAGCAAAAGTTAGAGGCTAACTTTTGCTCCAACTTTTCATATCAGCCACCATGATTTGCTGATACCAACGTTGGTGCCAAAGTTAGGGGTCTAACTTTTGCTCCAATGTTGGCTTCCTCATATGCACTTATGGCGCCAACGTTAGCCCAAAAGTTTGAGGCTAACGTTGGCGCAAACTTTTGCTCCCCCTTTGTGATTTTCATGCGCCAACGTTAGCCTAAAAGTTAGGGGCTAATGTTGGCGCAAACTTTTGGTGCCCAGGGAGTATTTTCATGTGCCAACGTTAGCCAAAAAGTTAGGGGCTAACGTTGGCGCAAACTTTTGGTGCCCCAGGGAGTGTTTTGCATGTGCCAACGTTAGCCCAAAAGTTAAGGGCTAACGTTGGGGCAAACTTTTCACCCAAAAGTTTGTGCAAAAGTTTGAGGCTAACTTTTGGTCCAGCTTTTTGCTTCCTGGTTCATTTTCACTTATTCCAAAAGTTTGAGCTAAAGTTTGAGGCAAACTTTTGCTCAAACTTTTTGTCCTCTCTTCCTCTTATCCATTCCTTCTTGCTTCAACCTTTCTCCAAGCTTTCTTCACCTATCATTAATCAACCAAACACATCAAAGCTATGCCCAAAATCATGAGTTATTCATTCTTTCACAATATGTAACAAATATAGCATAAAACCTCATGAAATTGCATTAATTCATCTATGGTTGACTCAATCAAAGGAATCATGAAAATCTACCCAAATTGGCTTGCTTAGAGCTCAAGAAAGTACATAATTCAAGTGAAAACATAAGATAAAGACTAGTGAAACTAGGCTAAGATGACTTGTCATCACAACACCAAACTTAAAGCTTGCTTGTCCCCAAGCAAGAAATGAATTATTAAGAAGAAAGAATGAAATGGAAGAGGATGTTCATGCTAGCAGAGTATTATTGGTTGTTCATGGGGTTTTGTGTGGATGTGCAAAACACTCACTTCTTATTGACTCTTAGGCTTAGAAAGTCTCCTTCAAGCTTCAAGTACCATACTGCTATGACCTCTCATTATTCCTTTATCCTTGGCTATTACTTTGTTCGAAAGCTTTATTTGAGTGTCATGTGTAGCAAGTTCATTTTCTTTTCTGTATACTTGACACATTATTCACTATGGACACTTGGCTCACATTCCTTCTTAAAACATTGATGCCCAGCACCTCTTTGGGTTACTAAATGCCTTGTAGTTAGGTTGCTCTTGATAGTGGACTTTCAGTTGATGATCCTGGATTAGTTAATCCAAGTCACCAAGTGTTGATGCACTCCAAAGAGCTTACTAATCCAAGCAGATCCTAGTACAAAGACACCATAGGCATATATTTTAAAGTTCAAGCTATTGGTGTCCAGCTTTGTTTCTTTTTGTTTCTCTTTTTTTTTCTGCCACTTTTTGGCTATCTCTTTTCTTTCTTTCTTTTTGTTTTTCTTTCTAACCAAGGATCTTTATTTAATTGAGATTCATAGACAGTAGGCCACTTTATATTTAGAAGGAGACACTCTAGTTCTTTTATTCACTAAAAGTGAGCTATTATACAGTCACACACACATACCACCACTTACTTTAATCATACTTCTATCTAACAGAGAACTATCTCACTTCACCTTCAAACATTTCTTTTATTAAATTAAAGATGCAGGGGACAGGATATGCTTTTAGTCAAGTGGAAGTAAACACACAAGCACATACTTAAGCTAGCTTACTTATTTTAAGAGTGATTCTACTTGTATTAGATGAACTGTGATTCTACTTGTATTGGATGAACACTTTAACAAAACACAAGTCAAATCATTTTTCTACAGCAAGAGTTAAGTGTAAATACGACCTATTGATTTGCAGTTCATTTGTCCTTCCTTCTGTTGTGCCCTTTTGAGTTATGATACATAGTGTCATCAAATGGTGGTAAATTCCCTGCACAATTCTCAAAAGTTGCTTGCTTCTCAAGCCCTTAGGTGACCAGTTAGTATTGAGTGTGGCTTGTGGATTTAATTTGGTGTGGGGACACCAAACTTAATTTCTTGCCACTTCTCTTGATACAACAAGTTAACTTTAGGCAAAATCTTGTGTCCTTGCTAAAGGTTATGAAGTTAAGACTAAAAAGCAGTTAATTGGTTGAATAATCTGTTTGATTGCTAGCAATGTGCAGGAAGTTAGAATGTGCTTTTGAATGAGGTTTTGGTGGAACACCAAACTTAAAATCCTACATTTTCCCTTAAGTTGTTTTTGGTGTGCAACACCAAACTTAGCTCCTTGCAATACATATCAATTATTCAACATTTTTATTGAAAAAGCTATGAAAAGAAAACTACCTCAGGTTGGGTTACCTCCCAACAAGCACTCTTTTATTGTCACTAGCTTGACATCTTTCAATTCTTTTCAAGAGGGCTGTAGGTTCTGGACCTCTTTTTCCTTATCCCATTGTCCTCCCAAGTACAACTTTGCTCTGTGACCATTTACTGTGAATTGATTCTTTGTTGCCTCATCAAGCAGTTCAATACTTCCATAGGGAAAAACCTTTGTCACCACGTATGGTCCAGTCCACTTAGACCTTAGTTTGCCAGGGAAAAGTTTAAGCCTTGAATTGTACAGGAGCACTTGCTGTCCTGGCTTGAATTCCTTCTTTGTGATCTTCTTGTCATGCCACCTCTTAGCTCTCTCCTTGTATATCTTAGCACTTTCATAAGCGTCTAGCCTGAATTCATCTAACTCATTTAGTTGTAACAACCTTTTCTCTCCTACAGCTTGGGGATCAAAGTTGAGGAGTTTAGTGGCCCAAAAAGCTCTGTGTTCAAGCTCTATAAAAATGTGCTTTTTAAGGAATTGGAGGACGATCTGTGCATCACAGGTAGTTGTGGCTATGGCTTCCACCCACTTTGAGACGTACTCCACTTCTACTAAGATGTATCTGAAAGAATAGGAAGGGGGAAAGGGTCCCATGAAGTCAATTCCCCATAGGTCGAACAATTCTAATTCCAAGATGAAGTTTTGAGGCATCTCATTTCTTCTTGTTAACCCTCCTGTTTTCTGACATTCATTACATTGGTGAACATATTCTCTGGCATCTTTGAAGATAGTTGGCCAATAGAAGCCACTCTGCAGTACTTTTGCAGTTGTTTTTTCTGGGCCAAAGTGTCCACCATAAGCTGAACCATGACAATGCTACAAGATGTCCCTTATTTCACTCTCGGGAATGCACCTTCTGATTACTCCATCAGAGCATCTCTTGAACAGGAAGGGTTCATCCAATGAAAATTTCCTTGCTTCATTGATTAACCTCTTCACTTGTTGCTAAGAGAACTCTTGAGGTATCTTCCTTCCAACTTTGTAGTTTCCTATGTCAGCAAACCAAGGTGCTTGCTGGATCTGCAAGAGGTGCTCATCTGGAAAGCTTTCATTTACGGGCTGATAAGCTTTTTGAATTGTTTCATGTGGTAGCCTTGATAGATGATCAGCAACCCAATTTTCAGTGCCCTTCCTATCTCTTATCTCAATGTCAAACTCTTGTAGGAGCAATATCCACCTGATGAGTCTTGGTTTAGCATCCTGCTTTGACATGAGTCTCGGTTTAGCATCCTGTTTTGACATCAAATACTTAAGTGCAGCATGGTCAGTATAAACCATAACTTTGGATCCTATCAAGTATGACCTAAACTTGTCAAATGCATAAACTACAGCTAGCAACTCCTTCTCTGTTGTGGTGTAATTTTTTTGGGCATCATTCAACACTTTACTTGCATAATATATAACATGATGCAGATTTCCTTTCTTTTGCCCAAGTACAGCACCAATTGCAAGGTCACTTGCATCACACATGAGTTCAAAAGGTAATTCCCAATCTGGAGGTGTGATGATTGGTGCTGTCGTGAGTTTATGTTTTAAGGTTTCAAAGGCATGCCGGCAGTTTTCATCAAAGACAAAAGGGTTATCAAGCATTAACAGATTACTTAAAGGTTTGGCTATTTTTGAAAAATCCTTGATAAACCTTCTATAAAATCCGGCATGTCCCAAGAAACTTCTAACAGATTTCACATTAATTGGTGGAGGGAGTTTTTCTATTATTTCAACCTTTGCCTTATCAACCTCTATCTCTTTTTTTGAAACTTTATGGCCAAGGACAATCCCTTCGGGTACCATGAAATGGCATTTCTCCCAGTTTAAAACCAAATTAGTTTCTTGGCACCGCTTCAAGACAAGGGTTAAATGGTTCAGGCAAGCATTGAAATTATCACCAAAAACAGAAAAGTCATCCATGAAGACCTCTAGAAATTTTTCGACCATATCAGAGAAAATGGATAGCATACACCTTTGAAATGTGGCAGGGGCGTTGTAAAGCCCAAAGGGCATCCTTCGGTATGCAAAGACTCCAAATGGGCATGTAAAGGCAGTCTTCTCTTGGTCCTTGGGGTCCACCACGATTTGATTATACCCAGAATATCCATCCAAAAAGCAATAGTAGGCATGGCCGGCCAACCGTTCCAACATCTGATCAATGAATGGAAGAGGGAAATGGTCCTTTCTGGTGGCATCATTCAATCTTCTATAGTCTATGCACATCCTCCATCCAGTCACTGTTCTAGTAGGAATCAACTCATTCTTCTCATTGGTGATGACCGTCATTCCTACTTTCTTTGGTACAACTTGAACCGGGCTCACCCATGGGCTGTCAGATATTGGGAAGATTATCCCTGCATTCCACAACTTCATTACTTCTTTCTGGACAACTTCCTTCATTGTGGGATTTAGCCTTCTTTGAGGTTGAACTACTGGTTTAGAATTATCTTCCAAGAGGATTTTATGCATACATACTGCAGGGCTGATTCCTTTCAGGTCATCAATGGTCCATCCTAAAGCATCTTTGTGAGCTTTGAGTACATTAAGAAGCTCTCCTTCTTCCTTCACTGTCAGGGATGAATTAATGATCACTGGGAAACTTTCTGATGTGCCTAGAAATGCATATTTGAGATTGGGGGGTAGTGGTTTCAGTTCTTGTTTTCGTACTTCTTCCTTCTTGTCTTGTTTTTCATCTTGCTCAATGAAGGTCTCAGCTACTTGTTCTTCTGTTGCACCTTGATTTCCTTCTTGCTCCTGGGAATTTCCTTCCAGCATTTCTTCCACCAAACTCTGTATCATATCCACTTTTACATAGTCCTCTTGTTCAGGGATGTTTTGCATTGACTTGAAAACATTTATGACCATTTGTTCATTATGGACCCTGAAGATCATTTCTCCTTTTTCTACATCAATGATGGCTCTTGCTGTGTGTAGAAATGGCCTTCCCAAAATGATTGAGTCGCTTCCTTCCTCTTCAGTATCCAAAATCACAAAATCTGTTGGGAAGATAAATTTCCCAACCTTCACCAACAGATTCTCCACAATTCCATTGGGTGTCTTGATGGATCTGTCAGCCATAACTAATGACATCCTGGTGGGTTTAAGCTCTTCTATATCAAGCTTTCTCATCATTGAAAGAGGCATTAAATTGATGCTGGCACCAAGGTCACAGAGAGCTTTGTTGAGAATTATTTTGCCAATGGTGCATGATACTACAAAGCTCCCCAGATCCTTGAGTTTTGGTGGAATGCCCCGTTGAATCACAGCACTACATTCCTCGGTGAGTAATACGGTTTCCTTCTCAAGCCAACTTCTTTTCTTGTTGATAAGCTCCTTTAAAAATTTGGCATACAGAGGCATTTGCTCAAGTGCTTCCGCCAAGGGGATATTGATTTCCAGCTTCTTGAAGGTCTCAAGGAACTTGTGGAAATGCTGGTCCTTAACCTCTTTGTTGAATCTCTGAGGATATGGCAGTGGAGGTGTGATGCTCTTTCCTATTTGCTGCTGTCCCTGAGTCATTTCCCTTGAGCTATGTGGCTGGTTGTCCTTCTCTTTATGTTTTTCAGTGCTTTTTTTTGGCACCACAACTTGCTCCTTAGCTTCATCTGCTTTTGTTTGCTCCTCATCCTCTGTTGGTTCTTTGATGCTCCCTGTTTGCTTCTTTGTAGTGTCATTGTTGCTCATCAACGTTCTCCCACTCCTTAGTTCTATTGCCTTGCATTCCTCCTTGGGATTTGGGATCGTGTCACTGGGCAGTGAGCTTGAAGGTCTCTCAACAGAAATTTGCTTGGAGAGTTGCCCAATCTGCCTCTCTAGGCTTTTTAGTAATGCTTCATGGTTTTTGTTTGTTATTTCCTGATGTTTCATCATTTTGTTTATCAAGGTCTCCAAGTTGGTGAGTTGTTGGGGTTCAGGTGGTGCTTGTGGTGGGTTGTGAGCTGTGGGTGGTGGATGATAAGCATTTTGGTTGGTAGGTTGGTTATTGGATTGGTACTGGTTGGGATTGGGGTAGTTGTTTTGAGGTTTTCTGTAAGTGTTTTGGTTAGTTTGCTGCTTGTTGTAATTTTGGTTGTTTCTTGGGTTGTTTTGGTTTGAGTTCCTCTGCCATGGTTGTTGGTTTTGGTTGTGAGTGTCTCCCCATCTGAGGTTGGGGTGATTCTTCCATGAGGGGTTGTAAGTATCACCATAGAATTCATTTGGACTTTAATGCATGTACGGACTTGTTCTTGCTGTTGCTCCTCTTGAATTTCTTCATTTTGCCCCCATGTGGTTGATGGTTGGCTAGTGTTAACTGCTGCAACTTGGAGGCCATCAATCCTCTTGGTCATTTGCTCAAATTGTTGTTGAATTTGCTGCTGCATTAATTTGTTTTGAGCCAGGATTGAATCCACTCTTTCTAGCTCCATTACTCCTCTTCTTTGTGATGGTTGGCGGCTTCTTTGATGAGCAAAGAAATATTGGTTGTTAGCCACCATATCAATAAGTTCTTGAGCCTCCTCTGCAGTTTTCATGAGTTGCAAGGAACCTCCAGCCGAATGATCCAAAGCTTCCTGGGATTTCAATGTTAAGCCTTCATAGAAGTTTTGCAGCTTCTCCCATTCATTAAACATGGCAGAGGGGCATTTTCTGACTAGAGCCTTGTACCTCTCCCATGCCTCATAGATGGGTTCAGCCTCCATTTGTGTAAATGTTTGTACCTCAGCCTTCAACCTTATAATCCTCTGAGGTGGATAAAACTTGGCAAGGAACTTGGTTACCAAATCATCCCAGTTTTTGATGCTGTCCCTTGGAAAAGATTCCAACCATTGAGTGGCCTTGTCCCTGAGAGAGAATGGGAATAGCATCAGTTTGTAACTGTCAGGAGGCACACCATTAGTTTTGACAGTGTTACATATCCTCAAGAAGGTGGATAAGTGTTGGTGCGGGTCTTCAAGTGGTCCTCCACCAAAAGAGCAATTGTTCTGAACCAAAGTGATGAGTTGTGGCTTGAGTTCAAAATTGTTTGCATTGACATTTGGAGCCAAAATGCTGCTTCCACAATGTCTAGGATTTGCAAAGGTATAGGAGGCCAAAACTCTCCTCTGGGGTGGGTTGTCATTGTTGTTGTCTGCTCCCCCTGGTGGATTCGTTGAATGTTCCTCCATCTCTTGAAATTCTTCGTCTGATTCCTCTTCTCCAACAATGTTTTTCCCTCTTTCAGCTCTTCTTAACCTCCTGAGAGTTCTTTCATCTTGTTCATGAAAATTTAGTGTGTTTCTTCTTGTACCTGAGATACAAGCATAACATAAGAAACGCACAAACTAGTGATACTTCAATCTACTGTTGGATTGAAGTTTTAGTTAGTTTAAGCAAAAAATCAAACAGTTAGTGGGTTAATCAAAAATTAAAGAAAAAGTGCTTGATCTAAACTACCACCTCACTTAATCATTGTCAATCTAATCAATCCCCGGCAACGGCGCCAAAAACTTGATGGATATTTTTGGAAAACGAATTCCAATATCCAAACTCACCGGCAAGTGCACCGGGTCGCATCAAGTAATAAAAACTCACGGGAGTGAGGTCGATCCCACAGGGATTGAAGGATTGAGCAATTTTAGTTTAGTGGTTGATTTAGTCAAGCGAATCAAGATTTGGTTGAGTGATTTGTGATTTGCAGAATTTAAATTGCATTGAAAGTAAAGGGAATGGGAAATTGGCATGAATTTAAAGAGAGCAAGAATTAAATTGCTGAATCTTAAAGAACAAGTAATATAAATTGCAGAAACTTAGAATGCAAGAAATGTAAATTGCGGGATCTTAAATTGCAAGAAATGTAAATGACTTGAAATGTAAAGGGAATTGGGAATTGGATTTGCAGCAATTAAATAAGGCAAAGTAAATTGCATCAAACAGAAGAGTAAAAGGGGATTGGGATTGAATTGGATCTGAAGCAGAAGAGTAAATGAACATGAAAAGCAATAAACAGAGAATTGGAAATTGGAAATTTAGATCTCAGGACCCAAGAGACTAGATAACCGAGTCTAGATCTCAATGCCTTCCCAGATCCAACCAGAACAATTGCAAAGGAGATGAAAAATTGTAAATTGCAAAGAAAGTAAAAGAGGAAGCAATTAACAGAAACAGAAATTCAATTAAGCAGTAAATAGACAGAGAGATCCAAGGATGAGACTGAAACAGAATTTCTTTAATTCTCTAACCCAAGATCCAAGACAATTGTAATTGAAATTGAAAGCAATAAAACTAAGAGGAAGAGAAGTGAATTCTCCTTCCCTGAGACTAAGAAATTAAAGATCACTCAATACCCAAAAGCTCTCTGAAAACTATTCTAAAAACTAAAAGGAAAACTAAAAAGAAGAGCTCCCCGATAACTTGAATTCTATCCTATTTATACACTTTCTTCAAATGATCTTCAAGCCTTGAGTTGGGCCTTTGCTCTTGGTGGAATTGGGTTGAGAGAGGCCTTGGTTGATTGCTCTTGGAGTTTGGAGAGGAACCGAAGTGAACCAAGTGAACCGGGTTGGAGTTTTGCAAAAGTTGGACCAAAAGTTTGAGCAAAAGTTAGAGGCTAACTTTTGCTCCAACTTTTCATATTAGCCACCATGATTTGCTGATACCAACGTTGGTGCCAAAGTTAGGGGTCTAACTTTTGCTCCAACGTTGGCCTCCTCATATGCACTTATGGCGCCAACGTTAGCCCAAAAGTTTGAGGCTAACGTTGGCGCAAACTTTTGCTCCCCCTTTGTGATTTTCATGCGCCAACTTTAGCCTAAAAGTTAGGGGCTAACGTTGGCGCAATCTTTTGGTGCCCAGGGAGTATTTTCATGCGCCAACGTTAGCCAAAAAGTAAGGGGCTAACGTTGGCGCAAACTTTTGGAGCCCCAGGGAGTGTTTTGCATGTGCCAACATTAGCCCAAAAGTTAGGGGCTAACGTTGGGGCTAACTTTTCATCCAAAAGTTTGTGCAAAAGTTTGAGGCTAACTTTTGGTCCAGCTTTTTTCTTCCTGGTTCATTTTCACTTATTCCAAAAGTTTGAGCTAAAGTTTGAGGCAAACTTTTGCTCAAACTTTTTGTCCTCTCTTCCTCTTAGCCATTCCTTCTTGCTTCAACCTTTCTCCAAGCTTTCTTCACCTATCATTAATCAACCAAACACATCAAAGCTATGCCCAAAATCATGAGTTATTCATTCTTTCCAAGGCAAATCGTTTATGAGGAATTAGACGGAATAATCCAAGAAACAAATTCCCTTGATGATGATGATCACGAGTCTTGTTCTCTCAGTGATGAACTTGCATCCGCAAGTGAATTCTCTGAAATCGAAGAATCTTCCCCAAGTGAATATAAAGATGATGCGGAGGTGGATTTCTCTCAACCTCTAATCTATGACTTGAGTGATGAGGAAGACATAGAAGACTTTGACTCGGACACAGATACAATTGAGGACTCTTGCAAGGATGTGGAGGAATTCACAGAAGAGCATAAGGGAGTAAAACTTACAGAGCCACCAGAAACACCTATCCCAAGGCCACAACCACCTAATACAAGCTTCAAGTGGGTACAATCCTTAACTTACAATTTTACTTATTCACTTGAATATGGTTTACTTGAAACAGATGGCCAGCTTAGAGCTCTCTGCGGCTTTAAGAGTAAGAGGAAAATGGCTCGTACTCAGAGCTGGTGCACAAGGTTCAATAAGGTTCCACGCTTCACCTCGAAGTACACGGATTGGTATCATACTCAATTGCACGGATCATGGAGAACGTTTGGTCACCACGGTGAGATTCTACTTTTTAAACCACCCGGATAGAGACATGTAGATCAGGACGGAGGCGGATTTAAAAGCAAGGCTTGGAATCCTGGAGTTTATTCTGACATTTATCGTCCCGTGAGCCGACCAATATATTTAAAGCTGCTCAGAAGTTTCACATGCCTAGTTTGGGACCCCGGAGGCTGTTGGCATTCCAAGCACTGGTGGAAATTTTTGGACGAATTTAAACATAAGCCACCATAACAGGATATTCCTCCAATGTCCAACTTAAGGACTTTAACTAAATGTGCTAGGTGGGAGACAACCCACCATGGTATGATCGCTCCTTTTTTTTTCAATTTATTTCTTCTTGATTGCTTTCCTTTTTCCTTCTTCATTTTAATCTATTAAACCTGGAATCATGCATAGCATTCATGTTAATCATTGCATTCTGCATTTTTTGTGCATATATTTGTATAAAAAAAAAGGTTGCATGATGCGACCGCATGCCCCATGCGATCGCGTCATATTGCGAAAACACCATCCGCGCGACCGCGTGACTCACGCGGCCGCGTGATATACATATATCGGCGTAAGGATCCAACGAACAGAAAGTTAGGCTAGAATTGTTCGGCCCTTGTGCGTTTCACGCAAATTGGCCCACGCGATCGCATGCCCCATGCGATCGCGTCATTTGCACAATACCAACCCTACGCGACCGCGTGAGCGACGCGATCGCGTCGCATGGATTGCACATCACCCCAAAAAGAGACAGAGAGTTGTGCTGAAACGGTGCTGGAGTCGTGCGTTTAGCACGAATTCCAACGACGCGATCGCGAGCCCCACGCGATCGCGTCAACCTTCTTCCCCCCTCTCATGCGATTGCGCGCCCCACGCGATCGCATCACTCCCATTTTTGCCCCAACTACGCGACCGCGTGCCCCATGCGGCCGCGTGGATTCGAAAGTATAACCCCCCATATGGAAATTCTCAAAAATCTATTGAACCCCCTCTCCGCCACCCACCCCCTTCAACCAGCAGCAACCACTACCTTCCCATCCACTATCCTCTTCCTCTCTCACTAACCCTAATACCCACCTCCGCACCATCGCGACGCCGTGCCCTGCCACCGCACCGAACGCCGCCGCAGCCACCTTCTTCATCGTTCCACCCTTCCCACCTACCAGGTTCCGCAAAACGCAAATCCCTTTTATCCATTCGTCATTTTTCTATAATTTTTTCCGTTTATGTTCATAATTAGGATAGCTAGACTTGCATGTTGTAGTGGATTTTTAGGTTGTTAGGTAGCTTAGGCTGTGGTTAGTGGATCTGGCTCTGTTTCCTTGCACCGTTCTTACTTCTGTTTTATCCTATGTGCAAATCTGTTGCTGCTATATTCATAATTCATCTGCTGCTTTCTTGTACGTTGCTTCTGTTTACATTTAGTTTTTTATGTTTCTTTTGTATCTATGTACATGCAGCTTGCTTTCTTTTAATTCATATGAACTGATATGATTTCTGTTTATTTTCCGGGACAATCCAATTTTAGCCTGAATGCTGCCCAAATTTTTTTTGAAAATTGTTTTCATTCATGTTTTGGTTTGGCATTTCTGAACTCTGTTTTACTCTGCTTTACCCATCCCATTTCATGAATGCTATGGCAGACTTTCTTATCCTCTTTTGATTTCTTGGCTTATAAACTGCATTTGTGATTCACTGAATCCAATTTTTGCTTTTTTTTTTTATTATTTCTATTCGAATCAGCATCACCCTGTTTCTCTTGTTCGATTATAAGTACTTCTATTCTTACCTGTGAATCACGGTTATACGGAATTTTTCTATGCCACTTACTTTAACCCGCACTTTACTAACTCCCTAATTTAAATTTACTAATTTCTTTTTCGAAATTCTAACCATACTAACCCTTTTGATCACTTTTCTGATTATTTTCACTTTCCTCTAACTTTTTTACTATGGCATATTGATTTTTCTCTTTCCATTTAACATTAATTCAATCACATTTCAATTCCTCATTTTCCTTATTATATTTCTCCCGTCCCGCTTTGAGTTTCCTTTGTTTGCATTGCCTATTTGCTTTCCTATTTTATCCATTTCCTGGTTTTCTATTTTTCAGGATGTCTTCTTCACAAAGGAAAGGTAAAGGCAAGGCTACTGGCAAGCGTAAGCGAGGAGCTTCCTCCCAGTCCATCATTGCTCTAATGCACGATTCCTCATGACGGGAGAAGAACTTCACACAGCAGGAAAAAGCTGACCAGCTGCTCCCTTCGACTGATCCTATAAAATTTGCAAACCGGTACTGTAAGCTGAAGTACCCGACTTTTGCAAACTCCAGAAATCAATACCTGGAACGTTCCTTGAAGATTCCAGAAGCCCTCCAGCAGTACACCAATGAGCAAATCAAGCAAAGGGGCTGGTTTTTTCTGGAGAAACCACTGACAGAGGTCAATGCATCTTGGGTCCGAGAATTCTATTGCAACTACTACCTTACTACCCTTGATGCAGTGAACCTGAGGGGAAAGCAAATTCTGGTCACTGAGGAGGCCATAGAGACCATTCTCCAGCTTCCAGCCAAGTCCGTTCAGCCAGATGGTTATGCACAGGCTGAGGAGGACATGAGTCAGATGTAGTTTGATTGGGATGCCGTGAAGGCACGAATAGCTCTCGACCCGACAGTTCCTTAGGAGATGGGTCAGAACACTACTATGCCCAGAGGGATAAAGAGAGTGTACTTGAATGATGAGGCTCGGCTATGGCATCAAATCTTGAGCAACTATGTGATGCCGAGTACTCATGAGACTGAGATCCCGGTTGCCATGATTACCCTCCTCTGGTGTGTGCTGGAGTGTAAGGACCTGTACTTGCCTCGTTTTATCCGGCTTTATATGGCTAGGGCCCACGTCCGAGGCACCCTCCCCTTTCCTTATCTGGTTACACGGCTAGGCCGTCAGGCTGATGTACCTTGGGAGGATGCCGATAAGCGACCACCAGCAGCGGACTACAGGAAGATCATCCCGCACAGCAGGAACTTCCTTGCTTTGGGCTACAGACCACCACCTGTCACTGCTACTGATGAGACAGCCCCTCCGTCTACTAGACCCTCTTCATCCACAGCTGTCCCTGCTTCCACCACTGCACCTCCACCCGCCTCTGAGCCGGTTTATCGCCTCGTGCACCATCTATTCCGCCAGCTTGATCAGATGGAGCACCGTAACAGGCACCGGTACAAGAGATTGGAGCGCCGCAGCAGGCAACGCTATTCCCATCTGAAGCTGATGATCAGACAGGGCGCCGACATCCCTTCCGAGCCCGACACTCCATCAGATCCATCAGAGGAGGAGGAGGATGAGCACGAGGAGGAACCTCATTCCCAGGCAGAGACTCATTTCTAGGAGGAGACTCATCAGCAGGCAGCCACTGAGCAGGCTGCCCCGCATCAGGAGGCTATGCCCCAGCTTGAGGTTGCGAATCCGGAGATCCCACTCCAGTCAGTCCCTTCTCTACAGCAGCCAGACTCTCAGCCCACCACCGCCATGGAGACCACAGCTACCATCCCTACCAGTGATGACACTTCTTCACACCCGGCTTGATTGAGCATCGGGGACGATGCTTGATGTTAGGATTTTTGCCAGTAAAGAATGTCATAAAAACAGTCGCGTTGTAGATATAGTCTCTAAACCGACAAAAATCCCTTCGTACAAACGTTTTGGTTGTCACAAGTAATAAACCCATTTAAAATTGATAACCGAGTATTAAACCTCGGGTCGTCTTCTCAAGGAATTGCAGGGAGGTATGTTCTTATTATTGGCTATGGAGATTGTAAATTGGGGGTTTTTAAAGTATGAGATAAAAAGCAACAATAGTAAATAGCAGAGGAAATAAAATAATATCAATAAAAATAAACTCGTGGCAAGGTATTAAGAACTGGAGGTTCTATCCTAGTTATCCTTATCAATTGTGATGAGAATTGGATTCTTCCCTTGGAGCAACTCCCAATTTCAATCACTGCTTTATTGATAGCTCAAGCGTTACCAATTACTTAACCAAAGCCAAAAGGAAGAAAATAGTAAATTTACTGAATAAAAAATGTCTTCAGATGGAGAGCAGTAATCATGTAAATAAAAGAAAGCAATCATGAATGGAAATACCTCAAATAACATTAATTAAGAAAATTATATGTAACATGGAAGAGTTCATAAATTAAATAAAAATAAAGAACCTGGGATTGAAAGTCACTCCTAAAACTAAGAGAAGTCCTAATCCTAATCCTAAGAGAGAGAGGAGAGAACCTCTCTCAAAACTAAATCTAAATCATGGAAAAGTAAATTATGAAAAGCCTTGTTCTGAATGGATGTATTTCCCCACTTTATAACCTCTGGTCTATGCTTTCTAGACTTGGATTTGGGCCAAAAAGGGGTTTAGAACTCGCTGGGGCGTGTTCTGTAATTTTTTGGTGCGTGGCCTCTGTCACGCGTCCGTGTGGGTCACGCGGTCGCGTCATTTGGAGCTTTTCCTTGCCACGCGGTCGTGTCAGTCATGCGATCGTGTCATGTGTGTTATGCTTAAGGCGTGCGGTCGCGTCAGTCATGCGGCCGCGTCGCTGAATCTTCGCTTCTGGCACGCGATCGCGTCGTCCATGCGATTGCGTGAACACCAGTTTCCTTAAAGCTCCGTTTTGCTTTCTCCTTCCATTTTTGTATGTTTTCCTTTTCCATCCTCTAAGTCATTCCACCTTAGAAAATCTGAAACTACTCAACATACTAATCACGGCATCGAACGGAAATAAAGGTAAGTAAAACAATTAATTTTTAAAGCTTAGGAAACAAGTTTTTCACAATACGACATAATAAGGAAGGAAAAGTAAAACAATGCAATTAATGTGAATAAGTAGGTGAAGGATTATATAAATCACTCAAATTAAGCACAAAAGAACTCACGAAATATGGGTTTATCAACCTCCCCACACTTAAACACTAGCATGTCCTCATGCTAAATCCAAGGTAAATAATTAAGGTTAAAGTGATGGAATG
>NC_029777.3:55405108-55409518 GCF_000817695.3 Arachis duranensis | reverse complement strand
CAAATTAGCCTACCTTTTACATCACCCTTGTTAGCCCCCCTTGAGCCTTTTAAAACCCCTTTATTCTATTTATCCAAATTAATAGCCTTAAGCTGAAAAACAAAAGAAAATCCCAAGTGAATCCTTGGTTAGCTTAAGATAGAAAATCATGAATAGAGTTAAATGTGGGAAACCTTGTGGGAACATGAGTGATAGAAACAAAGGGTTAGAAAGATTAAAGAAAAAAAAAGAAATAAAAATAAATTTGGAAGCATGCTCATGAGAAAATCAAAGTGATTCAACTACCATGTGCATAAAAAATAAAAAATAAATAAATAAATTTCAGCATCTAAATAAAAGGGGATACAAAAAGAAATTTCCCCAATGAATACAATGCACATGGGATAAAAATAAAAAGTGAAACATGAGCATGTAACAATAAGTGGGAAATATGGGAAAATAGGTAAAGAAGTTTTATCTTGCTAAATATGTATGTTGGGTGAGATCTTAGTCTAATTAAGGATTCACTTATTAGCTCACTTGACCATATACATAAATCCTTACCTTTACCTTGGCCCCATTACAACCTTAATTAAAGACCTCATGACTTTTTGGTATGACTATATTTTATAATTGTTGATTGGTTAGATGAAAAACAAAGCTATAAGAAAGTAAGAATAAAAAGAAAAATAGAGTGAATAAACCCAATAAACACTGAGTGACTAGAGAGTAAACACAAAATCCAGTGAGGGTTCAATAACTCATCAACATATATCTGTGCTTCAAATTTAGTAATTGTTTTACAAGTTTGTACAATGTTTTCTTTCCCATCTCATTTACTAAAATGATTTATTATTTAAGGGTTGGCTATATATATATATACATAACTCCTTGAGAATGTGAATTAACTTAGCTACATGTGAGCTTTATATATGAGTGAATAAATTAGAGTTGCATGATGCATCATTCATTTAGGTAGTTGCATTTAATTTAGATTGCATTGCATTCCATCACTATAACCTCATTTATTTACCTTGGATTTAGCATGAGAACATGCTAGTATTTAAGTGTGGGGAGGTTGATAAACCCATATTTCATGAGATATTTTGTGCTTAATTTGAGTGATTTATACAATCCTTTACCTACTTATTCACATTAATTGCATGGTTTTACTTTCCCTCCCTTATTATGTCATATCGTGAAAAACATGTTTCCTAAGTTTTGAAAATTAATTATTTTAATTACCTTTATTTCCATTCGATGCCATGATTAGTGTGTTGAGTAGTTTCAGAGTTTCTAAGGCAGAATGACTTAAAGGATGAAAAAGGAAACATACCAAAGGGAAAGGAGAAAGCAAAATGGAGCTTTAAGGAAACTGGTATCCACGCGATCGCATGGACGACGCGATCACGTGCCAAGCACGAATCAGCAGCGACGCGGCCGCATGACTGACGCGACCGCGCGCCTCTAGCAGAACGCACATGACGCGGTCGCATGACAGACGCGACCGCGTGGCAAGGAAAAGCTCCGAATGACGCGACCGCGTGACCCATGCGGACGCGTGACAGAGGCCAAGCACTAGAAAATTACAGAACACGCCCCAGAGAGTTCTAAAGCCCTTTTTGGCCCAAATCCAAGTCCAGAAGGCATAGACCAGAGGTTATGAAATGGGAGAACGCATCCATTCAAGATGGCTGGCATAATTCTACTTTTCCATGATTTAGATCTAGTCTAGAGAGAGATTCTCTCTCTCTCTTTTGAGGATTTAGGATTTCTTCTTGTTTTAAGAGTAACTCTGGATCCAGGTTTTAATGTTCTTCTATTTTAGTTCCATAATTATTTTTTCTGGCATTTGAATTGATCATTTACTTTTATAATTTAATTTATGAATTATTCCATGTTCCAGATTATTATTTGAATTAATGATATTGAGGTATTTTCAGTTTATTATTGCTCTTGTTAGTTTATGATTATCATTGTTTACGAATTGAAGATATTTTATTCCAGCAATTTTACTTTTTCCCCTTTTGGTTCTGATTAAGAATTTAGTAACTCAACAGTTGTTAGACTCAACATAATTAATAACCGTTATCTTGCTAATTGAGCTTAACATGAATAATCCCAACCTTTTCTTTGGAAATAATTAGTATTCAAAGGTCAGTTTAATTAGTCCATTGACTTTCCTTTGCCCTTGCAAAGGTTGACCAAGTGGAGTTTAGATTCAACTTTTATTATAGTTGAGAGAGATAACTAAGTTAGACCTCTAAATTCCCTTATCTTGCCAAAAGTTGTTTTACAATTATTATTTATTTTTAATTGCCATTTAATTCACTCATCATTTAAATTACTTGCTTCTCACCTTCTAAACCCCGATTACAACCTTTATAACCAATAATAAGAACATACTTCCTCGCAGTTCCTTGAGAAGACGACCTGAGGTTTGAATACTCGGTTAATAATTTCTAAAGGGGTTTGTTACTTGTGACACCCAAAACGTTTGTATGAAAAGACTTTTGAAGGTTTAGAAACTATACTTGCAACGAGGATTTATCCGCAAATTTCTAGACCACGCAAAAGTTATCTCATCACCAATCCAAGCCTTCCAAACCTCCAAACAGCTACCAAAACACCCAAAAACCTTATATAACATATTATACTACCAAATATACTCAACTAACTAAGCAAAACATGAATTTGAACTAACTTTTACCATCATTTACAAAAGAGAAAAATGAAAAGAGTTTACCATGGTGGGGTGTCTCCCACCTATCACTTTTGTTTATTGTCCTTAAGTTGGACTTATGGGGAGCTCCTCTCAAGGTGGCTTGTGCTTGTAACCATCTTGGAACATCCACCAATTCTTGAGTCTCCAATAAGCTCTATTCTTCAATTTCAATTCTCCCATGCTTTGATGGAGTTCTTCATAGATTGTGGGCTCCCAAAATTGATCCTCATGTATCCCTGGATCCCATATCTTATTGCTACACCCATCTTCAAGTTGATCATTATTGTTCCATTTGGGTGGTAAGAAAGGTGATACGCAAGATGAATTCTCAATGAAGTGCTCAACAATCCTCTTATACTCCTCTAATTGAGCACTATTCCAACCGCTATATTTCATTTTTGATGTATCCATCATGATGAGCCTTGATTTACAATGCCAACCACGAAACATCTTTCTTTTGCGCTTCATCCAACAAAGCATGCTAAGTTGACCATCCGTTTCAAGCAAGCCATATTCGAGTGGGATAAAAAAGCTAATAGAAATGATTTTTACCCACTCAAGTGAAGGAGTAGATGTCAACCTAGGCAAAGAGGCTTCCAGAGATCTTGACAAAGCGTAACCAACCCCCGTTCTTCTATTTCTAGGGACTCCTACCTCTTCACAAGTTTTCTCAAATGTAATCCTTTGTTCAACAATCTTATCTAAGCCTTTTCCTTTACTTAAATCATAAATGGGAGGGTGAGAGAAATTTACCTCCACAACGCTTTCAAATTCACCGGGAAAATGTTCTTCAAGCTCAAAGGATTCTTCACCACTAAGACTTGATGCTTGATCTTCATCATCAAGGGAACTCAATTCTTGATCTATCCCATCCAAGTCTTCATATGGAATATGCCTTGGAGGTTATGCACATTCCTCCATAGCATCAAATTCAATAATCTTGGAGGGGTTTTCTTCAATTCTAGATTCCCAAGGTTGTTCCGCATCTCCTAAGTCTTCAACCACCTCTTCCTCTTCTTCAGCAACTGTAGCTTCCTCCAATTGTTCCAATACAAAGCAACTTCCCTCATTCTCCACCAATCTCTCTGATGAGCGGATAATTTATACGCTTTTTGGCATTGTTTTTAGGTAGTTTTTAGTAAGTTTGAGCTACTTTTAGGGATGTTTTCATTAGTTTTTATGTTAAATTCACATTTCTGGACTTTACTATGAGTTTGTGTGTTTTTCTGTGATTTCAGGTAATTTCTGGCTGAAATTGAGGGACTTGAGCAAAACTCTGAAAAAGGTTGACAAAAGGACTGCTGATGCTGTTGGAATCTGACCTCCCTGCACTCGAAATGAATTTTCTGGAGCTACAGAACTCCAATTGGTGCGCTCTCAACGGCGTTGAAAAGTAGACATCCAAAGCTTTCCAGCAATATATAATAGTCCATACTTTGTTCGGAAATTGATGACGTAACTTGGCATTGAACGCCAAGTACATGCTGCTGTCTGGAGTTAAACGCCAGAAAAATGTCATGATCTGGAGTTGAACGCCCAAAACACGTCATAACTCGAAGTTCAACTCCAAGAGAAGCCTTAGCTCATGGATTGATCAAGCTCAGCCCAAACATACACCAAGTGGGCCCCGGAAGTGGATTTATGCATCAATTACTTACTCATGTAAACCCTAGTAGCTAGTCTAGTATATATAGGACATTTATCTA
>NC_029777.3:55404287-55405085 GCF_000817695.3 Arachis duranensis | reverse complement strand
GTATCTCTTAGATTCCCCAACAGAATCTTCGTGGTATAAGCTAGATAGATGGCGGCATTTATGAGGATCCGGAAAGTCTCACCTTATCTGTGGTATTTCGAGTAGGATCCTGGGAATCTGGAAAGTCTCACCTTGTCTGTGGTATTCCAAGTAGGATTCCGGTAATGAATGACTGTGACGTGCTTCAGACTCGCAAGTGTTGGGCGTTAGTGACAGACGCAAAAGAATCAAGGGATTCTATTCTAGTAGGAGCGGGAACCAACCAGTGATTAGCCGTGCTGTGACAGAGCACGTGAGCGTAGTTTTCACTGCGAGGATGAGATGTAGCCATCAACCATGGGTGATGCCTCCAGACGATTAGCCGTGCGAGTGACAGCCGCATAGGATCATTTTCCCGAGAGGATTGAAAGTAGCCACCGCTGATGGTGAACCCCTATACACAGCTTGCCATGGAAAGGAGTAAGAAGGATTGAGTTGAAGCAGTAGGAAAGCAGGCGTCCGTGAGCCATGCAGTATCTCCATATGCTTATCTGAAATTCCCACCAATGAATCTGCATGAGTATTCTATCCCTTTTATTATTTATTTTCTTATTTCTATTTTCGAAAACCCATAAACCAATTTAATCTGCCTAACTGAGATTTACAAGGTGACCATAGCTTGCTTCATACCAACAATCTCTGTGGGATCGACCCTTACTCACGTAAGGTTTATTACTTGGACGACCCAGTACACTTGCTGGTTAGATGAACGGAGTTGTGAATTCAAATAAAGACAATTATTGAATAAATCCATACAAG
>NC_029777.3:55401078-55401335 GCF_000817695.3 Arachis duranensis | reverse complement strand
CAAATTTTACCTCAAAAGAGACAAGATCCTGGCAAGTTTTTGATACCTTGTACCATAGGCACCATGATCTTTGAAAAGGCTCTATGTGATCTAGGGTCAGGGATAAATCTTATGCCACTCTCTGTAATGGAGAAGCTGGGAATCATTGAGGTATAACCTGCCTTGTTCTCATTACAACTGGCAGATAAGTCAGTGAGACAAGCTTATGGAATAGTAGAGGACGTGTTAGTAAAGGTTGAAGGCCTTTACATCCCTGT
>NC_029777.3:55400553-55400974 GCF_000817695.3 Arachis duranensis | reverse complement strand
TTAGTCCTTCAATTGAATGGGGACTACCTTGTGTTTAAGGCACATGGCCATCCCTCTGTGACAAAAGAGAGTAAGCAGGAAGAGCTTCTCTCGGTTCAGAGTCAAGAAGAGCCCACACAGTCAAACTCTAAGTTTGGTGTTGTGAGGCCACAACCAAACTCTAAGTTTGGTGTTAAGACCCCATATCCAAACTCTAAGTTTGGTGTTGGGACTACACACTAAAATTGACCTGATCACCTTGTGGCTCCATGAAAGCCATTGTCAAGCTATTGACATTAAAGAAGCGCTTGTTGGGAGGCAACCCAATTTTATTTATCTAATTTTTATTTTATTGTTATTTTGTGTTTTATTAGGTACATGATCATGAGGAGTCACGAAAAAATCAAAAAAATTAAAAATAGAGTCAAAAACAGAAGAAAAA
>NC_029777.3:55399958-55400540 GCF_000817695.3 Arachis duranensis | reverse complement strand
ATTAAAACAGAATCAAAAATAGCAGAAGAAAAATCACACCCTGGAGGAAGGACTTACTGGCGTTTAAACGCCAGTAAGGTGCATCTGGGTGGCGTTCAACGCCAGAATAGAGCATCATTCTGGCGCTGAACGCCAGAAACAAGCAACATCCTGGCGCTGAACGCCAGGAATGTGCCTAGAGGAGACAAACTGGCGCTGAACGCCAGTAACAAGCATGAAACTGGCGTTCAACGCCAGAAACATGCATTACATGGGCGTTGAACGCCCAGAACCTGCACCAATGGGCGTTTAAACGCCAGAATGATGCACGAAGGCATTTTACATGCCTATATGGTGAAGGAATGGTATTTCTTTTCACCTCAGGATCTGTGGACCCCACAGGATCACCTCATGATCTGTGGACCCCACAGGATCCCCACCTACCATATTCCCACCTTACCTTTTAATCCTAATCACACTCTCCTAATCCTAAATCTCATTTTCCTACTCCCCATGTTACACTTCCCAACACCCATCACCAATCACCTCAATTCCTCTTCCCAGTTACCCCATTCACCATTCACATCAACCCACTCTTCCCCA
>NC_029777.3:55396582-55396819 GCF_000817695.3 Arachis duranensis | reverse complement strand
CATTCACCATTCACATCAACCCACTCTTCCCCATAAACCCCACCTACCTTCATAAAATTCAAATTCAATTTCCCACCCATTCCCACCCAAAATAGCCGAACACCCACCCTCCCCTCTCCCTATAAATACCCTTCCATTCTACTTCATTTTCACACACCACAACCCCTTCTTCTCCCACATAGCCGAACCTACTTCTTTCCCTCTCCCCCATATTCTCTTCTTCTTCTTCTTCTGTTT
>NC_029777.3:55395264-55395464 GCF_000817695.3 Arachis duranensis | reverse complement strand
TTATATTGATGTGGTGACAATACTTTTTGTTTTCTGAATGAATGCTTGAATAGTGCATATTTTTGATCTTGTTGTTTATGAGTGTTAAAATTGTTGGCTCTTGAAAGAATGATGAACAAAGAGAAATGTTATTGATAATTTGAAAAAAATCATGAAATTGATTCTTGAAGCAAGAAAAAGCAGTGAAAAAGGAAGCTTGC
>NC_029777.3:55394365-55394857 GCF_000817695.3 Arachis duranensis | reverse complement strand
GGGGGTAATTTCATGTAGATTTTAGTATGTTTTAATTAGTTTTTAGTAGAATATTATTAGTTTTTAGGCAAAATTCATATTTCTGGACTTTACTATGAGTTTGTGTGTTTTTCTGTGATTTCAGGTAAATTCTGGCTGAAATTGAGAGACTTGAGCAAAACTCTGAAAAAGGCTGACAAAAGGACTGCTGATGCTGTTGGAATCTGACCTCCCTGCGTTGGAAAGTAGACATCCAGAGCTTTCCAGCAATATATAATAGTCCTACTTTGTTCGAAAATTGACGATGAAACTTGGCGTTGAACGCCAAGTACATGCTGCTGTTTGGAGTTAAACGCCAGAAAAACGTCATGATCCGGAGTTGAACGCCCAAAACACGTTATAACTTGGAGTTTATCTCCAAGAAAAGCCTCAGCTCGTGGATAGATCAAGCTCAGCCCAAACATACACCAAGTGGGCCCCGGAAGTGAATTTATGCATCAAATACTTACTCAT
>NC_029777.3:55384019-55393932 GCF_000817695.3 Arachis duranensis | reverse complement strand
GATTGAATGACTGTGACGAGCTTCAAACTCCTGAAGGCTGGGCGTGATGACAAGCGCAAAAGAATCAAGGGATTCTATTCCAGTAGGCGCAGGAACCAACCAGTGATTAGCCGTACTGTGACAGAGTGCGTGAGCATTAGTTTTCACTGCGAGGATGGGATGTAGTCATCAGCCATGTGTGATGCCTCCAGACGATTAGCCGTTCGAGTGACAGCCGCATAGGATCATTTTCCCGAGAGGATTGAAAGTAGCCACCGCTGATGGTGAACCCCTATACACAGCTTGCCATGGAAAGGAGTAAGAAGGATTGAGTTGAAGCAGTAGGAGAGCAGGCGTCCTTGAGCCATACAGTATCTCCATTCGCTTATCTGAAATTCCCACCAATGAGTCTGCATAAGTATTCTATCCCTTTTATTATTTATTTTCTTATTTCTATTTTCGAAAACCCATAAACCAATTTAATCTGCCTAACTGAGATTTACAAGGTGACCATAGCTTGCTTCATACCAACAATCTCTGTGGGATCGACCCTTACTCACGTAAGGTTTATTACTTGGACGACCCAGTACACTTGCTGGTTAGTTGAACGGAGTTGTGAGCTTCTCTAACAGTGCCTGAAATCCTTTTATCACAATTTCGTCTATCACTCTCCTTCATGTTATGCTCTTCATTTGATCCTCCACATGTAGCCATGGGAGTTCCTTGAGTATTCAAGCATTGGGATGCTAACCGGTTTACCACCTCATCTAAGGCGGCCGTGAATTGTTGCACGTCCCTTTTCATCCCCTATTGTCCTTGAACAAGAACACAAAGGATGTCATCTATTGGATGGTGGGGTTGATTGAAGGGTTCATCAATTTGGGGGAAGGGTTCATAGTAGGAAGGTGGTTCTTCTTGGTAGAGTTGTGGTGGTTCAATATTTTTCATTCTTTCCACTTGTTGGACAACACACCCCATGGTTGCTTGAAGTTGATCTAATGTTTTCTTGAGATGATCCCTTGACTCTTGTTCCTCTTGGATAATATGATTAGGATTATATGACTCTTGGAATGATGGATATGAATATTCTTCCATGGGAGGTTGTGGTGGGAAGTAGAGTTCATCTTGTGGTTGAAAATTTTCACACATTGGAGGTGGTTCATCTTGGTCATAATATGGAGACGGTGGCTCTTGGAAGTATTGAGGTTGGAATGGTGGTGGTTCAATATGTGGCTCATATGGCTCAAAAGGTGGTTGGTATAATGGATATGGATTAGGGTCATATGAAGGTGGTTGGTAAGAAGGGGCTTGTGAGTATGGTTGAGGGTTATGTTGAGGATATGGCTCATAGGCATATGGTGGTGGTTCTTGAAAGTCACAAGTGGATTCACCATATCCATTGGATGGACATGCATTATAGAATGGCTCTTCTTCATAGTGCATTGGTGGAGGTTGTTGCCATGAAGATTGATCATATGCATATGGCTCTTCCCACCTTTGGTTGTCCCATCCTTGATACACATCCTCATTGTAGCTCTCATTTCCTACAACATAATTAGAATCAAACTCATAGCCAATGTGAGAATTCCTAATGAAAAGAGAAAATAAGAACAAAAGCTAATAAGTAAGGAAATAAAATCCTAAAACTAGCAAAGCTAACAAGCAATCCAAAAATTAAGCATTTCACAATATTCACATATGTACAATAATCAATAACACAACACCATTGCAACTCCCCGGCAATGGCTCCATGTTGATGAGTGGATTTTTGACGGTTTAGAATTCACAATAAATTCTCGTTGCAATATAGTTTCTAAACCCACATTAATCATTTCATACAAAAATTTGTTTGTCACAAGTAACAAACCCCTAAAATCTATAAAACGAAGTATTGAAACTCGGGTCGTTCTCCCTTGGATTGCAATAAAGTGTCCTTGTTATTGGTTATGAGGTATGTTTTGGGGTTTTTGAGATAAGAGACAAGGAAATTAAATGACAATGAAATTCAAATAACAAAAAGGCCTGGGCAAGGGTTGGTGGTCAAGGATGTCTATCCCTATCACTAACCAAAACATGAGAATTGGCAAGGATCAACCCCATTAAGTCATCCTCTAACTAATAAAGGAAAGTCAAGTGAGTTATATCAATCCAAGTCCATAAGTCCTAGTTCCTGATGACAAGTCATCATATGCTAGCTTTGCAAGCATTTTCACTTGTTTCATTAGTTTTTATGCACTTTGTTGCATTGTAAGTAAGTAATTTGGAGTGGATTTGTATGGTTTTATTGAATCAATCAACCACCCTTTAATTGATACTAAATCATGAGGTTTAACCTAAATTTAATTAGTTTTTGAATGATTTATAAACCTTGTGAATTTGGTGATACTTTGATTGGTTGTTTTGATTACTTGTAGGTGAAGAAAAGAAGAAATCAAGAAAGTGTAGCCTAAGAAGCGTGGCCCAAGGAAGCGTGGCACATTAAAGGAGGGAAGCCACAGCGCTCTCTCCAATAGCACAATGCTCTCCAAAGGAGCATTGTAATGAACCAAGGAACCAAGGCTTGAATGTTATGCTCTCCTTGAGAGCTAAGCATTATGACGAGTCAAGGAAGAAAGGGGAGAAGCACAATGCTCAGCTCTTGCCAAGAATATTATCGAGCTCCTCCTAAAAATTAATTCAAAGAAAAAGCTTGCCAATGCTTGCCACAAGGTTTGAACCAAGCACCTAAGGAAAGGAAGGAAGCACTATTACAAAGCTTGGCAAAGGAAAATGTACATAATGGCTCAGCAAGGATTCGAACCAAGGCACTCCCACTCAAGGCATGCGCTAACTTGGTTTTCTTGCAAAGAAAATTGGCCAGCAATGCTTCCCCAAGGATTCGAACCTAGAGCCTCACCCTTGAAGCATGGATGCTACGCTCTCAAGGAGAGCTGAGCGCTACCCTGATGCTGCACACAAGCTTGGCATGCTACAAAGGACCAAACACACAGGGCAATGCTATGCTCTCCCCACCAACTGAGCACACTACTGGGAGCTAGCACCTATGGGCCAAATTGAACCAAAATTCAATTTAAATTAAATTCTTCACCAAATTAAAAAGCCCACCCAAATTCTAAAATCCAAAAATAGGAAGTGTATAAATAGAAGTTAGTTTGAGTTAGATAGGACCATTTTGCATACTTTTATGCATATTTTTCTACATACTTTTGGGAATTGGGAAGGAGAATTGATCTCTCTTCTTCTTTGTTATTACTTTTACACTTTCTACTTTTTATTTGGGATCTTGGGTGGAGAATTGAAGGAATTTTGTTTCAATCTCACTTTGAGATCTCTTTGTTTGTTTTCTGCATAATTCTGATACTGTGATTTGAATCCAAATTCTGTTTATTGCTTTCTTCTACTTCTTCTGCAATTTACTCTTCCATTTCTTTTGCAATTACTCTCTTGTTGGATCAAGGAAGGACTTCAGATATAGACTTGTTTTCTAGTCTCCTCCAACCCTGAGATCTTCAACTTCTCTTGAACTTTTGTACTTGAGCTACATTCTGCTTTCTGTTTGAATTTCCAAGCAATTGTTCTTTTCTGTTTAGATCTGTTATATCTCAATTCATACTTTACTTCTCTGATTCATGCCATTTTACTTTCTCTTTTTAATTTCTGCAATCCCAGTGCCCAAAGCCTTTTATGATTCAAGCCATGTACATTTCTTGCACTTTAAGATTCAGTTATTTACGTTTCTTGCAATCTATGTTTCTGTAATTTACATTACTTGCACCTTAAGATTCAACACTTTTACTTCTTCTGCACTTTAAATTCTTGTCAATTATCCCTCTCCATTTACATTCTATGCAATTTAGCTTCTGTTGGATACAAATCACTCAAATCAACTCTTGTTTACTTGACTAAATCAACCACCTAACTAAAATTGCTCAATCCTTCAATCCCTGTGGGATCGACCTCACTCATGTGAGTTATTATTACTTGATGCGACCCGGTACACTTGCCAGTGAGTTTAGTGTTGGATCATTTTCCATACATCAAGTTTTTGGTGTCGTTGCCGGGGATTGAAATAGATTGATAATGATTAAGTGAGGTGGTAATCTAGATTAAGCATTTTTTTCTTTTTGTTTCCAACTAACACATTAACTGTTTGAATTTTTGCCTAAGCTAACCAAAACTTTATTCTAGCAATAGATTGGAGTTTCATTGGTTTTCTAGTTTTTGTATTTCTTGTGTCTTGGTTTGTATGCCAGGTACAAGGAGAGCTATACTTACCTTTTGTGAACAAGACGAAAGAAATCTCAGAAGGATAAGGAGAGAAGCTAGAGGGAAGGCTGCTGTTGGAGAAGAAGAATCTGAGGAGGAATACTATGAAATGGAAGGAGATCCCTCTAATTCCAATCCTCCAGAAGGAGTGGTCAACAACAATCCACCACAGAGGAGAGTACTGGCTTCTTATACATTTGCAAACTCTAGACATTATGGGAGTAGCATTCTTACCCTTAATGTCAATGTAAATAACTTTGAATTGAAGCCATAACTCATCACATTGGTCCAAAACAACTGCTCCTTTGCAGGAAGGCCACTTGAAGATCCAAACCAACACTTATCCATCTTCCTGAGGATTTGTGATACTGTCAAAAGCAATGGTGTGCACCCTGATATCTATAAGCTGCTGTTATTTACATTCTCCCTCAGAGACAAAGCCACTCAATGGCTAGAGACATTCCCAAAGGAGTGCATCAACACCTGGGAAGATTTGGTGAGTAAGTTTCTTGCCAAATTTTACCCGCCTCAGAGGATTATTAGATTGAAGACAGAAGTGCAGACATTCACACAATTGGATGCTGAAACTCTATATGAGGCATGGGAGAGATATAAGGCTCTACTCAGGAAATGCCCACCAGAAATGTTCACTAAGTGGGACAAGCTGCAAAACTTCTATGAAGGACTCACTCTAAAGGCTCAAGAGGCACTAGATCACTCAGCTGGAGGCTATTTGCAACTGATAAAGACTGCAGAGGAGGCTCAAAACCTCATTGACATGGTGGCAAACAACCAATATTTCTTTGCTCACCAAAGGCAATGCCAACCATCACAAAGGAAAGGAGTGCTAGAGTTGGAAGGAGTAGACACAATCCTAGCCCAACACAAAGTGATACAGTAGCAAATTCAGCAACAATTTGAGCAAATGACCAAGAAAATTGATAGCCTACAAGTTGCATCAGTGAGTGTCACAAGCCAACCATCTACCCCTTGGGGGCAGAATAAAGAAAATCAAGAAGACAAATAGCAAGAGCAAATCCAATATGTGCACAACCAAAGTTCTGGATAGAATGAAGTGTTTGGTGATACTTATAACCCATCATGGAAGAACCACCCAAACCTTAAATGGGGAGATGGCCACAATCAGAATCAACAACTATGGCAAAGGAATTCAAATCAAAACACTCCAAGAAATAACCAGAACCATAACCAGCAAAGCAATAACCACAATCCATATAGAAAACCCCAAAACAACTACCCCACCTCCAACCATTATCCATACAATAAACAAACCACCACCCAAAACACTTATCATCAACTTTCAACATCTCATAACTCACCACAAGCATCATAAGACTCTCAGAGAATCTCCAACTTGGAGATGTTAATGGAGAAAATGATGAAGCACCAAGAGATGACAACAAAGAACCAGGAAGCTTCCATGAAAAATATGAAAAGGCAGATTGGATAGCTTTCCAAGCAAATTGCTATTGAGAGACCATCAAGCTCATTACCAAGCGACACCATTCCTAATCCAAAAGAAGAGTGCAAAGCTATACAGCTAAGGAGTGGGAAGACATTGGTGGACAACAAAGAAGCAACCAAGAAGCCTAAAGAAAGCAACAAAGAGCCAACAGAGATAGAGGAAGCTAGCAACAAGGATGTGACAACAAGCAAGTGTGTCCCAAAGGAGCTTAAGGAAAAGGATAACCAACCACAAGATTTGAGGAAAGGGAAGCAGATCATGGGAGAGCAAGCTCCAGGACAGCAGCAAGTGGAGAAGAGCTTTACACCTCCACTGCCATACCCCCAAAGATTCAATAAAGAAACCAAGGATCAACACTTCCACAAATTCCTTGAGGATTTCAAGAGGCTAGAGATAAACATTCCTTTGGCTGAAGCATTAGAGAAGATGCCTCTGTATGCCAAGTTTCTGAAGGAGCTCATCAACAGAAAGAGGAGTTGGCTTGAGAAGGAGACCGTGTTGCTCACTAAAGAATGCAGTGCACTAATCAGGAAAGGGCTTCCCCCTAAGCTTGAAGATCCTGGAAGTTTCTTTCTGCCTTGTACTATTGGAAGATTGATCATCAACAAGGCAATGTGTGACTTAGGGGCAAGTATCAATCTAATGCCCTCTTCCTTGGTGAAAAAGTTGTGCATAGAGGAAGTGAAGCCAGTACAAATGTCTCTGGAACTGGTGGATAAGTCAGTGATATATTCCAGGGGTGTGATTGAAAACCTTTTAGTTAAGGTGAACAAATTCATATTCCCTATAGATTTTGTAGTCTAAAACTCAGTTGAGAATGGAGGTGACTCAATAATACTTGGGAGACCTTTTTTGGCCACTGCTAGAGCCATTATAGATGTGGAGCAAGGAAAGCTGAGCCTCAAAATGCATGATGATAGCATCACTCTGAATGTATTTCCAGAAACACAGTTCATTGATGAAAAGAAGAATTGCATGGAAACTGACAAGGATGACTTATAGTAGAAGGAAGGAATCAATAAAAAAACTAATAATTACCTTCCAAAGCAAGAAACAAACAACACAACAGAAAAAAAGGAGAATGAGACGGTGTAGAGTGATGAAGAAACTCAAGAAGAAATTGAAGTGTTAACCACTGAGAAGGAAAATCCCAAAATAAAGACCACTGTCAAAGAATAAGGATCAACAAAAAGAAGAAAAAAGAGCAAGAAAAAGACTCAAAAGGGGTGGAAGAACAAGAAGATCCCAACTGAGGGATTCTCTAAAGGTGATAAAGTACAGTTGATCTACCAACAGTTGGGAACAAGCCAATAAGCTAATGACTACTACACTGTTAGCAAAATACTCTCACTTGAGTATGCTGAAATTGAGCATCAAGGCACAAAAAAGAAGCTCACAGTGAGGGGGGACAAGCTGAGACACTACGATCATCAACCACACTAATGGGGGGCGATGTCAAGCTAATGACAATAAAAGAGCGCTTGTTGGGATGCAACCCAACCTGAGGTAGTTTTCTTTTCATAGCTATTTCAATAAAAAGGTTGAGTAGTTTTGTATGTATTGTAAGGAGCTAAGTTTGGTGTTTCACACCAAAACAAATTAAGAGAGAATGAAGGATTCTAAGTTTGGTGTTCCGCCAACATTTTATCTAAAAGCATATTCTCACCTTCTACATAATGCTAGCTCCAAGCAATCAGACAAATCATTTATCTATTTGGCTGTTTTCTAGTTTTTAGTTCCATAATCTTTAGCAAGGCCAAGAGAATTCATAATTGGTTAACTTGTTGCATCAGAGGTAGTGGCAAGGAATTAAGTTTGGTGTTCCCACACCAAAATAAATCCAAAAGACACACTCAATTCATGCTTACTAATGATGTGTGGAAAACGATCCAACACAAAACTCACCGACAAGTGTACCGGGTCGCATCAAGTAATAAAAACTCACGGGAGTGAGGTCGATCCCACAGGGATTGAAGGATTGAGCAATTTTAGTTTAGTGGTTGATTTAGTCAAGCGAATCAAATATTGGTTGAGTGGTTTATCTTGAACAGAAGCTACATTGCTTGGAATGTAAAGGGAGAGGGAAGAATTGCAGTAAATTAAAAGACAGGAATGTAAAAGTGCTGAATCTTAAAGAACAAGAAATTAAATGACTGAAACTTAAAGTGCAAGAAATGTAAATTGCAGTAACTTAAATTGCAAGAAATGTAAATTGTTGAATATAAAAGGGGAACTAAGGATTGGGAATTCAGAATTCTAGAAATTGAAATTAAATTGCAGCAGGGTTCACAGAAGAACAAAAAAGAAAATGGGATCTCAGGACTCAAGAGACTAGAAAGCAAAGTTTAGATCTCAATTGCCTTCCCAGATCCAATTTCACAAAGCAATTAACAAGAAATTGAAGAAGAATCAGTAAAGGAAATTGAAATTAAACTCAATTGTGCAGAAAGGAATTAAAGAGATTTTGAATGGAGATTGAGACAGAATTTCCTCAATTCTTTACACCCAAAACTCAAACAAGAAAAGTAGAAATGCCCAAGAAAGAACAAGGAAGAAGAGAGATCAATTCTCCTCCCCAATTCTCTGAAATCTCCGTGAGGTCCCTAAGAGAAAGTTTAAAAGCTCAAAATGAAAGTAAAAATTCAAAGGAAAATTCATAGTTTAAAAGTAAAGAAAAAGGTTTTTAATTACATCCAACTAGCTCCTATTTATACACTTTCTATTATTGGATCTTGGGATTTGGATGGGCTTTTGATTTGGTGAAGGAATGAATTTTATTGGATTTTTAATCCAATTTTAGCCCATGAAGGATTGCTTCCAGGAGGCTGCCCTGCCCTTGTGGAGGGCAGGGCAGGATTTGGTGCGTGCGGCCATGGTGCGGGCGTGGTGCGTTGGTGTGCACTGCAGGATGCTGCCCTGCCCTCGCGGAGGGCAGGGCAGAAAAGTTTGGTGCGCCAGATTGGTGCCTTGGTGCGCTGCTGGTGCTGCCAAATGATGCTTTGGTGCGCCAGATTGGTGCGCTGGCCGTGCCACAATATAATGTTGCCCTGCCCTCGCGGAGGGCAGGGCAGTGTTTCCAAACTGAAGTCCCGCGTTTGAGACATGGCTGAAACACACGCTATTTATTTTCCTTGGCTTTCTTGGCACCATAATGAAGCCTAGTTCCTTGCTTCCTCATTGTCCCGTGTTCAACTCTTGTGGCAAGCATTGGTAGGCTTTTTCCTTTGATTTATTTTCCATGAAGGCCCTATACTGCCCTTGTGGAGGGCAGGGCAAGGTTTTGTTCTTCTTTGATCCAAGGCACAATTTTGTGCTTTGCCCTTGTCGTGGGCAGGGCAGAGTTGCCTTTCAAGCCTTGTTTGCTTATGTTGCCCTCCTAGAGGGCAGTGTGCCCTTGTGGAGGGCAATACTTGCTTCCCCCCTTCTTGCGCCACACCTTTTCTCCTTGGGCCACGCTTCCTTAAGCCACGCTTTCCTCTTTTCTTCTTTTCTTCACCTACAATAAACCAAAACAACCACTCCAAGTATCACTAAATTCACAAGGCTTATAAATCAATTAAAAATCAATTAAATTTAGCTTAAACCTTATGAGCTAACATTAATTTCACGGTGGTTGTTTGATTTAAAGAAGTTATGCATTTTCACTCCAAATCACTTACTTAGGATGCAAGAAAGTGCATAAAGACTAATAAAACAAGTGAAATTAGCTCGAAAAATGGGTATATGATGACTTGTCATCACAACACCAAACTTAAATCTTGCTTGTCCCCAAGCAAGCATCAAAATTAAGAGCAATTGAAATGAATTAAGAAAAGAACATATATCCTTATTAGGCATATAGCAGAACTTGATTTATGGGATCTTTATGTAGACAATGATAACTCAATTATTGTTGCTCTTACATAATATACATCTTCCCTCAAAGGCTTGCTAAACTTGTTGTTATAAGACTTACTTTTTAATTACTCCCTTGCTAACTTTTCTTTCTTATAATGCTTAACAAGCTTATTATTCTTTTAGAGGTTTGGTGTCTAATGTTGCAGTAGTAGCCTTTGGCTTTATTTTTTTTTTCTTTTACTCAACATCTTTCCACCACAGACACATGGCTCACTATTTCTTCCTAGATGATGCCCAGCATCTCTTTGGATAACTAAATATTCTGTATCTAAGTTGCTCTTTATT
>NC_029777.3:55382549-55383993 GCF_000817695.3 Arachis duranensis | reverse complement strand
CAAGCTATTGGTGTCCAACCTTTATTCTTTGTTTTTCTTGCCATTTTGGCTTTTTCTTCTTCCTTTTCTTTCTGTTTTCGTTACCAAGGGCTTTTTCATTATTGATAAGAGCCTTTGTAACAGCAAGCTAACTCACATTTGAATGAGAATGTTATTATGCAACAATTATTTCACGAGTTATGCATTTAATCAAACACATATACCACCACTAACTTCCATTCTTACTTATGCAACATTGGATATTTCACTTTTCAATTCAAACAATTCTCTTTTATTCAAGCATGTGGGAAACAAAACAAAATTTTTAGCTAAGTGATGGATAACAAGCATTATGCAGATGTAGCATTCTTAACAAACAATTTCACTTGCAACTAGATAAACACTTTAGCAAGACATACAATGGTTTCCAGATTCAAAACATTTCACAGCAGCAAGGATTAAGTTTAGATACAACCTTTGAAGTTGCAGCCCTTTGATTCTTCCTTCTGTTGTGTTTTCTTTGAGTTAAAATGCACAATATCTTCAACTGTTGACTCATGTCCTGCATAATTCTCAAAGTTGCTTGCTTCTCAAGCCCTTAATTACTTGGTTAGTATGCATAGTGTGGCTCCTGGATTTACTTTGGTGTGGGAACACCAAACTTAATTGATTGCCACTGCCTCTTATGCAACAATTTAACCATATGTGAAACCTTGTGTCTTTGCTAAAGGTTAATGAAATTAAAGCTAGAAAGCAATTAAACAGTTGAATAATGTGTTTGGTTGCTTGGAGCTATCATCATGCAGGAGGTGAGAATGTGTTTTTGAATGATATTTTTGGTGGAACACCAAACTTAGATTCTTTCATTCTTCCCTCAAATTATTTTGGTGTGCCACACCAAACTTAGCTCCTTGCAATACATACCAATTATTCAACTTTTTTATTGAAAAAGCTATGAAAAGAAAACTACCTCAGGTTGGGTTGCCTCCCAATAAGCTCTCTTTTATTGTCACTAGCTTGACATCTTACTCTTTGATCATGGGGGTTGAAAATCATAGTGCCTCAGCTTTTCTCCTCTTACTGTGAACTTCCTTCTAGTCTCCTCTTTGATGATCTCCAGGTGTTCAAGTGAAAGGACCCGGTTCACAGTGTAGTATTCAGATAATTGTGGAGACACCTTCATTGGTTGGGTGTTTAACACCACTTTATCCCCTGGTGAAAAGCCCTCAGTAGGGATCTTCTTATTTCTCCACCCTCTTGGCCTCTTCTTCTTTTCTTTCTCAAGAGATACTCACTGCCTTGGTGGTTCTTTATCTGGGATGTTGAATTTCTCATCTGGGGGTTTTGGATCTAGTTCCTCCTTGACTTTTTTGGTTTGTTGCACCATCTCTACTGCTTTCAAGCAAGGATTTAGAAGTCTTTGAGTTAACTCATTGACTGCCTCCTTCAAACTTTGATCTCTGGC
>NC_029777.3:55381011-55382353 GCF_000817695.3 Arachis duranensis | reverse complement strand
ACTACATTCCTTTGTCATCTCAACAATCTGTCCTTACTTCAGGGATCTTTTCTTTATCAACACTTCCTTCATGAATTTGGCATATAGTGGCATCTGTTCAAGTGCTTCCAAGAAAGGAATATTGATGCTGAGTGTCTTGAATATGTCCAGGAATTTTGAGTATTGCTTATCCTCATTTTCTTTTTTAAACCTCTGAGGGTACGGAAGTTTGGGGACACAAGGATTCACTCCTTCCCTCTTCTCTTGTAGTTGTGATTCAAGGGTGTTCTTGTATCCCTTTGAAATTTGTGCATTTTTGGTTTCTTGATCCTCTTTACTTTTCCCTTCTGTCTCTTCTTGTGGAACTTCTCTGTTATGTTTGTCTTGATTGATGGCTTCCTTCTTCATAGTCTTCTCACTTCCCACTGTGATTACTTTGCATTCCTCCCATTTTGTGGCTTTTCCTTTGTCCCTTGGGTGTTCTTCAGTGACATTGGGGAAGGCATTTGCTCTCTTCTCATCCATTTCTGAAATTTGCTTAGCCATTTGCCCCATGTGTCTCTCAAGGTTTCTGATTGATGTTTCTTGGTTTTTGAATGCTAGGGTCTGATCTTTCCTTGCAGCTTCCTGATCTTGTCTTGCCATCTCTTGATTTTTCATGAGTTTCTCCATCATTTTCTCTAGACTTGAGATTCTTTGAGAGTCTGAATTTGGTTGTGGTTGTGTGAAATGAGATGGTTGTTGTTGGAAGTTGTTTGAATTAATTGTGGGGGTACTTTGTGGGTGGGATGTGGATGTGGAAAAGTTATTCTGATGGTTTTGTGAGTTATTATGGGGTTGGTGATATGTGTTTTGTGAATTTTTGAATTGGTTAGTATTATTGGATGAATGGTTATGGTTGCTTGTGTTGCTGAGGCTGCCAGAGTTGAAATCCCTTTGTCCTTGATTCTGATGCTCACCCCACCTTGAATTAGAATGAGTCTTCCAGGGTGTCTTGTGTGTATCACCATGAAAATTGTGTTGAAATGAACTTGAAGTATTGTTCATGCATTACACCTGCTCAGGGCTTTGTTGCTCAAAATTGAATGTCCCAAAAGTTTCTTCAGATTGATTCCACCCATGTGAGGTTTGAGATTGGCATTGTGTGTTTACTGCAACACCTTGCAGTCCATCAATTTTCTTGGCCATCATTTCTATTTGTTGCTGAAGCTGTTGATGCATCTGTTTGTTTTGTGCCAAGAGAACGTCAACACCTTCAAGCTCCAGCACATCCCTTCTCTGGGCTAGTTGGCGTTGTCTTTGATGAGCAAAGAAATATTGATTGTTTGCCACCATCTCTATGAGGTTTTGGGCTTCCTCTGCT
>NC_029777.3:55379124-55380503 GCF_000817695.3 Arachis duranensis | reverse complement strand
GTGATGTGTGGAAAACGATCCAACACAAAACTCACCGGCAAGTGTACCGGGTCGCATCAAGTAATAATAACTCACATGAGTGAGGTCGATCCCACAGGGATTGAAGGATTGAGCAATTTTAGTTTAGTGGTTGATTTAGTCAAGCGAATCAAGTATTGGATGAGTGGTTTAACATTAACATAAGCTAAATTACTTGGAATGTAAAGGGAGAGGGGATAATTGCAGTAAATTAAAGAGCAGGAAAGTAAATTTGCTGAATCTTAAAGAACAAGAAATTAAATGACTGAAACTTAAAGTGCAAGAAATGTAAATTGCAGTAGCTTAAATTGCAAGAGATGTAAATTGCTTGAATGGAAAAGGGAGTTAAGGATTGGGAATTCAGAATTCCAGCAAGAGAAAGTAGATTGCAACAATTAATAAAGTAGAAGATGAATTGGAATAAACTAAAGTTCAAACAGAAATGGAAATTAAAGTGCAGCAGAGGTTCACAGAAGAACCAAAAGGAAATTTGGGATCTCAGGTCTCAAGAGACTAGAAAGCAAAGTCTAGATCTCAATTGCCTTCCCAGATCCAAGTTCACAAAGCAATTAATAAGAAATAGAAGAAGAAGCAGTAAAGGAAATTGAAATTAAACTCAATTGTGCAGAAAGGAATTAAAGAGATTTTGAATGGAGATTGAGACAGAATTTCCTCAATTCTTCACACCCAAAACTCAAACAAGAAAAGTAGAAATGCCCAAGAAAGAACAAGGAAGAAGAGAGATCAATTCTCCTCCTCAATTCTCTGAAATCTCCGTGAGGTCCCTAAGAGAAAGTTTAAAAGCTCAAAATTAAAGTAAAAATTCAAAGAAAAATTCAAAGTTTAAAAGTAAAGAAAAAGGTTTTTAATTACATCCAACTAGCTCCTATTTATACACTTTCTATTCTTGGATCTTGGGATTTGGATGGGCTTTTGATTTGGTGAAGAAATGAATTAAATTGGATTTTTAATTCAATTTTTGGCCCATGAAAGATTGCTTCCAGGAGGCTGCCCTGCCCTTGTGGAGGGCAGGGCAGGATTTGGTGCGTGCGGCCATGGTGCGAGCGTGGTGCGTTGGTGTGCGCTGCAGGATGCAGGATGCAGAAAAGTTTGGTGCGCCAGATTGGTGCCTTGGTGCGCTGCTGGTGCTGCCGAATGATGCTTTGGTGCGCCAGATTGGTGCGCTGGCCCCACAAAAAAATGCTGCCCTACCCTCTGATGAGCGGATAATTTGTATGCTTTTTGGCATTGTTTTTAGTATATTTTAACTAGTTTTTAGTATATTTTTATTAGTTTTTAGTTAAAATTCACTTTTCTGGACTTTACTATGAGTTTGTGTGTTTTTCTGTGATTTCAGGTAT
>NC_029777.3:55378651-55379027 GCF_000817695.3 Arachis duranensis | reverse complement strand
GATTCAGAGACTGAAAAGGACTGCAGATGCTGTTGGATTCTGACCTCCCTGCACTCGAACTGGATTTTCTGGAGCTACAGATACCCAATTGGCGCGCTCTTAACGGAATTGGAAAGTAGACATCCTGGGCTTTCCAGTAATGTATAATAGTCCATACTTTGCCCGGATTTGATAGCCCAAACCGGCGTTGCAAATCAGCCTCAGAATTCCCAGCGTTTAACGCTGGAACTGGCATAAAAATTGGAGTTAAACGCCCAAACTGGCATGAAAGCTGGCGTTTAACTCCAGAAAAAGTCTCTACACATGAAAGCTTCAATGCTCAGCCCAAGCACACACTAAGTGGACCCAGAAGTGGATTTTTATGTCATTTACTCAT
>NC_029777.3:55375848-55376063 GCF_000817695.3 Arachis duranensis | reverse complement strand
GTCATGGTAGTAGCCACTGATCCTAATCCTCAAGAATAGATGATTGAGCTTAATCAACAATTACACCTGATGACAAAACAGCTAGCAGAATTTAAAGAGATGCTCCATGAAACTAAAACTGCTAACAAGAACATAGAACTACAGTTGAATCAAGCAAAACAGCAGATATCTAAACAGATAACAGAAGAATGTCAAGCAGTTCAACTAAGGAGTGG
>NC_029777.3:55374913-55375634 GCF_000817695.3 Arachis duranensis | reverse complement strand
AAGGCTTCTTCAACCACTTCTGTAAGGAATAAACCTGCAGTATCTAAGGTTGAAGAATATAAAGCCAAGATGCCTTATCCTCAGAAACTCCGCCAAGCGAAACAGGATAAGCAATTTGCCTGCTTTGCAGACTATCTAAGGACTCTTGAAATAAAGATTCCGTTTGCAGAGGCACTTGAGCAAATACCTTCTTATGCTAAGTTCATGAAAGAAATCTTAAGTCCTAAGAAGGATTGGAGAGAAACTGAAAAAGTATTTCTCACTGAAGAATGCAGTGCAGTCATTTTAAAAAGCTTACCAGAAAAGCTTCAAGATCCAGGAAGCTTTATGATACCATGCACATTAGAAGGTGCTTGCACCAAGACAGCCCTGTGTAACCTTGGAGCAAGTATCAATCTAATACCTGCATCCACTATCAGAAAGCTTGGGTTGACTGAAGAAGTCAAGCCAACCAGGATATGCCTCCAACTTGCTGATGGCTCCATTAAGTATCCATCAGGCATAATAGAGGACATGATTGTCAAGGTTGGGCCATTCGCCTTTCCAACTGACTTTGTGGTGCTGAAAATGGAGGAGCACAACAGTGCAACTCTCATTCTAGAAGACCTTTCCTAGCAACTGGACGAACTCTCATTGATGTACAAAAAGGGAAAGTAACCCTGAGAGTCAATGAGGATGAGTTCAAGTTAAATGCTGTAAAAGCTATGCAGCATCTAGACAC
>NC_029777.3:55370722-55371921 GCF_000817695.3 Arachis duranensis | reverse complement strand
GGCAATTATCAAAATTGAAGGAATTCACAGAGTTACAGAAGGATTCAGTGCAAAAAGCAGAGAAAAAGAGCTTACTGGCAAGAAAATGCCAGTAAGGGGCATTTTGGGCGTTAAACGCCAGAATGGGCACCATTCTGGGCGTTTAACGCCAGTAAGAGTGCCATTTTGGGCGTTAAACGCCAGAATGGGCACCATTCTGGGTGTTTAACGCCAGGTGTGCAGCATCCTGGGCGTTTAGCAAAACACCCAGTGACAAAGGGAATTCTGGCGTTTAACGCCAGCCAGGGCACCTGGCTGGGCGTTAAACGCCCACATTGGCTAGCAAATGGGCGTTAAACGCCAGAATGGATGCCATTCTGGGCGTTTAACGCCAGAAAGGTGGGGGACCAAGATTTTGCTTTCCGATCAAATTTTTTCAAACTTTCTTTTTTTTTGACCCATACTTTTCTACAAAAACACATTTCAACCTTTCATCATTCACCTTCAATTCTTTAAAAATCAAAATCATTCTTCAAATCTCTCTCAAATCAATCCCAAATCTTGTTCAAAAACTCACCCTTCTCTCAAAATCTCTCCACATCTTCTCAAATCTCCTTCCAATTTTTCGAGATCTCTTCTCCCCCCTTATAAAAACACGTTCGGCCTCCTCATTCCCCCACACCATTCAAATTTGCTCTTCTCCTCTCTCTCTTCCTTCCTTTCTTTTGCTTGAGGACAAGCAAACCTCTAAGTTTGGTGTGCTTTTCCGTGATCACTAAGCCAAGATTTATCAAGATCATGGCTCCTAAGGGAAAACAAACCAATTTAAGAGGAAAGAAAGAGAATAGTCCAAAGAATCTTTGGAATCAAGAGAAGTTCTCAACCAAAGAACATGAAGACCATTATCACAAAATAATGGGTCTGAGGTCAGTGATCCCGGAAGTTAAATTTGATCTGAAAGAAGATGAATATCCGGAGATCCAAGAGCAAATTCGAAACAGAGGATGGGAAGTTCTTTCCAATCCTGAGATAAATGTTGGAAGAAATATGGTTCAGGAATTCTACTCAAATCTGTGGCTGACAGATAAACAAAGAATGACTGGAACTGCTTACCATACTTACAGAACCATGGTCAGAGGAAAAGTTATCTACTTCCATCTGGACAAAATAAGAGAAATCTTCAAATTGCCTCAACTGCAAGATGATCCTGAATCCTTTAA
>NC_029777.3:55361337-55367624 GCF_000817695.3 Arachis duranensis | reverse complement strand
TTGTCGTGGGCAGGGCAGAGTTGCCTTTCAAGCCTTGTTTGCTTATGTTGCCCTCCTAGAGGGCAGTGTGCCCTTGTGGAGGGCAATACTTGCTTCCCCCCTTCCTGCGCCACACCTTTTTCTCCTTGGGCCACGCTTCCTTAAGCCACGCTTTCCTCTTTTCTTCTTTTCTTCACCTACAATAAACCAAAACAACCACTCCAAGTATCACTAAATTCACAAGGCTTATAAATCAATTAAAAATCAATTAAATTTAGCTTAAACCTTATGAGCTAACATTAATTTCATGGTGGTTGTTTGATTTAAAGAAGTTATGCATTTTCACTCCAAATCACTTACTTAGGATGCAAGAAAGTGCATAAAGACTAATAAAACAAGTGAAATTAGCTTGAAAAATGGGTATATGATGACTTGTCATCAACTAACCGTTCACTTAAGGGCTTGAGAAGCAAGCAACTTTTAAGAATTATGCAGGAAATTAGCCAACATTTGAGGACAATGTGCATTATAACTCAAAAGGGATACAACAGGAGGAAGGATGAAAAGCTGTAACTCAAAAGGTTGTATCTGCACTTGATCCTTGCTAGAGTGTTCATTTGGTTGCAAGTGGAATTGTTTATCAAGAATGCTGATCTGCATAATGCTTATGGTCCATTCATTAGCTTGAGTTTTGTTTTGTTTCCCATATTCTTGAATAAAAGAGAAATGTTTGAATTAGGAAGTAAATATCCAATGTTGCATAAGTTAGAATGAAAGTTAGTGGTGGTAATTGTTGATTTAATGCATGGTTCATGAAATAAATGCTACATAATGATATGTTCTTTGAAGAAGAAGCTAGTTGCTGTTATAGATGCTTGTATCAGTAAAGATCCCTTGAGAATAAAATAAAACAGAAAGAAAAAGAAAGAGAAAAAGGCAAAAGTGGCAAAGAAAACAAACAATAAGGTTGGGCACCAATAGCTTGGACCCTAGGACACATGCTTGTGGTGTTTTTGTGCTAGGATATGCTTGGACAAGTAAGTTCTCAGGAGTATTTCAAAACTTGACCACTTAGATCAACTGATTTGGGATTGCCAACTAAAAGTCCATAATAAAGAGCAACCTAGCTACAAAACACTTAGTTATCCAAAGAGATGCTGGCCATCAATGATCCTAGGAAGAAAAGTGTGAGCAATGTGGTTGTGCTAAAGGAATGTTGAGCAAAATTAAGCCAAAGGCTGCTGCAACATTTTTCACCAAGCCTTCAAAGAATAATAAGCTCTCTGAGCAAAACAAAGAAGGAAAAGTTAGCAAGGGAACAAGCAAAAGTAAAGCCTTATAGCAGCAAACTTAGTGAATCTTTGAGGAAACAATTCTTATGTAACAGCAAGCAATAAATGAGCCACCATTGTCTGCATAAAAACCCCATGAACCAAGTTCAACTATATGCTCAATAAGGATATGTACACTTCTCTGTTTCATTTCATTTCCTCTTATGTTTGATGCTTGCTTGGGGACAAGCAAGATTTAAATTTGGTGTTGTGATGATAAGTCATCATATGCTAGCTTTGCAAGCATTTTTTCACTTGTTTCATTAGTCTTTCTGCACTTTCTTGCATTGTAAGTAAATAATTTACTTTCTTACCATCCGGATGAGGTACTAGTGTCCAAACCTTATTCTTGTCAAATTGAGCAAGCTCCTCTTGCATTGCTTTAACCCATGATGGATCCTCAAGAGCTTGTTTGACATTGTTGGGCTTTATTTGTGACAAGAGGGCAAGATTGCTAGGTTCGGTTGGCCTTTTGGTGGATGATCTTGTTGTTACTCCTTGAGAGGGATCACCAATGATGAAGTCATGAGGATAACCCTTCATAGACTTCCATTCTCTAGGCTTTCGAACAGGTGTTGAGCTTTGATGAACTTCTGGTGGCCTCACTGTTTCAGTTTCTCGTCCCTGTTCAGGAGACAATTCGGAAATTTCTCCTTCAATCTGACGAGACAAAACTGGACTGGCAGATTCTTCATTCTGGACAGATTTGGGATTTTCTTTGCTTGTTTCAGCTCCTTCTCCATCTGAATCATTATCTATCACAGTACTGGTGTTCATACCCTGACCGAGCTCCCCCAACTCGGAAGTTCATAGAAAGGTCCGACCTCGCCCCAAGGCCCACGCCTGAGGTCGGACCTCGGACAAATAAGCTAAGAAGGCCCATCAGAAGGAACGAAGCCCAAAACCTAAAGGCCGAAAAGGCCTAAAGAAAGGCGGTTCCACAAAGATAGGGATAAAGCTCCCAAAAGATAAGATAAGATAAGAATATCTTATCCAGGGAGGATCACGACCAACTACTATAAATACACTGGAGCACCCAGGTATAACTCATACTCTAATTCTACTCAATATCTGCTTGGACCCATGCTAACTTAAGCATCGGAGTGTCATTGCAGGTACAACCACCAGCCGCTCGGCACATCAAGCTCGGGTCACGGAACCCTCACCTCGGGTCTTGCCAGACGGCCGAGCTACACGTTTCAGGTAACCCTCGGAACACCACCCAAATTCTAAAATCCAAACATAGGAAGTGTATAAATAGAAGTTAGTTTGAGTTAGATAGGACCTTTTTGCATACTTTTGAATTTTCAATTTTATTTTTCTAGCTTTGGGAGTTTGGGAATTGAGAAGGAGAATTGATCTCTCTTCTTCTTTGTTCTTGCTTCTACACTTTCTACTTTTTGTTTTGGATCTTGGGTGGAGAATTGAAGGAATTCTGTTTCAATCTCACCTTGAGATCTCTTTGTTTGTGCATAATTCTAGAAACTGTGATTTGAATCCCAAATTCTATTTATTGCTTTCTTCTACTTCTTCTGCAATTTACTCTTCCATTTCTTTTGCAATTACTCTCTTGTTGGATCAAGGAAGGACTTGAGATCTAGACTTGTTTTCTAGTCTCCTCCAACCCTGAGATCTTCAACTTCTCTTGAGCTATTGCACTTGAGCTACATTATGCTTTCTGTTTGAATTTCCAAGCAATTGTTCTTTTCTGTTTAGATATGTTGCATATCCATTCATATTTTACTTCTCTGATTCATGCCATTTTACTTTCTCTTTTTAATTTCTGCAATATCAGTGCCCAAAGCCTTTTATGATTCAAGCCATGAACATTTCTTGCACTTTAAGATTCAATTATTTAAGTTTCTTGCAATCTAAGTTTCTGCAATTTACATTACTTGCACCTTAAGATTCAACTCTTTTACTTCTTTTGCACTTTAAATTCTTGTCAATTATCCCTCTCCATTTACATTCTATGCAATTTAGCTTCTGTTGGATACAAATCATTCAAATCAACTCTTGTTTTCTTGACTAAATCAACCACTTAACTAAAATTGCTCAATCCTTCAATCCCTGTATGAACGACCTCACTCATGTGAGTTATTATTACTTGATGCGACCCGGTACACTTGCGAGTGAGTTTAGTGTTGGATCGTTTTCCACACATCAAGTTTTCCACGAATTCAATTAGTGAGATCTAGAGTTAATGGCTCCCAATCGTCAATCACTTGGACATTAGTAACTTAGGAATTCCTAAGTTACCTTTCCAAGCCAAGAACATAAAATTCTACTCTAAAATCCTTCCAAGCATTTTATCAAACACTAGAAAGGCAAAAGAATAAAGTATATAAATCAATCAACAAGAATAAAATCTGACAACCATTATTGCAAGAAATCAATGACAACAATTAAAAGGAACACAATTATTGTGAATTACCTCTAACTAAATTGAAGGAAAAGAGAAGGAACAAGAGTATATCAACAACAAAATACAGAAGCAACATAAAGGAAATTACAACAAAAGAATAGAAGAAGAATGAATGTAACAATAAGGAATTGAAAGATAGAAGTAGATGAGTTGAGAAGAAGAAGTAGAAGAAAGCATGAATTAAACCCTAGATCTAAGAACTAAACCTAATCCTAATCCTAATTCTAGAGAGAAGTGAGAGCTTCTCTCTCTAAAACTAACTTTCCCTCCAAAACTAAGCTAAACTAAACTAATGGTAACTAGGTGTCTCATCCCTCTTCAATCCTGGCTTAAATAGCATCAGAAATGAGTTGGATTGGGCCCACAAGGATATTAAAATCGCTGGCCATGAGTTGCATTAAGTGAATTGAGTGCAACCATCGGCGCGTACGCGTACCGTGCACATGCGCGCCCCTATACATGATGCAAATATGACAAATATTATATCATTTCGAAGCCCCATATGTTAGCTCTCCAACGCAACTAGAACCGTATCATTTGAACCTCTGTTGCTCAAGTTATGGTCGATTGAGTGCGAAGAGGTCGGCTTGACAGCTTTTGCGATTCCTTCATTTCTTCATGAGTTCTCCATTTCTACATGCTTTTCCTTCATTCCCTTGATCCAATCTTTGCCTCCTAATTCTGAAATCACTTAGCAAACATATCAAGGCATCTAATGGAATCAAGGTGAATTAAATTTAGCTATTTTAAGTCCTAAAAAGCATGTTTTCACGCTTAAGCACAATTTAAGGAGAAGTTATAAAACCATGCTATTTTGTTGAATAAATGTGGATAAAAGGTCATAAAATCTCCTAAATTAAGCACAAGATAAACCCTATAAATGGGGTTTATCAATTATACATCTCTCAGACGGTTAATCCACGAGTTCGTTGGGGACTTCTCGAGACACCTGTTCAGTCGATTTTCGAGGAAATTAGGGTCTCTATGGTAGAAGCTAGAATCCAAAGAACAACATTCTCTGATCTGAAAGATTCGACCTTATCTATGGTGTTTTAAGTAGGATCACCAAGAGAACAAACTGCTAGAGCTTCACCCTTGTTCAGATTTGATGACAGCGGCCATACGGCATTTGATCTGAAGGAAAGGAGATTGATGACCACGGCGAATAGCGTTGATCACATACAGCCTGCCATATAAAAAATCACTCCCAAGCAAAGGAGACAGTAATACCAGAGTTGATTCAGAAAGACAAAGCAACTCCAATCCTTTACCATATTCCTATTACTAATTCTATTTAATTTACAAAGTATTTTATTTTACTCCTTTCATGTCAACCTAGTTTAGATCTCTCAAATCCACAACTTCTGATTCATCTGACTAAGACCTGCAAGGTAACCATAGCTTGCTTCAAGCCACAATCCTCGTGGGATAGACCCTGACTCGCTCAGGTATTACTTGGATGACCCAATGCATCTGCTGGTACAGCTATACGAAAGTGTGGGGATTCATGCACCAAGTTTTTGCACCGTTGCCAGGGATTGTTCGAGTTTGGACAACTGACGGATTATCTTGTTCCCTAGATCAGGTTATTTTTATTTTATTTAAGTCTAATTTTTTATTTTCTCCTTCTCTATTTTTGAAAATAATAAAAAAAATTTCAAAATTATTTTTCTTTTCTTTATTTAATCTTTGTTCTTAATTTTGAGTCCTTTGTTTTTGTTCTTGGTAAATTTTACAAATTTTGAGTCTTTCTTTCTAAAAATTTTTCAAAAATAGTTTCTTTGGTTAAATCTTGTGTCAAATCTTTAAGTTTGGTGTCTCCTTGTTGTTTTTCTTTTACTTTTCGAAAATTTGTGTTTGGTTTTCTAAAAATTTTAAGTTTGGTGTCTTGTTCTTAGTGTTCTTTTTATTCTTTAAAGTGTTCTTGTGTTTTCTTTGTGTTTTGATCTTAAAATTTTTAAATTTGGTGTCCCCTAGTGTTTCCCTCCAAATCTTATCTTTTCTAATTTCAATTTTTAAATTCAAATCTCTTTTAAATCTTTTTAATTTCTTATCTTATCTTTTTCTAATTTCAAATTTCAATTTCAAATCTTTTCTTATCTTATCTCTTATCTTATTTTATTTTCAAATCTTTCTTAATTAATTACTTTTCTTCTCTCTCTTCTTTTTCAAAACTTCCTAACAAACTCTTCTCTCTTCTAATTTTTGAAAATACTCTTCTTTTTCTCTTTCTTCTATTTTCTAAAATTCACTTACTAATTTTCAATTCTTTTTAAATTATTAACCTTATTTTCGAAATTAATTAATAAATAAAATAAAAACAAAAATATTTTAATTCCGATTTATCTTTTCAATTTCAAATTCTTCCCTTCTCTACTTCTATTTATTCGAACTCCTCTTCCCCTATTTTCAAAGTATTCTTCTTCTTCCATCTTCATTCTTCTATCTTCTTTTTTCTACACATATCACTGGGAGCCTTCTATACTCAAATCAGACATAGAAGCTTCCTTTCTGTCTTTTCTTCTTTTCTTGTTTATGACTAGGAGCAGGGA
>NC_029777.3:55343008-55361237 GCF_000817695.3 Arachis duranensis | reverse complement strand
AAGAATCACTGGATTCTATTCCGGCCTGATTGAGAACCGACAGATGGATAGCCGTGCCGTTACAGGGTGCGTTGAACATTTCCACTGAGAGGATGGGAGGTAGCCACTGACAACGGTGAAACCCTTGCATAAAGCTTGCCATGGAAGGAGCCTTGCGTGTTTGAAGAAGAAGACAGTAGGAAAGCAGTGATTCAGAAGATGGAGCATCTCCAAAATCTCAACCTGTTCTCCATTACTGCAAAACAAGTACTCATTTCATGTTCTTTTACTTTTCACAATCAACCCTGATAATTATTGATATCCCGACTAAGATTTACAAGATAACCATAGCTTGCTTCAAGCCGACAATCTCCGTGGGATCGACCCTTACTCACGTAAGGTATTACTTGGACGACCCAGTGCACTTGCTGGTTAGTTGTGCAGGATTGCAAAAGTGTGATTGCAATTTCGTGCACCAACCTCGTGGAGGGCAGGGCAGTGTTTCCAAACTGAAGTCCCGCATTCGAGACATGGCTGAAACACACGCTATTTATTTTCCTTGGCTTTCTTGGCACCATAATGAAGCCTAGTTCCTTGCTTCCTCATTGTCCCGTGTTCAACTCTTGTGGCAAGCATTGGTAGGCTTTTTCCTTTGATTTATTTTCCATGAAGGCCCGATACTGCCCTTGTGGAGGACAGGGCAAGGTTTTGTTCTTCTTTGATCCAAGGCACAATTTTGTGCTCTGCCCTTGTCATGGGCAGGGCAGAGTTGCCTTTCAAGCCTTGTTTGCTTATGTTGCCCTCCTAGAGGGCAGTGTGCCCTTGTGGAGGGCAATACTTGCACTCCTAGTGTGCCCTTGTGGAGGGCAATACTTGCTTCCCCCCTTCCTGCGCCACACCTTTTTCTCCTTGGGCCACGCTTCCTTAAGCCACGCTTTCCTCTTTTCTTCTTTTCTTCACCTACAATAAACCAAAACAACCACTCCAAGTATCACTAAATTCACAAGGCTTATAAATCAATTAAAAATCAATTAAATTTAGCTTAAACCTTATGAGCTAACATTAATTTCATGGTGGTTGTTTGATTTAAAGAAGTTATGCATTTTCACTCCAAATCACTTACTTAGGATGCAAGAAAGTGCATAAAGACTAATAAAACAAGTGAAATTAGCTTGAAAAATGGGTATATGATGACTTGTCATCAGCTTCTCAGCAGGGATGAGGGTGGTATTCACTGCAAGCCCAATCCTACCTCACACAGTGAACATGATCCTGTCTCTTGAGTATATTAAGTTGATCCACGAGAGCACAGGAAAGAAGCTCACAGTGAGGGGTGAGGATTTAAGCCTCTATGACTATCTTCCTCCTTGAAGGAGCTGACCGTCAAGCTAGTGACGGTAAAGAAGCGCTTGTTGGGAGGAAACCCAACCAGGAGTATTGTTTAGTTTATTTCAGTTTTATTTTAGTTTTATTTCATTTTATTGATCTTCAAAGTGTTCTTAGGTTTAATATTATTTGTGATCATGCACAGTGCTAAGAACAGGGATAGAAGAACTCAGAATGGAGAGCAGAAAACGCTGGAGCAAGTTTTCTTTGCTTGAGGACAAGCAAACTTTTAAGTTTGGTGTTACAGAGCATGCTCTGGATTTATATTATCATCAATGGCACCAGAGGGAGGTGAATCATCTTCATGGAAGAGTAGCAGCCACCATAACTGAGCTGGTTAAGTTTCAATATCCCTTCCTCTATCATATTTATATTTTTTTTAGTATTTCATTCTATTTTTTATTTTTCCTTTCTAGGATTGCATGATCACTATTAGATTTCCTTTGCTTCCTAATTTAGTAGTTCATTTTCGAAATTCTTTTTGGGAAAATGCCTTATGTATTATTCACTAAGCTTAAAAAGAAAAATCTTTTGAAAAAGAAGTAGTAAAATGCATCAGATTTGAGTTATATATTATGAGTCATTCTGATTACTTTGATGTGGTAGCACTATCTCTGTTTTTGAATATATGAATTAACTCTGCTTGCTTGATATTGAAGTTAAGTATATTGGTTTTTAAGAAATAGGAACCTAGAAAAGTATTATTGATTCTCTAAAAAAAAGAGTGATTCTTGAAAAAAAATAAACAACAAAAACGGGATTGAAAAAAAAAGAAAAATCAAAAAGAAAAATGTTCAAGGCTTTGAGCATCAATGGTTAGGAGGGTCAAAACTGATCTAAAGCTCAAAATAGTGGTTTTCCCTAACCATATGCTTGTGGTGTGAAAGTGTTAAGTAACCCTTGAAACTGAACACTTAAAGTCGTGACCAATTGCTATTACGTAATTTGGAGTGGATTTGCATGGTTTTATTGAATCAATCAACCACCCTTTAATTGATACTAAATCATGAGGTTTAAGCTAAATTTAAGTAGTTTTTGAATAATTTATAAAACTTGTGAATTTGGTGATACTTTGATTGGTTGTTTTGATTACTTGTAGGTGAAGAAAAGAAGAAAACAAGAAAGCATAGCCTAAGAAGCGTGGCCCAAGGAAGAGAAAAATGTGGCAAAAGAAACAAGGAAGCGTGGCACATTGAAGTAGGGAAGCCACAGCGCTCTCTCCAAGAGCACAATGCTCTCCAAAGGAGCATTGTAATGAACCAAGGAACCAAGGGCTTGGATGCTGCGTTGGGCTTGAATGCTACGCTCTCCTTGAGAGCTAAGCATTATGACGAGCCAGGGAAGAAAGGGGAGAAGCACAATGCTCAGCTCTTGCCAAGAGCATTATCGGGCTCCTCCCAAAAATTAATTAAAAAAACAGCTTGCCAATGCTTGCCACAAGGTTCGAACCAAGCACCTAAGGAAAGGAAGGAAGCGCTACTACAAAGCTTGGCAAAGGAAAAATGTACAAAATGGCTCAGCAAGGATTCGAACCAAGGCACTCCCACTCAAGGCATGCGCTAGCTTGGTTTCCTTGCAAAGAAAATTGGCCAGCAATGCTTCCCCAAGGATTCGAAGCTAGAGCCTCACCCTTGAAGCATGGATACTGCACTCTCAAGGAGAGTTGAGCACTACCCTAATGCTGCACACAAGCTTGGCACGCTACAAAGGGCCAAACACACAAGGCAATGCTACGCTCTCCCCACCAACTGAGCACACTATTGGGAGCAAGCACCTATGGGCCAAATTCAACCAAAATTCAATTTAAATTAAATTCTTCACCAAATTAAAAAGCCCACCCAAATTCTAAAATCCAAACATAGGAAGTGTATAAATAGAAGTTAGTTTGAGTTAGATAGGACCTTTTTGCATACTTTTGAATTTTCAATTTTATTTTTCTAGCTTTGGGAGTTTGGGAATTGAGAAGGAGAATTGATATCTCTTCTTCTTTGTTCTTGCTTCTACACTTTCTACTTTTTGTTTTGGATCTTGGGTGGAGAATTGAAGGAATTCTGTTTCAATCTCACCTTGAGATCTCTTTGTTTGTGCATAATTCTAGAAACTGTGATTTGAATCCCAAATTCTATTTATTGCTTTCTTCTACTTCTTCTGCAATTTACTCTTCCATTTCTTTTGCAATTACTCTCTTGTTGGATCAAGGAAGGACTTGAGATCTAGACTTGTTTTCTAGTCTCCTCCAACCCTGAGATCTTCAACTTCTCTTGAGCTATTGCACTTGAGCTACATTATGCTTTCTGTTTGAATTTCCAAGCAATTGTTCTTTTCTGTTTAGATATGTTGCATATCCATTTATATTTTACTTCTTTGATTCATGCCATTTTACTTTCTCTTTTTAATTTCTGCAATATCAGTGCCCAAAGCCTTTTATGATTCAAGCCATGAACATTTCTTGCACTTTAAAATTCAATTATTTAAGTTTCTTGCAATCTAAGTTTCTGCAATTTACATTACTTGCACCTTAAGATTCAACTCTTTTACTTCTTTTGCACTTTAAATTCTTGTCAATTATCCCTCTCCATTTACATTCTATGCAATTTAGCTTCTGTTGGATACAAATCATTCAAATCAACTCTTGTTTTCTTGACTAAATCAACCACTTAACTAAAATTGCTCAATCCTTCAATCCCTGTATGAACGACCTCACTCATGTGAGTTATTATTACTTGATGCGACCCGGTACACTTGCGAGTGAGTTTAGTGTTGGATCGTTTTCCACACATCAAGTTTTCCACGAATTCAATTAGTGAGATCTAGAGTTAATGGCTCCCAATCGTCAATCACTTGGACATTAGTAACTTAGGAATTCCTAAGTTACCTTTCCAAGCCAAGAACATAAAATTCTACTCTAAAATCCTTCCAAGCATTTTATCAAATACTAGAAAGGCAAAAAAATAAAGTATATAAATCAATCAACAAGAATAAAATCTGACAACCATTATTGCAAGAAATCAATGACAACAATTAAAAGGAACACAATTATTGTGAATTACCTCTAACTAAATTGAAGGAAAAGAGAAGGAACAAGAGTATATCAACAACAAAATACAGAAGCAACATAAAGGAAATTACAACAAAAGAATAGAAGAAGAATGAATGTAACAATAAGGAATTGAGAAGAAGAAGTAGAAGAAAGCATGAATTAAACCCTAGATCTAAGAACTAAACCTAATCCTAATCCTAATTCTAGAGAGAAGTGAGAGCTTCTCTCTCTAAAACTAACTTTCCCTCTAAAACTAAGCTAAACTAAACTAATGGTAACTAGGTGTCTCATCCCTCTTCAATCCTGGCTTAAATAGCATCAGAAATGAGTTGGATTGGGCCCACAAGGATATTAAAATCGCTGGCCATGAGTTGCATTAAGTGAATTGAGTGCAACCATCGGCGCGTACGCGTATCGTGCACATGCGCGCCCCTATACATGATGCAAATATGACAAATATTATATCATTTCGAAGCCCCATATGTTAGCTCTCCAACGCAACTAGAACCGTATCATTTGAACCTCTGTTGCTCAAGTTATGGCCGATTGAGTGCGAAGAGGTCGGCTTGACAGCTTTTGCGATTCCTTCATTTCTTCATGAGTTCTCCATTTCTACATGCTTTTCCTTCATTCCCTTGATCCAATCTTTGCCTCCTAATTCTGAAATCACTTAGCAAACATATCAAGGCATCTAATGGAATCAAGGTGAATTAAATTTAGCTATTTTAAGTCCTAAAAAGCATGTTTTCACGCTTAAGCACAATTTAAGGAGAAGTTATAAAACCATGCTATTTTGTTGAATAAATGTGGATAAAAGGTCATAAAATCTCCTAAATTAAGCACAAGATAAACCCTATAAATGGGGTTTATCAATTATACATCTCTCAGACGGTTAATCCACGAGTTCGTTGGGGACTTCTCGAGACACCTGTTCAGTCGATTTTCGAGGAAATTAGGGTCTCTATGGTAGAAGCTAGAATCCAAAGAACAACATTCTCTGATCTGAAAGATTCGACCTTATCTATGGTGTTTTAAGTAGGATCACCAAGAGAACAAACTGCTAGAGCTTCACCCTTGTTCAGATTTGATGACAGCGGCCATACGGCATTTGATCTGAAGGAAAGGAGATTGATGACCACGGCGAATAGCGTTGATCACATACAGCCTGCCATATAAAAAATCACTCCCAAGCAAAGGAGACAGTAATACCAGAGTTGATTCAGAAAGACAAAGCAACTCCAATCCTTTACCATATTCCTATTACTAATTCTATTTAATTTACAAAGTATTTTATTTTACTCCTTTCATGTCAACCTAGTTTAGATCTCTCAAATCCACAACTTCTGATTCATCTGACTAAGACCTGCAAGGTAACCATAGCTTGCTTCAAGCCACAATCCTCGTGGGATAGACCCTGACTCGCTCAGGTATTACTTGGATGACCCAATGCATCTGCTGGTACAGCTATACGAAAGTGTGGGGATTCATGCACCAAGTTTTTGCACCGTTGCCAGGGATTGTTCGAGTTTGGACAACTGACGGATTATCTTGTTCCCTAGATCAGGTTATTTTTATTTTATTTAAGTCTAATTTTTTATTTTCTCCTTCTCTATTTTTGAAAATAATAAAAAAAATTTCAAAATTATTTTTCTTTTCTTTATTTAATCTTTGTTCTTAATTTTGAGTCCTTTGTTTTTGTTCTTGGTAAATTTTCCAAATTTTGAGTCTTTCTTTCTAAAAATTTTTCAAAAATAGTTTCTTTGGTTAAATCTTGTGTCAAATCTTTAAGTTTGGTGTCTCCTTGTTGTTTTTCTTTTACTTTTCAAAAATTTGTGTTTGGTTTTCTAAAAATTTTAAGTTTGGTGTCTTGTTCTTAGTGTTCTTTTTATTCTTTAAAGTGTTCTTGTGTTTTCTTTGTGTTTTGATCTTAAAATTTTTAAATTTGGTGTCCCTTTGTGTTTTTCCTTCAAATTTTTTAAAACTTGGGGTCCTAAATCTAAAAATTTTAAGTTTTGTGTGTTTTACATGTTTTTCTCTCTCTTCATTAAATTCAAAGATAAAAAATTATCTTTTCTATCTAAAAATTAACTTAATTTTCGAAAATTCTAATTAAAATTTTAGATTTTAATTTCAAAATTTTTATCATATCTTAGCTTTAAATTTCAAAAATCAAATCTTTTCAAAATTATATCTTTTTCAAAATCTTATCTTTTCTTATCTTTTCTAATTTCAATTTTTAAATTCAAATCTCTTTTAAATCTTTTTAATTTCTTATCTTATCTTTTTCTAATTTCAAATTTCAATTTCAAATCTTTTCTTATCTTATCTCTTATCTTATTTTATTTTCAAATCTTTCTTAATTAATTACTTTTCTTCTCTCTCTTCTTTTTCAAAACTTCCTAACAAACTCTTCTCTCTTCTAATTTTTGAAAATACTCTTCTTTTTCTCTTTCTTCTATTTTCTAAAATTCACTTACTAATTTTCAATTCTTTTTAAATTATTAACCTTATTTTCGAAATTAATTAATAAATAAAATAAAAACAAAAATATTTTAATTCCGATTTATCTTTTCAATTTCAAATTCTTCCCTTCTCTACTTCTATTTATTCGAACTCCTCTTCCCCTATTTTCAAAGTATTCTTCTTCTTCCATCTTCATTCTTCTATCTTCTTTTTTCTACACATATCACTGGGAGCCTTCTATACTCAAATCAGACATAGAAGCTTCCTTTCTGTCTTTTCTTCTTTTCTTGTTTATGACTAGGAGCAGGGATAAAGAACCCCTCTTTAATCTTGATCCTGAACTTGAAAGAACTTCAAAAAAAGCTTGCAACAAGCTAGAGCACAACACTTTGGAAGAAACCTTTCAGAAAATTTTGAACAGGAAATAGGAGACATGGCTGAACCTGAAGGAGATGACATAATGGTTCTTGGTGGCGTCACCATGCCTACCTCTGACTTTTATGGCAAAAGCATCTCTGTACCTGCCATTGGAGCTAACAATTTTGAGCTTAAGCCTCAGTTAGTCTCTCTTCTACAATAGAACTGCAATTTCCATGGAGTTCTTAGCTGAATTCTGGCAGATCTGTGATACTGTAAAAACCAATGGTGTAAATCCTGAAGTCTACAAGCTTATACTCTTTCCATTTGCTGTAAGAGACAGAGCTAAGATATAGTTGGATTCTCAACCAAAGGAGAGCTTAGACTCTTGAGAGAAGCTGGTTAATTCTTTTCTGGCTAAATTCTTTCCCCCTCAAAGGATGATTCAGGCTAAATTATTTTCTCCTCAAAGGATGAACAAGATTAGAGTGGAAGTTCAAACCTTCAGACAAAGAGAAGGTGACTTCCTCTATGAAGCTTGAGAAAGATACAAGCAACTGATCATGAGATATCCTCTTGACATGCTCTCAGAATGGTCTATCATAGGCGTGTTCTATAATGGTTTGTTTGAGATGTCTAAATCTCATTGGACAGCTCTGCAGGTGGATCACTCCACTTGAAGAAAACACCTGCAGAAGCTAGAGAACTCATTGAGATGGTTGTAAATAACCAATTCATGTACACTTAAAATTGATACTCTGATTGCCATATTATCTCAAGATAAGATCTTGACCCAACAGGTCAATATGATCTCTCTACATCTGACTGGAATGCCAACTGCAGCTGGCAGTACCCAAGAAGTATCTTCTGATGTAGATGCTTATGATCCTGATCAACCTACCATGGAGGAGGTGAATTACATGGGAGAATCCTATGGAAACACCTACAATCCTTCATGGAGGAATCATCCTAACCTTTCATGGAAGGATCAACAGAAGGCTTAGCAAGGCTTTAATAACAATCAAGGTTGAAGGAACCAGAATAGGTTCAACAATAGACCACCATTCCCAACTTTTCAAGGTAACATAGAGACTCCAAAGCAGAGCCTCTTTGACTTAGTGACTCTGGTTCCGAACCTCTCTAAGACCACTCATAGTTTCATGAATGAAATAAGGTCTTCCATTAGAAACTTGAAGGTACAAGTTGGTCAACTGAGTAAGAGGATCCCTGAGACTCCTCCTGACTCTCTTCCAAGCAACACTGAGGTGAACCAAAGAGAAGAGTGCAAGGGCATCACCTCTGAGGCTGAGACTAAATCTGGAAAAATTGGGAAGGCATTAAACGCCAGTAAGGAACCCTTCACTGGGTGTTCAACACCCATCAAAGCAGCAGAGTTGGCGTTGAAAACCAGCCCGGGAGCACTTGCTGGGCGTTCAATGCCGAAACATACAGGAACTCTGGCGCCGAACGCCAGTGAGGAACCCCTCACTAGGCATTCAACGCCCAAACAAATAGGCATTCTGGCACTGAACGCCAGTGAGGAATCCCTCACCGGGCGTTCAACGTCCATCCAGCCAAGGAAGATGCCATTGAATGCTAGCAAGGACATCCCTGCTGGGCGTTTAACACCCAAAATGACAAGGGGACTGGCGTTTAACGTTAGTAAGAGTGCACATAATGGGTGTTGAATGCCCTAAGAGCTATTAGAGCTGGCATTAAACGCTAGTGAAAGCACACTCTTTGAGTGCTAAATTCCCACTCATGAAACCCCTATCCCAGAACCAAAAGAAGCAAGGCTTATATAAAGACCTTAGATGTTCTTTTGCATGCACTTCTGTAGTGCATGAGTTTTGATGAACACTCATCCTCTGATGAGGATGAAGACACTAGGAAAGGGCAAGTTGCTCGGTACCTAAGAGCTCTTATGAAGCTAAAAGCCAAGTTATTTTGTACAAAGCCTTTGGAGGAAGAACCTCTACTGCTTTCCAAAGAAGTCCATGCTTTGGTTTAGCACAAGCTACCTCAGAAGCTTCCAAATCCTGGACGCTTTCTGATCCCTTGCACCATAGACACCATGACCTTTGACAAGGCTATGTGTGACCTAGGGCCAAGTATTAACCTCATGTTACTCTCTGTAATGGAGAAGCTGAGAATCCTTGAGGTAATAGCTGCAAACATCTCATTAGAGATAGTAAACAAGATCATGAAGAAGCCATATGGCTTAGCAGAGGATGTCTTGGTAAAAGTTGAAAACCACTACATCCCTACAAACTCCATAGTCTTGGATATTGGAGAGGATGGGAATGACTGTGTCACCCTTGGAAGACCTTTTCTAGCCACTGTCAATGCTATCATTAATGTGGCTATGGGAGAACTGACTCTACAACTATGGGAGGATCAAATCTTGTTCAAGATGCCTCATCCAAATTCTCCCTCTGATAAAAGAGAGATAACTGTGCAACACCTAGTGTTCTAACCCTCTCTTTCTGTGTAGAGCTTTGTAGAGCCCCCAAACATCAATTCTAAGTTTGGTGTTGGGTATCCATCAATAAGCTCTAGGCACAAAGTTACTAGAAAGAAAGTACTTAAAGGGTGGAAGGACAAGAAAGTCCCCATTGAAGGCCTCTCACTTGGCATGAGAGTTGTCTTCACTAAGAAACCGATCTTACCACATACAGTAAGTTGTATCCTGTCTCTAGAGCATGTGGAGCTCATTCATGAGAATACAGGAAGAATGCTCACTGTAAGGGGTGAAAATATGAGCCCATACCCACCTTCGTAAGGAGCTAACCATCAAGCTAATGACGTTAAAGAAGCGCTTGTTGGGAAGCAACGCAACCTTAATTAATTATTTTTATTTTTCTTTTATTTTTTTTCTTTAATTTACATATTAGGTTCATGATCATATGTAGCAGTCAGAACAGAGACAGAAATGTCACAAGAGTGAAAATAGAACACTCTGGATAGAGTGTTATTTGAAAGTTGAACACTAGCCAGGGAGCTCTGGCTGGGCAGCATTGCTAGCGTTGAATGCCAGCCAGAAAGTAGACACTGGGTGTTCAAATGCCAGTGCAGAGAGCAGAGAATCTGAATTCCCTAGCCTCTTAGGACCACTGGGACCCACAGCATCTTCACTTACCCCACTTACTTTCACACTTCTCTATACACACTTCCCTGTAAACTCTAGCCCAATCACATCTATATCACTTCCCTATAACCATCATAACTCCCACGAACCCCCACCCAATTCAAAATTATATTTCCCACCTAATTCCCCACCCATTCCAAACCTAACCCTACCCCACTCCTATAAATACCGCTCTTTATAACCCTTCATACACACACCTCTCACACACTCATAAGCTCCACTGGCTGAGCCCTCTCTCTCCTTCTATCCCGTTCTATTTTCTTCTTCTTCTACTCTATTCTTCTCTTTTCTTTATTTTTGCTCGAGAACGAGAAATGTTTTAAGTTTGGTTTTGGAAAAGCCTAGCTTTTTTTTTCTTTACATTACCATTTATGGCACCCAAGGTTGGTGAACCCTCTAGAAAGAGGAAAGGGAAGGTAGTAGCCACCACCTCTGAATCTTGGAAGATGGAAAGATTCATCACCAAAGCCCACCAAGACCACTTCTATAAAGTAGTGGCAGAGAAGAAAGTGATCCCTGAGGTTCCTTTCAAGCTCAAGAAGAATGAATATCGAAAAATCTGAAGAGAGATCCGGAGAAGAGGTTGGAAAGTCCTAACCAATCCCATTAAAGATGTTGGGATTTTAATGGTGCAAGAGTTCTATGCTAATGCATGGGTTACTAAAAACCATGACACTAGTGTGAACCCAAATTCAAAGAATTGGAGTACTATGGTTCAGGGGGGAATCTTAGATTTCAGTCTGGAAAGTGTGAGGTTGGTGTTCAAGTTGCCTCTGATGCAAGGAGACCCGCATTCTTACCCTAAGAGAGTCAACTTTGATTAGAGATTGGATCAAGTACTCTCAGACATCTGTGTGGAAGGAGCACAGTGGAAAAGTGATTCCCAAGGCAAGCTCATTCAACTAAAAAGGCTTGACCTTAAGCCCAAAGCTAGAGGATGGATGGAATTCATCCAACGTTCCATCATCCCTACTAGCAATCGGTTAAAAGTGACTGTTGACAGAGCCATCATGATCCATTGCATCATGATTGGAAGTGAGGTGGAAGTACATGAGGTGATTCCTCATGAACTGTACAAGATAGCTGAGAAGCCTTCCACTAATGCAAGGTTGGCATTCCCACACCTCATTTGTCATCTATGCAATTCAGCTGGAATTGTCATAGAAGGAGATGTCTCCATTGGGGAGGACAAGCCCATCACTAAAAAGAAGATGGAGCAAACTAGAGAGCATGCACAAGAGCCTGTGCAGTCACCTCAGCATGAGATCCCTGAGATGCCTCAAGGATGTATTTTCCTCCTCAAAGCTATTGAGATCAATGGCAAATTTATCTTGGAAAACTAAGCACAAACATGGAGCAATTGATGGTGGGGCATCAAGAGCATTCCACCACCCTCAATAAAATAAGAGAAGATCAAATAGCCATTAAAGAAGATCAAAGGGTTATGAGGGGTGAACAACAAAGGCAAAGGAGTGACATTGAAGAGATCAAGCACCACATTGGATCCTCAAGGAGGAGCACTAGCCGCCACCATTAAAAGTGAATTCGTTCTCTTTATCTCATTTCCTGTTGTATTTTTCTGTTTTCTGTTATGTTGAGTTATCTGTTCTCTTGTTCTTGTTGCATGATCATTTACATTGATGTCTTAAAGATGTAAAATGTTCCATATATCTCTCACCTTGCTTAAAATAAAATTTTAATTGAAAATAATTGAGAGATACATGAATTTCATGTTTAAAATAATAATAGCTCAATTATTTTGATGTGATGGCATTGCTTTTGTTTTTTGAATGTATGAATAAATAGTACATATTTAAAGTTGGAATTTATGAATGTTAGCTCCTGAAAGAATAATGAAAAAGAAAAAGTATTATTGGTAACCTGAGAAATCCAAAATTAATTCTTGAAGCAAGAAAACGTAACAAAATAAAAAGAAAAAGCAAGTTGCAAAAAAAAAAAGAAAAAATGGCAAAAAAAATAAAAAAGAAGAAAAACCCATTACTGCCCAAAAAATGCAGGAAAAGGAGCGCAAATTGAAAAAGCCATTAACCCTTTAAACCTAAAGGCAAGGGTAAAAGGATCCAAGGATTTGAGCATCAATGGTTAGGAGGGCCTAAAGGAATAAAAAACTGGCCTAAGCGGCTCAGCCAAGCTGTCCCTAACCATGTGGTTGTGGCATGAAAGGTGTCAAGTGAAAAGTTTGAGACTGAGCAGTTAAAGTCGTGGTCTAAAGCAAAGAGAGTGTGCTTAAGAACTATGAACACCTCTATCTAGGGCTAGCAATGCTGAATCACAATCTGAAAAGGTTCACCAGTTAAAGTGTCTGTGGCATTTATGTATCGGGTGGTAATACTGGAAAACAAAGTGCTTAGGGTCACGGCCAAGACTCTAAAAGCTGTGTTCAAGAATAAAAAAAGAACTAAACTACGAGAGTCAATAACATCATCTGGGTTCTAAGTTCCTAAAGATGCCAACCATTATGAGTTTCAATGGATAGTGAGATACCAAAAATATTCAGAAGCAAAAAGCTACTAAGTCCCGCTCATCTAATTGTAACTGAGCTTAATTGGAAACTTAGAAATAAATTATATCTTAATTTTATTTTTATTCTACTATGTTTTAAGTTGCTTGGGGACAAGCAACAGTTTAAGTTTCGTATTGTGATGAGCGGATATTTTATACGCTTTTTGGCATCATTTTCACATAGTTTTTAGTATGTTTTGTTTAGTTTTTATTAAGTTTTTATAGGTTTTAGTTTTAAATTCACATTTTTGGATTCTAATGTGAGTTTGTGTGTTATTGTGCAATTTCAGGTATTTTCTAGCTGAAATTGAGGAGTTGGAGCAAAAGTCTGATTCAGAGACAAAGAAAGCACTGCAGATGCTGTTCGGATATGACCTCCTTGCACTCGGAAGAGCTTTTCTAAAGCTACAAAAGTACAAATGGAGCATTCTCAAATGTATAATAGTTTTATACTTTGTATCAGATTAGAAGGCCCAAAACTGGCGTCCAACGCCAACCTCCTGCCCCATTCTAGGCGTGCAGCACCCAAGGAAAAGAGACCAGCGGCCAAACGCCCAAAGAGGAACCCCTAGCCAGATTCTAATGCCCTAGAGACCTCATAGCACGTGGATCTCATCAAAGCTCATCCCAAACACTCACCAAGTGGGCCCCCAGAAATGGATTTTAGCACTAAAAAGACTGTTTTACCTTTACCAGTCATTTGTTTAGTATTTAAGGGATTAGATTTACATCATCTAGAGACATTTATGCCATATTCGAGTTTTATCATTGTATTTTCCTTTCAATGTGAGTTTCTAAACCTCCTAGGTTGAGGGGAGGAACCATGCTGAGTTCTATGAATTAATAAAAGCATTACTGTTTCTCTTCGATTCGTGTTTGATTTAATTCTAAGATGTATACTCGTTCTTCAACATGGTTAATAGGATGGTCAGTGACAATCAGCTATATTCATCATACTAGGACCGCGTGCCTGACAACCACCCGTGTTTACTTGGGTTTGTATGAATACGTGATTGGATAGCGTGAACTGCTAGCTTCATTATACATATCTCAGACGGCTAATCCACGACTTCATTGGGGACTTCTCGAGACACCAGTTTAGCCAATTTATGGGGAGATTAGTGTCTTTGTGGTAGAGGCTAGAATCCAAAGAAGCAGCATTCTCTAATCTGGAAGATTCGACCTTGTCAGTGGCGTTTTGAGTAGGATTGCCAAGAGAATGAACTGCTAGAGCTTCACCCTCATTCAGATTGGATGACTGTGGCCATACGACGTTTGATCTGAAGCAGAGGAGATTGATGACCACGGCCAATGGCGTTGATCACGTACAGCTTGCCATAGAAGAAATCACTGACAAGAAAAGGAGACAGTAATACAAAGTTAATTCAGATAGACAAAGCAACTCCAATCCTTAACCATATTCCTATTACTGATTATATTTAATTTACATAGTATTTTATTTTATTACTTTCATGTCAACCTAGTTTAGATCTTACAAATTCACAAGTTCTGATTCGCTTGACTAAAGACCTGCAAGGTAACCATAGCTTGCTTCAAGTCACAATCTTCATGGGATCGACCCTGACTCGCTTAGGTATTACTTGGACGACCCAGTGCACTTGCTGGTACAACTGTACGAAATTGTGGGGATTCGTGTACCAGTCACCTATACAATTCAGCTGGAATTGTGATAGAATAAGACACCCCCCATTAAGGAGGACAAGTCCATAACGAAAAGATGGATGGAACATGTTAGTGAGCATGCGCACTGGTGCACAAAATTGTGATCTCTAAAAATGGCATTCAACTTGATATGCGCATTTACTAACTCAGCACTTTCTTCACAACTTCGCACAACCAACCAGCAAGTGCACTAGGTTGTCCAAATAATAAGCCTTACGTGAGTAAGGGTCGATCCCACGGAGATTTTTGGTATGAAGCAAGCTATGGTCATCTTGTAAATCTCAGTTAGGCGGATAATAAATGGTTATGGAGTTTTCGAATAATAATAATAAATAAACAGAAAATAAAGATAGAAATACTTATGTAAATCATTTGTGAGAATTTCAGATAAGTGTATGAAGATGCTTTGTCCCTGTTGGATCTCTGCTTTCCTACTGCCTTCCTTCAATCTTTCTTACTCCTTTCCATGGCAAGCTGTATGTAGGGTATCACCGTTGTCAATGGCTACATCCCATCCTCTCAGTGAAAATGGTCCAAATGCTCTGTCACAGCACGGCTAATCATCTGTCGGTTTTCGATCATGTCGAAATAGAATCCATTGATTCTTTTGCGTTTGTCATCACGCCCAACAATCGCGAGTTTGAAGCTCGCCACAGTCATTCAATCCCTGAATCCTACTCGGAATACCACAGACAAGGTTTAGACTTTCTGGATTCTCATGAATGCCGCCATCAATTCTAGCTTATACTACGAAGATTCTGATTAAGGAATCCAAGAGATATGCGCTCGGTCTAAGGTAGAACGGAGGTGGTTGTCAGTCACGCGTTCATGGTGAAGTGCAACGAATATCTTAGAACAGGAATAAACTGAATTGAATAGAAAATAGTAGTAATTGCATTAAAACTCGAGGTACAGCAGAGCTCCAAACCCTTAATCTATGGTGTGTAGAAACTCCACCATTGAAAATACATAAGTAATAGTGGTCCAGGCATGGCCGAATGGCCAGCCCCCAAATGTGATCAAAGATCAAAAGATAGATACCAAGATGTCTAATACAATAGTTAAAATGTCCTATTTATATTAGACTAGCTAATAGGGTTTACAGAATTGAGTAAATGATGCAAAAATTGACTTCTGGGGCCCACTTGGTGTGTGCTCGGGCTGAGCTTGAGCTTTACACATGCAGAGGCTTCTCTTGGAGTTAAACGCCAAGTTGTAACATGTTTTTGGCGTTTAACTCTGGTTTGTGACATGTTTCTGGTGTTTGACTCCAGAATGCATCATGGAACTGGCATTGAACGCCAGTTTGCGTCATCTAATCTCGAATAAAGTATGGACTATTATACGTTTCTGGAAAGCTCTGGATGTCCACTTTCCAACGCCGTTGAGAGCGTGCCATTTGAAGTTCTGTAGCTCCAGAAAATCCATTTCGAGTGTAGGAAGGTCAGATTCCAACAGCATCAGCAGTCTTTTGTCAGCCTGAATCAGATTTTTGCTCAGGTCCCTCAATTTCAGCTAGAAAATACCTGAAATCACAGAAAAACACACAAACTCATAGTAAAGTCCAGAAATGTAAATTTAGCATAAAAACTAATGAAAACATCCCTAAAAGTAGCTAGATCCTACTAAAAATTACCTAAAAACAATGCCAAAAAGCGTATAAATTATCCGCTCATCATGCACGCACAACAAGAGCCTGTGCAACCATCTTAACCTGAGATTTCTGAGATGCCTCAAGGGATGTGTTTTTCTCCCCGGGACTATTGGGATCAACTGAATACCTCAATAGGGGAGCTGAGCTCAAACGTGGAGTAGCTGAGGGTGGATCACACTGAGCATGCCACTATCCTCCATGAGATAAGAGAAGATCAAAGAACTATGAGGGAGGAGCAACTGAGGCAAGGGCGTGAGATAGAGGAGCTTAAACGCTCCATTGGACTCTCAAGAGGGAGCAGCAGCCAACACCACTAAGTTTGTTGAGTCCCACTACCCCTCTCTGTTTTATTTCTATTTTCACTATACTTTTATTTATTTTCTGTTTTCTTTTCTGAGTCATGATCACAAGTAGTCCTTAGTTTATTTCTAGTTTTATCTTTATTATAAGATATCCACTGTATCACCACTGTTCATACCCTGGGTCAAGCTGTCCGACCCAGGATGTTTAGCGACAAGCCGACCGACCTCTTCAGGTCAGACTACCTCTTCTCAAAGAGCTCGGCCAAATGCCCGACCTCTTCTCAAAGAGCTCGGCCAAATCGCCAAAGGAGCCTAAAGCAGGCCCAAAACGAAGGAACACAGCCAAATCTAAAGGCAGCCAAAGCCCAGAAAGATAAAGACAGTTCCCTTGAAGATAAGATGACCTCACTTAAAGATAAGATAAAGATAAAGATAAGATAACTAACTTATCTTATCCACAGGAGGCCACATCTCACAATTATAAATACACTGGAGCACCCAGGTATAACTCATACTCTGATTCTACTCAATACCTGCTTAATACCCTTGCTAACTTAAGCATTGGAGTCCCTTGCAGGTACCCCCACCCTCCGGGGACGAAGGATCAGCACCACCACCAAGTCCAACAAGTCGGACACACCAGCTCCGGCCGCTCTACACCTGCAGGACACGTTGGCTCCGACCAAACACAGAAGACCTCATCCGAGATCGACCTACAGTTTTAGGTAACCCTCGGAACATTGGCGCCGTTGCCGGGGAACCTGGAAGTCATCCCACCACCATGGCGGACAACTATGACAACGACCACAATTCAGATCTAGAGGATAGAATGCCGCATAAAAATGCGGACGCCACCCCCAAAAACACACCCCAAAACGGGAGAGATAAGTAACCTGCAAACACAGAAATCATGGAAGCACTACAAGCTCAACAAAACCGCCTCCAACAACTCGAAAAAGAAGACGAGCATCAATGGGATGCCAAGAAGGACCTCCGAAGGGAAACTAGGCGATGCCGAGAGTTAAAAGATAAGCTCTTAAAATTCGAAGCTGATCTCAAAACCGAGACAGCTCGATCGAGTCACGAAGATAGCCCCTACAAAGATCAAGACCCATTCACCAAAGAGATCATGAAAGCTAAAGGTCCCAAGGGACTTCAAAGCTCCTAACATGACTCCGTACGACGGCACATCAAATCCAAGCTATCATCTTAGCAATTTCAGAAGCAGGATGTATCTCACGGAGGCCTCAGATGCAATCCGTTATTCTCCATCCAGAAGGACAAAGCCAAACACGCATCAAGCCTATTAGGGATCAAGCAAGGAGATCGAGAGAGCCTTCGCAACTACATGGAAAGATTCAACAAAACATGTCTGGACATACAAAGTCTGCCAATAGAAGCAGCTATCAGGGGTCTCATCAATGGTCTATGAGAAGGACCTTTTAGCCACTCAATATCCAAGAAGCACCTAAACATCTCGGAATAAGGTACAGGAACGGGCAGAGAAGTACATCAACATGGAGGAAAACTCTCGACTAGGAGAGATCTAAAAAACCGAACATTCCTACTCCTCTCGGGATAAGGATAAAGAGTCCAAGAAAAAAGAAGATCAACATGGAGAGAAGCCTAAAAAATACCACAATTACACCCCCTTCGGGTGTCTGTTGTGGATATCTACCGAGAAATATGCAACA
>NC_029777.3:55283781-55342981 GCF_000817695.3 Arachis duranensis | reverse complement strand
GTTGAAGGTCCACCTCACACCAAAGAGGTCGGACGCGTTGAAGGACCACCTCACACCAAAGAGGTCGGACAAAGTTGAAGGTCCACCTCACACCAAAGTGGTCGGACGAGTTGGAGGTCCACCTCACACCAAAGAGGTCGGACAAAGTTGAAGGTCCACCTCACACCAAAGTGGTCAGACGAGTTGGAGGTCCACCTCACACCAAAGAGGTCGGACGAGTTAGGGGTCCACCCCACACCAAAGAGGTCGGACATGTTGAAGGTCCACCTCACACCAAAGAGGTTGGACAAGTTGAAAGGTCAACCTCACACCAAAGAGGTCGGACAAGTCGAAGGTCTACCTCACACCAAAGAGGTTGGACAAGTCGAAGGTCAACCTCACACTAAAGAGGTCGTACAAGTCGAACGTCTCACACCAAAGAGGTCGAACGAGTTGAATGACCACCTCACACCCCTGAGAGACATGTTCATGGAGGATTCGCAGGAGGAACGATCTCTAAATCATCCCGCAAAGGACACCTCAAAGAGGTATATTAAGGAAGGGAGAGAGGTTTGAATAGGACTACGGGGTGCAAACAAGCCTTCCGGGATTTTGAAAATTCTTGGGGCAACCACCCATTCTTACCCAACCAAGGGAAAGTGAAAAGCTCATATTATACCTCGTAGTGGGAAGTCTGGCAATAGCCTCATCACTAGTTAAAGAAGACAAAAGTGGGCAACAATCCGTCTACTTCATCATCAAGGCCCTACAAGGGGCCGAACTAAACTATCAAGAGATAGAGCAGTTCGCCTACGCCCCCATACTCACCTCTCGATGACTCCACCCATACTTTCAAGCTCACACTATCAGAGTTCATACCAGCCAGCCCATCGAAGGCATCCTACAAGAAAACAGACTTAGCAGGAAGAATTCTACAATGGGCAGTCAAAATTGATCTTCGACATAAAGCTCAGACAGCCATCAAATCATAGTATTTGGCTGACTTCATTACAGAGTACACTGACACCCCGGGAACTCCTACAAAATGGAAACTCTACATGGATGACTCTTCAAACAAAACCGGGAGTGGTGCAGGTGTAATTATAGAAAAGCGATCAGGGAAGCCAAATCAAGCCAAATGACTAAGCTGAATACGAGGCACTACTGGCTGGTTTAAGGCTAGCTAGGAAGGTAGGAGCTTACCATGTCCAATGACTCACAAGTAGTCACCTCACAAATAGAAGGGAGCAACCAAGCTGAGGATCCCACCACAAAAAATACCTCGGGTAATTCGGAGGACCCTGGACAAAACCAGAGAACAGCTCGGACAATTCAGGGGGACCCTGGACAAAAACAGAAAATAGCTCGAACAATTCGGGGAATATGAAGTCCGACACATACCTCGGGAGCAGAATGCCCGAGCTGATGCACTTTCAAAATCAGCCAGTACCAAACCAGGGGGCAATAATAGAAGCCTCATCCAGGCTACATTACAAGACCACAACAAGGAAGGAAAACAAACCCTCTCCTCAGAGTCTGGCAACACCAGCTCATAATTCTCCTCCACATCCCCATCCCTACAAATTCTACGGAACCTCCTAAATCGCACACAGTACTTAGGGTCAGCCACAGTAACACGCATTACAACTATGAAATCCAGTCAATCAGACACGCCGACCGGGATCTTAGTAGACATCACAGCAATATTTTTTCAAGAAGACATAGGTCAACCATGAGGTTATTACCAAACAACTCGGACAAATAATGGAAACAACTCGGACAATAACAACAAAACATCAAGTGTCAGATACAGTAGTAAAAGGGAAACCCCAGGACTCACACGAAAGTCCAGGGGCACCCGTTGGAGGCAACAACAGGGCAAGAACACAGAGAAGAGAAGCCAATAATCTATACCCAAACAATCCGAACACCTCTCAAACAAAAGGTCAAAACAAAAGCTAGAACTTTTTGTACAAAGGGAGTCAGGCAACAATGAAAAGAAACAGGAATAGCAACAAAATCCTAAGCAAAACACACATTCTCCTCAAATGAGAATATGCAAACTTTTTGCAGAAAGAACCAAAGTTCTTGAGATCAAAAGGGAGCTTGGGCTGAAGAGCTCCCACAAGTCCTATGGGCACATCGGACAACTCCACACTTTACCACGGGGGAATCACCCTTCCGATTGACTCGCGGAGTGGAGGCAATGATCCCAGTAGAGATCGAAGAAAGATCCCCCAGAATGATCCTCTACAAAAAAGAGGTCAACTCCCAAATCCAAAAGGAAAGAGCTCGACCTACTCCCAGAAGTCCAAGAAAGAGCTCAGATCAGGGAATAAGCATTAAAACATCGCATGGCCTTAAGGTGCAAATGAAAGGTAGTACAGAGAAGCTTCACGAATAATGACCTCATCCCAATCTGAAATAATATCAGAACAAGTCGACCGGAAGTAGAGAAGCTAGCAGCCAACTGGAAAGGATCATACCAAGTTGATCAGAAGAACTGGGGAAAGCTTACTACAAAGTGTCCAACCTCGAGGGGCAAGAGCTACCAAGGTCATGGCATGCCTGCAAAGGGCGCCAGGCTGAGATCCAAAAAGATTGCCCGACCTAGAAAGGTAAGTACTAACATGTACACACTCTTATCTTCATTTTATTAAAAAATTGCAGATTCCCTAAAAAGTTTCCTACCAAGACGCCCGATCACGACAAGGTCGGCAAGATGAGAACCAAACTCATCACCCGATCACGACAAAGTCGGCAAGATGAAAATCAAATTCATCGTCCGATTACAAAGCGACAAGTCGGCAAGGTGAAAACCAACTTCACCACCCGACCATGATGAAAACCAAATTCATCATTTGATTTTGACAAAAGGTCAACAAAGTGAAAACCAAATTCACTGCTCTACAAACTCCCAAGATGCATTAATCTGAAGCATTCATCATCCGAGTATAAAGCAACAAATCGGCAGAAAGTGAAAAATAATTTCACTACACGATTACGATAAAGATAAACCGTCCGATAAAGGTGAAAACGCGATTCACCCAAAAGACGATCTAAAGATGCCAACCACTTTCTACAAATCGGCAAAGATGAACACAGAATAATGTAAGAAGTTATCGAAAGCAATCCAAAAAAGAACCTGACGAGGTCTTACGGATAGCTAAAATAATAACTTAAAGACTAACCGACGTTCAGAAGTCGGACCAAGTCAACCCAAGTTATAAGTAAACCCTGGAAAGAGGTCTGGCCAACCCTATTAAAGAGGATTACTTTAACTTAGAAGGGCCTGACATAATAAAGTCAGCCCAAAACAAAAAGTTATACAAGTAGTCCCTGAAAGAGATCTGACAAAGATCCAAGAAAGAAGACTACAAAAAATAACTTAAAGGAGACTGACATAACCAAGTCGGACTCCTACCACTAAAAAGTTATCAAAGTAATCCCTGAAAGAAACCTGAACAAGGTCCAAGAAAGAGGATTACAGAAATAACTAAGGAGAGCCCCGACACGACGAAAGTCGGCCCACAACACAAAAGTTATAAAAGTAATCCCTGAAAGAGACCTGAACAAGGTCCAAGAAAGAGGATTACAGAAATAACTTGGAAAGCTACAGATTGGACCGACAAGAAGAAGTCGGACCAACAAAAGCTACAGATTGGACCGACAACAAGAAGTCGAAAGCAACAGCTTGGACCGACAAGAAGAAGTCGGACCAACGAAAGCTACAGCTTGGACTGATAAGAAGAAGTCAGACCAACGAAAGCTACAGCTTGGACCGACAAGAAGAAGTCGAACCAACGAAAGCTACAGCTTGGACCGACAAGAAGAAGTCGGACCAACGAAAAATGTGCGCTAAAACGGACATAGCTCCGCCCAAAAAGCCGCGGCTCCACGACAAGGCTATCAAAATTGTTCAGAATGACTAAAAAGTGTTCTACAAAAACACTAAAAGGTCGTCAGACAAATTAGCCCCAAGGACCACCTCGACCAAGCAGAAAATGGACAAAATCAGAAGTGATCAAAAGAGGTCGGACAACAAAGTACCGACACTCTACAAAGATCCACAAAAACAGACAAAGACATCTCGCAAATGGCCAGAGGAAAGCCAGGAATGTTTTGCTAAAAGGTACGAAGTCTTGAAAAAAGACACTACTTAAAAAGCCAAAAGCACAGCCTTAAAGACAGAGCTAAAAAGTCATCCAAACAAACTATAAAAAGGTTCCCCATCGAAACACTACCTAAAAAGTTGTTGGATTATAACTAAAAAGCCCGAACAGCAAAGACAAACAAGTCAGAAGAAGGCTGAAAAGTCCCCTCAACAAAGTAAAAAGGGGCAATACCAGACTCGCACAAGAAGAAACTACTCAAAGATCGACCAAAGTCAGGATGCTTGAGCACGACTTCCCCGAAGAGATCGAAACTCTGAAAGCACGGTCTCACGAAAAGTCATACAGGTCGACGTTAGATAAAGAAGAGTCGCAAGTACAACTTCAAAAAAGAACAAACCAAAAGGTTGGGAAACAACTTAAGGCTCAAAAGTGCTTAGCCAAAAGGGATAAAACTCCACTCAAAAAAGGCATAATCTCAAACAGAGCTACGAACGTCATCCGAGACTAAAAAAGGTTCTACATAAAGAACACTAAAAAAGTCATTGGACAAATCACTAAAAGTCCGGATATCAAGCCGCAAGGACAACTTCGCCAAAGCAGAGGGTTGTCAACACAAACTTAAAGCAAGGCGTGATCCAGAAGGCAAGGGTAGAAAACCCACGTTACCACTCAAAAGAGGTTGGACTGTGAAGCATGATCTCATGGAAAGATCAAACTCAAGCAGGGGCACTGTTCATACCCTGGGTCAAGCTGTCCGACCCAAGATGTTTAGCAACAAGCCGACCGACCTCTTCAGGTCAGACTATCTGACCTCTTCTCAAAGAGCTCGGCCAAATCGCCAAAGGAGCCTAAAGCAGGCCCAAAACGAAGGAACACAGCCCAATCTAAAAGCAGCCAAAGCCCAGAAAGATAAAGGCGGTTCCCTTGAAGATAAGATGACCTCACTTAAAGATAAGATAAAGATAAAGATAAGATAACTAACTTATCTTATCCACAGGAGGCCACATCTCACCATTATAAATACACTGGAGCACCTAGGTATAACTCATACTCTGATTCTACTCAATACCTGCTTAATACCCTTGCTAACTTAAGCATTGGAGTCCCTTGCAGGTACCCCCCACCCTCCGGGGACGAAGGATCAGCACCACCACCAAGTCCAACAAGTCGGACACACCAGCTCCAGCCGTCGTACACCTGCAGGACACGTCGGCTCCGACCAAACACAGAAGATCTCATCCGAGATCGACCTACAGTTTCAGGTAACCCTCGGAACAACCACCATGCTTAAAAGAAAGATTTATTTGAAAAAAGAAACAGTGAGATGCATGAATTTTAAGTTTATCAAGAGTTACTCCATTTGGAGAAAGGTAGAAATAGTCTTCCTCACTGAAGAATGCAGTGCAATAATCCAAAAGAACGTACCAGAGAAGCTTCAGAATATTGGGAGCTTCATGATATCATGTACCCTAGAGGGCGCCTACACAAGGATAACCCTATGTGATCTTGGAGCAAGCATTAACCTGATGCCTGCATCCTTAATAAAGAAGCTATGTGATGAGCGGATAATTTATACGCTTTTTGTCATTGTTTTTAGGTAGTTTTTAGTATGATTTAGTTAGTTTTTAGTATATAATTATTAGTTTTTATGCAAAAATCACATTTATGGACTTTACTATGAGTTTGTGTGTTTTTCTGTGATTTCAGGTATTTTCTGGCTGAAATTGAGGGACCTGAGCAAAAATCTGATTCAGAGGCTGAAAAAGAACTGCAGATGCTATTGGATTCTGACCTTTCTACACTGGAAATAAATTTTTTGGAGCTACAAAAACCCGATTGGCTCGCACTTAATTGCGTTGTAAAGTAGACATTCTGGGCTTTCCCGCAATATTTAATAGTCCATACTTTGCCTGAGTTTTGATGACGCAAAATGGCATTTAAACGCCAACTTCCTGCCATATTCTGCCGTTGAATGCCAGAACTAAGTTACAAGCTGGACTTAAACACCCAAACTGGCACCAAAGCTGGCATTTAACTCCAAGAAATGTCTCTACACATGAAAGCTTCAATTCCCAGCCCAAGCACACACCAAGCTTCAATGATTCACATCGTCTCTCCTGACAACAGAGCATCTGAATCCGAGATCAGAATCTTCATGGTACAGGCTAGAATCAATTGGCAGCATTCCTGAGATCCGGAAAGTCTAAACCTTGTCTGTGGTATTCTGAGTAGGATTTGGGAAGGGATGACTATGACGAGCTTCAAACTCGCAACTGTGGGGCACCGTGACAGTGCGGAAAAGGATCATTGGATCTTATTCCGACACGATCGAGAACCGACAGCTAATTAGCCATACGGTAGCTGTGCCTGATACTTTCATCCAAGACGAGAAATCTGACAGTTGATTAGCTGTACAGAAACCGTAGAGGACCAATTTCACTGAGAGGACGGTAGGTAGCCATTGACAACAGTGATCCACAACATACAGCTTGCCATGGAAAGGAGTATGAATGATTGAATGAAGGCAGTAGGAAAGCAGAGATTCAGAAGGAATAATGCATCTCCATATGCTTATCTGAAATTCCCACCAATGAATTACATAAGTATCTCTATCTTTATTTTATGTTTATTTATCTTTTAATTATCAAAGCTTCATAACCATTTGAATCTGCCTGACTGAGATTTACAAGATGACCATAGCTTGCTTCAAGCCGACAATCTTCGTGGGATCGACCCTTACTCAAATAAGGTATTACTTGGACGACTCAGTACACTTGCTGGTCAGCTGCACGGAGTTGTGAAAAGTGTGAATCACCAAGGTTTTGGCACCGTTGCTGGGGATTGTTCGAGTTTGAACAACTGACGGTTCATCTTGTTGCTTAGATTAGGTATTTTTCTTTTTATTTTGTTCTTCGGAATTTTTAAGAATGAATTCTAGAGTTTCAGATGATGCTTTTGTCATCACAGGAGCAAGTTGATTCCCATCAATTTGGTTGTTGTATGTAATGTCCTGCTAAAGCTTGGTTAGCCATGTCTAATTTTTTTAGACTGAAGCTTTAGACTAACATTGTTTGATTCCTAGAATTCTTATTAAAAAATTTTGAGTTTCTTATTTTCTTTTCGAAAAAATATTCGAAAAAAATAAAAAAAATTATAAAATTATAAAACCAAAAATAAATAAATAAATATTTTGTGTTTCTTGTTTGAGTCTAGAGTCAATTATAAGTTAGGTGTCAATTGTATGTTTTCTTTTTTTCTTGCATTTTTTGAAATTTTATGCATTATGTTCTTTATTGATCTTCAAGTTGTTCTTGAGGAATTTCTGTGTTCTGATCTTTAAATTCTCTTGTTTTGTATGATTTGTTGTTTTTCATATGCATTCTCAATTTGTTAGTGTCCATATTATACAAACTTCTAAGTTTTGTGTCTTGCATGTCTTTCTTTTCTAAAAATTTTTCAAAAATGTGTTCTTGATGTTCATCATGATCTTCAAAGTGTTCTTGGTGTTCATGTTGACATTCAAAGTGTCCTTGCATGCATTATTTGTTCTAATCTTGCATTCTTATGTTTTAACTCATTTTGTTGTTTGTCTCTCTCATCATTAAAAATTCAAAAATTCAAAAATATATCTTTTCAAGTCAATAATACAGGGAATTGAAGATTCAGAATATTCAGCAGAGGAATCACAGAGAAAAAGCTGGGAGTTCAGAGAAACGCCTAGTAAGGTAGCATTTCTGGCGTTCAACGCCAGTTAGGGTACCTGGCTAGGCGTTAAATGCCCAAAAGGGTAGTATTTTGGGTGTTAAATGCCATAATGGATACCATTCTGGGCGTTTAACGCCAGGATGGCACATGAGAGGAGATTTTGTTTTCAATTCAAATCTTTTTCAAATTTTCATGTTTTAATTCTTATTTTTTAAATCATATCTTTCAAAATCAAATCTTTTCAATCATATCTTTTTCAAAAAATTAAATCTTTTTCATTTTTCTTTTACTATTTTCAAAAAAAAAAACTTGCTAACAATTAATGTTTTGTTTCTAAAATTTCACGTTTGTTACTTTCTTGTTAAGAAAGGTTCAATATTTGAATTTTAGAATCATATATTTTGGTTTCTTGTTAGCCAAGCTATCAATTTTAAAAATCAAATCTTTTCAAATTGTTTGCCAATGATATCTTTTTAAACTATATCTTTTTCAAATCACATCTTTTTAAAATTCTAATTTCAAAATCTCTTTCTAACTTTTATCTTTTCAAATTTATTATTTCTTATCTTTTTCAAAACCACCTAACGACTTTCTCACCTTTGATTTTCGAAAACCATTATCCATTTTTCAAAATTCTTTTTAATTAACTAATTGTTTTAAAATTTGATTTAATTTTCGAAAATTACCTCTCTCTCATCTCTTTTTATTCTATTTAATCACTAACACTCCTCCACTTCTAGCAATTCGGGCCCTCCACTTCTAGCAATTCGGGCTCTCTCATTCCTTATATGTTCGAATTCGCCTCTATCTACATCACCCTTCTATTCTTATTTTCTTCTGACACCTTGAGGAATATCTATACCGTGACATAGAGGATTCCTCTTCCTTTCTATTCTCTTCTTTTTCATATGAGCAGGAGCAAGGACAAGAACATTCTTGTTGAAGCTGACCCTAAACCTGAAAGGACTCTGAAGAAGAAGCTAAGAGAAGCTAAAGCACAAAAATCTAGATAAAACCTTACAGAGAATCTCGAAAAAGAAGTAATGGCTGAACCCAACAACAATAACAATGCAAGGAAGATGCTTGGTAACTACACTACACCAACTTCAAACTTCCATGGAATAAGCATCTCAATCCCTGCCACTGGAGCAAACAATTTTGAGCTAAAGCCTCAATTAGTTTCTCTGATGCAACAGAATTGTAAGTTTTATGGACTTCCATCAGAAGATCCTTTTCAGTTCTTAACTGAATTCTTACAGATCTATGATACTGTTAAGACCAATGGAGTTGATCCTGAGGTCTACAAGCTTATGCTTTTCCCTTTTGCTGTAAGAGACAGAGCTAGAATATGGTTGGACTCTCAACCTAGAGATAGCCTGAACTCTTGGGATAAGCTGGTCACGACTTTCTTAACCAATTTCTTTCCTCCTCAAAAGCTGAGCAAGCTTAGAGTGGATGTTCAAACCTTCAGGCAAAAAAAAGGTGAATCCCTCTATGAAGCTTGGGAAAGATACAAGCAACTGACCAAAAAGTGTCCTTTTGACATCCTCTCAGAATAGACCATCCTGGATATATTCTATGATGGTCTGTCTGAATTGTCTAAGATCTCATTGGACCATTCTGCAGGTGGATCTATTAACCTGAAGAAAATGCCTGCCGAAGCTCAGGAACTCATTGAAATGGTTGCAAATAACCAGTTCATGTACACCTTTGAAAGGAATCCTGTGAATAATGGGACGCCTCAGAAGAAGGGAGTTCTTGAAATTGATGCTCTGAATGCCATATTGGCTCAGAACAAAATGTTGACTCAGCAAGTCAATATGATTTCTCATTGTAAGATGCATCCAACAGTACTAAAGCAGCATCTTCTGGAGAAGAAGCTTATGATCCTGAAAACCCTGCAATGGCAGAGGTGAATTACATGGGTGAAGCCTATGGAAACACCTATAATCCGTCATGGAAAAATCATCTAAATTTCTCATAAAAGGATCAACAAAAGCCTGAACAAGGCTTTAACAATAATAATGGTTGAAGAAACAGGTTTAGCAACGGCAAGCCTTTACCATCATCCTCTTAGCAACAGACAGAGAATTCTGAGCAGAACCCATCTAGCTTAGCAAATATAGTCTCTGATCTATCTAAGGCCACTCTCAATTTCATGAATGAAACAAGGTTCTCCATCAGAAACTTGGAGGCACAAGTGGGTCAGCTGAGTAAAAGGGTTATTGAAACTCCTCCTAGCACTCTCCCAAGCAATACAAGAGAGAATCCCAAAAGAAAGTGCAAGGCCATAACCGTGACCAACATGGCCGAACATGGACAGAGTGAAAAGGCAGTGATTCCCAGTGAGAAAGACCTCAGGGAACATCCACTGGCCATTAAGGAGTACCCCTAATGAGGAACCAAAGGAATCTGAGGCTCATACAAAGACCATAAAGATTCCATTAAACTTCTTTTTACCATTCATGAGCTCTGATGACAATTCATTTTCTGAAGAAGATAAAGGCATTGTTGAACGGTAAGTTGCCTAGTATTTAGGAGCAATCATAAAGCTGAATGTCAAGCTATTTGGTAATGAGACTTGGGAGGATTAACCTCCATTGCTCATTAATGAACTGAATACCTGGATTCAGCACGCTTTACCTTAAAAGAAACAGGATCCTGGTAAGTTCTTAATACCCTGTTCCATAGGCACCATGACCTTTGAGAAGGCTCTGTGTGACCTAGGGTCAGGTATTAACCTCATGCCACTCTCTGTAATGAAGAAACTAGCAATTTTTGAGGTACAAGCTGCAAGAATCTCACTAGAGATGGTAAACAAATCAATGAAACAGGCTTATGGACTAGTAGAGGACGTGCTAGTGAAGGTTGAAGGCCTTTACATCCCTGCTGGTTTCATAATCCTAGATACTAGGAAGGATGAGGATGAATTCATCATCCTTGGCAGACCTTTCCTAGCCACAGTAAAAGTTGTGATTGATGTTGACAGAGGAGAGTTGGTCCTTCAATTGAATGAGGACTACCTTGTATTCAAGACTCAAGGTTCTCCTTCTATACACATGGAGATGAAGCATGAAAAGTTTCTCTCAATACAGAGTCAAACAAATCCCCCACATTCAAACTCTAAGTTTGGTGTTGGGAGGCCACAACCAAACTCTAAGTTTGGTGTGAGAGGCCACAACCATGCTCTGATTATCTGTGAGGCTCCATGAGAGCCCACTGTCAAGCTATTGACATTAAAGAAGCGCTTATTGGGAGGCAACCCAATTTTTATTTATCTATGTTAAATTTCCATTTTCCATTATAATTTTTTGTTTTCTTTATGTTGATGATCATGTGGAGTCACAAAAACAATTGCAAAAATCAAAGCAAATTCAAAAAAAGCATTAAAAATAGCACACCCTGAAGGAAGAGCTTACTGGCGTTTAAACGCCAGTAAGGGTAGCAGGATGGGCGTTAAACGCCCAGTCTGGCACCATTCTGGGCGTTTAACGCCAGAAATAGGCACCAGACTGGCGTTAAACACCAGAAAGGGAAGAAAAGCTGACGTTAAACACCAGAAACAGGCAGCAACCTGGCATTTAACGCCAGAATTGCACTCTAAGGGCATTTTGCATGCCGAAAAATCCTTGACACCTCAGGATTTGTGGACTCCATAGGATCCCCACCTACCTCAACTCACTCTCTCTCTTCTCCACACCTTCCCATAACATCCTTCCCCAAATACCCTTCACCAATCACCTCCATATCTCTTCCCCAAATACCCTTCACCATTCACATCCATTTCTATTCCCCATTTCTCTTCACCACTCCCATCCATTCCCTTTCCCCAAAAACCCCACTTACCTCCCCTTTCAAATTCACACAATTTCCCTCCCAAACCTACCCAATTCCATCATCTCCCTCTCCTCCAATTCTTCTTCTTCAACTCCTTTCTTCCCTCTTTTGCTTGAGGACGAGCAAACCTTTTAAGTTTGGTGTGGAAAAAGCATTGCTTTTTGTGTTTCCATAACTATTTATAGCACCTAAGGCCGGAGAAACCTCTAGAAAGAGGAAAGGAAAGGTAAAAGCTTCCACCTCCGAGTAATGGGAGATGGAGAGATTCATCTCAAAGGTCCATCAAGACCACTTCTATGAAGTTGTGGCCAAGAAGAAGGTGATTCCTGAGGTCCCTTTCATCCTCAAAAGGAATGAGTATCCGGAGATCCGACATGAGATTAGGAGAAGAGGATGGGAAGTTCTCTCCAATCGTATTCAACAAGGCGGAATCTTAATGGTTCAAGAGTTCTATGCCAATGCATGGATCACTATGAACCATGATCAAAGTATGAACCGGAACCCAAAGAATTGGCTTACAATGGTTCAGGGGTAATACTCAGATTTCAGTCTGAAAAATGTAGGGTTGGCGTTCAACTTGCCAATGATGCAAGAAAACACATGCCCCTACACTAGAAGGGTCAACTTTGATAAAAAAATTGGACCAAGTCCTCACGGATATATGTGTGGAAGGAGCTCAATGGAAAAGAGACTCAACAGGCAAGCCGGTTTAATTGAGAAGACCGGACCTTAAGCCTGTGGCTAGTGGGTGGTTGGAGTTCATCTAACGCTTCATCATTCCTACTAGCAACCGATTCGAAGTAACTGTGGATTGGGCCATCATTTGATCCATAGTATCATAATTGGAGAGGAAGTGGAAGTTCATGAGATCATACATCTAGAACTCTACAAGGTGGCTAATAAGCCCTCTACTTTGGCAAGGTTAGCCTTTCCTCATTTCATTTGTCACCTATGCAATTCGGCTGGGATTGTCATAGAGGAAGACATCCTCGTTGAAGAGGACAAACCCATCACTAAAAAGAAGTTGTACCAAACAAGAGAGACCACCCATGGACCTCAACAAGAGCATGAGAAAATCCCTCATCAATAAATCCCTGAGATGCCTCAAGGGATGCATTTTCCTCTACACAACTATTGGATCAACTCAACACCTCTTTGGGAGATTTGAGTTCCAATATGGAGCAATTGAGGGTGGAGCACCAAGAGCACTCCATCATTCTCCTTGAGATTAGAGAAGATCAAAGAGCTATGAGGCAGGAGCAACAAAGGCAAGGAAGAGACATTGAGGAGCTCAAGCACTCCATAGGATCTTCAAGAAGAAGAACTAGCCGCCATCACTAAGGTGGACCCGTTCTTTAATTTTCTTGTTCTTATTTTTCTATTTTTCGATTTTTATGCTTTATGTTTTATCTATGTTTGTGTTTTCACTACATGATCATTCGTGTCTAGTGTCTATGTCTTAAAGCTATAAATAATTCCATCAATCCTTCACCTTTCTTAAATGAAAAGAACAAGAAGTACATGAATTCCAATTTTTTATCTTGAAATTAGTTTAATTATTTTGATGTGGTGGCAATACTTTTTTTTGTTTTCTGAATGGATGCTTGAACAGTGCATATTTTTTATAGTGAAGTTTGTGAATGTTAAATTTGTTGGCTCTTGAAAGAATGATGAACAAAGAGAAATGTTATTGATGATCTGAAAATTCATGAAATTGATTCTTGAAGAAAGAAAAAGCAGTGAAAAGGAAAAGGCTTGCGAAAAAAAAGAAAAAAATGGCGAAAAAGAAAAAGAAAGAAAAAGAAAAAGGCAAGTAGAAAAAGCCAGTAGCCCCTTAAACCAAAAGACAAGGGTAAAATAAAGATCTAAGGCTTTGAGCATTAATGGATAGAAGGGCCCAAAGGAATAAAATCCTGGCCTAAGCGGCTAAATCAAGTTGTCCCTAACCATGTGCTTGTGGCATGAAGGTCCAAGGTGAAAAGCTTGAGACTGAGTGGTTAAAGTCGTCATCCAAAGCAAAAAGAGTGTGCTTAAGAACTCTGGACACCTCTAATTGGGGACTTTAGCAAAGCTAAGTCACAATCTGAAAAGGTTCACCCAGTTATGTGTCTGTGGCATTTATGTATCCGGTGGTGATACTGGAGAACAAAGTGCTTAGGGCACGACCAAGACTCTTAAAGTAGCTGTGTTCAAGAATCAACATACTAAACTAGGAGAATCAATAACACTATCTTCATTCTGAGTTCCTATTGATGCCAATCATTCTGAACTTCAAAGGAAAAAGTGAGATGCAAAAACTGTTCAGAAGCAAAAAGCTACTAGCCCCACTCATCTAATTGGGACTAAGTTTCATTGATATTGTGAAATTCATTATATATTCTCTTCTTTTTATCCCGTTTTATTTTTAGTTGCTTGGGGACAAGCAATAATTTATGTTTGGGGTTGTGATGAGCGGATAATTTATACGCTTTTTGGCATTGTTTTTAGGTAGTTTTTAGTATGATTTAGTTAGTTTTTAGTATATAATTATTAGTTTTTATGCAAAAATCACATTTCTGGACTTTACTATGAGTTTGTGTGTTTTTCTGGCTAAAATTGAGGGACCTGAGCAAAAATCTAATTCAGAGACTGAAAAAGGACTGCAGATGCTGTTGGTTTCTGACCTCCCTACACTTGAAATAGATTTTCTGGAGCTACATAAACCCAATTGGCGCGCTCTGAATTGCATTGGAAAGTAGACATCCTGGGCTTTCTATACTTTGCTCGAGTTTTAAGGATGCAAACTAGCATTTAAACGCCACCTTCCTGCCCTATTCTGCCGTTAAACGCCAGAACTAAGTTAAAAGTTCGAGTTAAACGCCCAAACTGGCACCAAAGGTGGAATTTAACTCCAAGAAAAGTTTCTACACATGAAAGCTTCAATGCTCAGCCCAAGCACACACCAAGTGGGTCCCGGAAGTAGATTTCTGCACTATCTACCTTAGTTACTCATTTTCTGTAAACTGTAGCTACCAGTTTTAGTATAAATATTACTTTTTCTCATTGTATTAGACGTCTTGGTTATTTTGGTTCCCTCTCTAAGGCCGAAACCAATGAACACCATTATCACTTATGTATTTTCAACGGTGGAGTTTCTACACCTCATAGATTAAGGTGTGGAGCTCTGCTGTTCCTCGAGTATTAATGCAAGTACTATTGTTCTTCTATTCAATTCAAGCTTAGTCTTATTCTAAGATATTCATTTGCACACAAGAACATGATGAATGTGATGACCAAGTGAAATTCATCACCATTCTCACTTATGAACGCGTGCCTGACAAACACTTTCGTTCTACATGAAAATAAGCTTGAATGCATATCTCTTGGATCTCTCTTCAACAATTCACATCGTCTCTCCTGACAACAAAGCATCTGAATCCGAGATCAGAATCTTCATGGTATAGGCTAGAATCAATTGGCAACATTTCTGAGATCCGGAAAGTCTAAACCTTGTCTATGGTATTCCGAGTAGGATCTGGGAAGGGATGACTGTGACAAGCTTCAAACTCATAACTGTGGGGCACAGTGATAATGCGCAAAAGGATTATTGGATCTTATTCTGACATGATTGAGAACCGACAGCTGATTAGCCATGCGGTAGCTGTGCCTGGTATTTTTCATCCGAGACGTGAAATCCAACAGTTGATTAGCTGTACAGAAACTGTAGTGGGCCATTTTCACTAAGAGGACGGGAGGTAGCCATTGACAACAGTGATCCCCAACATACAGCTTGACATGGAAAGGAGTATGAATGATTGAATGAAGGCAGTAGGAAAGCAGAGATTCAGAAGGAATAACGCATCTCCATACGCTTATCTGAAATTCCCACCAATGAATTACATAAGTATCTCTATGTTTATTTTATGTTTATTTATCTTTTAATTATCAAATCTTCATAACCATTTGAATCCGCCTGACTGAGATATACAAGATGACCATAGCTTACTTCAAGCCGACAATCTCTGTGGGATTGACCCTTACTCACGTAAGGTATTACTTGGACGACCTAGTACACTTGCTGGTCAGCTGCACGGAGTTGTGAAAAGTGTGAATCATGATTTCGTGTACCACTCTGCTTGACCCGAGAAGTTAAGCCATCCCGCATATGCCTTCAGTTGGCTGATGGCTCTATCAAGCTTCCACAAGGTGTGGTGGAAGACATGATTATTAAGGTTGGACCCTTTGCTTTCCCCACAAACTTCGTGGTGCTAGAGATGGATGAGAACAATAGTGCATCCCTCATTTTAGGAAGACCCTTCCTAGCTACAGGACGAACTCTCATTGACGTTTAGAAAGGAGAAGTAACTCTGAGAGTCAATGAGGATGAATTCATGTTGAATGCTGTTAAAGCTATGCAGCATACAGACACCCCAGAGGAATGCATGAGCATTGACATCATTGATTTCCTGGTGGAGGCGGTGAACATAGTTGAGAGACTCAAAGAGGAGTTGGACGACGTCTTTTATGATGCACAATCTGATCTGGAAGCACTAGAAGAAATGAAAGAGACTGTAAAAGCTCCTAAAGAAGAGAATTTGCCTCTCAGAATCGAGCTCAAGCCATTACTATCATCCTTGAAGTATGCATTTCTAGGAGATGGGGATAATTACCAAGTTATCATATATAAGCTCTGCTTTAGAACCACAAGAAGAAGAAGCACTGCTCCATGTGCTAAAGACCCGTAAGACAGCTCTTGGGTGGACCATAAGTGACTTTAAGGGCATTAGTCCAACCAGATGCATGTACAATATCCGGCTGGAAGATGACGCCAAACCTGTGACACAACCACAAAGGCGACTGAATCCAGCTGTGATGGAAGAAGTGCAAAATGAAGTCACCAAACTATGGGTGGTGATGAGTCCATATTTTACGATATATTTTGGTTTGATTTGAATGGATTCTGACACATGAACTCACACTTAAGCTCCAAAATAGCATACATTTGTGTTTTATCCCTAATTTGATCCTAAATGTGAAAACATGCAATTTTTGTACTTGATATGAGCAATTTAATTCCACTTTTATTCCATTTGGTGCCGTGACATGTTTTTTAAGTGATTTCAGGTCTTAGAGGCAAGAATAGATAGCCAAAAGTGGAAGAAAGCATGTATAAGAGAGAAAACATGAAGAAAGCATGGAAAAGCACACACTGCGAAGTGTGCGTGTGCACAAACATGCATGCGTGCACAGAAGAAAGAATTTCCATGTGTGCTTGTGCACGAGTACCTGTGTGTACGCACAGGTCAACTTTCAGCCGAGTGTGCAGACGCACACGCTTGTGCATTCGCACAGGTCCCTGTGCTATATGAAGGAGAATTCATCACATATCAAAGGGGGGACACATTGGAGCTAATTTAGATAGTTTTTCATAGTTTTAGGAGTAGGAGTTGTGTAGAGTAGATTGCTCTCTTAGGGTTTCATTTACATTTCCATTGTAGCATTTTATAGTAAGCTTTGATCTTTGATTTTGCTTCTTTAATTGTAAGTACTCTCAACTTCCTTTTCATTAAAGCACTTTCATTTCCTTTCGTTCAAGTTACTTTATTCATATTTGCAATTTTGTGTTTCTTGAAGTTTTGATTAATGAATTTTATGCTTCATGCTTCCTTTATGTTTGATTGTTTGTTTATATTTGATTTTGTGAATGGTTGGTTATAGTTTTCCATTTTCCCTTGCAATTCTCCATGATTTACTTTTATGCACTCAAGGTGTTTGTGAAAATGCCAACTTTAAATTTTGAGTAGATTTTCACACCTTAGCTTGGGACTTGAGTTTCTAGGATACTAGAGTCATAATGTCCAACATTTAGTGGTAATTCTTGGGTAGTTAGTTGACTCTTGTTTCCATTGACGCTAGCTTTTTACCAACTAGTTTGGTAAGTTAGCTAGGACTTATAGATTACGGTCAATTATGCTTGCTTGAGTTACTCCTCGATGGTTGGGGTTGACTAAGCAAGATTAACTCATGATAATTACCATAGTTGTAGTTATGGCAATGATAGAATTCCTTAGATCCTCTAATTCCCAAGTCAAGGCTCTTTATTTCATTTATACCATTTTCACTAGTTTTGATCTTGCTTTCTCTTTAATTGCATTAATTACAATTTTGGTAATCTCTTAGTTCTTTTATTCTTAAGTTCTTTTAATCTTTCATTTCTTGCTTGAAAACCCCCTTTTGCCTTAACAACCAAAGAAGTAACACTTCAATTACATCCTAGGGAAGAATGACCCGAGGTTTAACTACTCTAGGTTTAAATAGAAATTGTAAACTCTGATCGAGTATTACTTGTTGGTTTAGAACTATACTTGCAACGAGGTTATCCTTTACCGAAAAGGAATTCTTAACCGACGGTTTTGCTTGCATCAAGTTTTTGGCACCGTTACCGGGGATGCAAACGGTGTTATACCTTTTGGTTGTTGTGAATATGTTAATAGTGTAAATAGCACTTTTTAGTTGTTTGTTTGCTTTTGTTAGTAGGTTTTTGTTTATATTTTTTTATGACTTTTTCACACCATTACCACAATGCACCCCAATGGAACCAAAAACATACCTTTCCAGTCACCAATTCTATACACCACCACCTCACTACATACAAAACCAAAACTCGTACCCTCATGAGTTTGATTGTCAACCTTCATCACCTCAATCTTCATCTTCGTATATGGATCAAGCCACACAAGAAGTACTTTTCATGCTCATTTAAGAACAACAAGAGTTCCGGAAGAAGCAAGAGTAAGTCATGTCTAACTTAGCGAAAGTCGTGGACAATTTAGCTTCATTGCGTTCATGCCACGAACAAGAAATTCAAGTCAGTGAATGTGAGGAACCGAGTGAAAAGTGTGGAGTGAGCAAAGAATTGCAAAATCAAGTAGAAGATGTCAAGTCACAACATGAAGTACTAGAGGAGACAAATAAAGAGTTGGTAGGAAGTGATCAAGAGGATTCTATCATCCAAGATTTTTTGTCCAACTTGGTCAACACCACCAATGACCTTCATGAGCCTCCCTTGTTATATTTGGATGAAGATGTTGATTGGACTTCACACAACCTCCAATTTTTAACTTGAGTGATGATGAGGAAGATTTTGGCTACCAAGAAGTAAGGATAATTGTGCAAGGAAGAATTGAGTGGGTGAAGATTTCTCTAACAAGCTTTCTAGCCCCACATCAATATGCCGTCTTGGAGACGGATTGTCAACTTCAAACTCTTCTTGGAGTAGTGGATGGTGGAGAGAAGAATGTTAATTGGCAAAGAAATGGAAAGTTCATCAAGGGAGCCAATTCAACATTTGGAACTTGCTTATGGTGCAAGAGTCAATTTAGCGGATTCCGAGGAGTGTACAAGTGTGTCAACGGTGATACGTGCTTCAAATGTTCGTGATATAAAGAGTTCAAGTGTTATTTAGAAGATATTAGTTTATATTTTTTAGAATATTTAATTTAATGTATTTTGATTTTTGTTTATTTAATTACTATATTGGGCCTTAGGTTTATGGGCTTTAGGGTTTTTTCTTTGTTTTAACCTAATAAGAGGTTATAAATACCTCCCTAGCTTTTGTAGTCGTAGAATAGAATTTTTAGAGGTTTCAAAACCCCTTTTTGGTTTCGTGATGAAACCATGGTGTACACAATTGAGGTTGAGGAGTCCCTCTCTTGTTGCATCCGGAATTGGTTAGAAGGTTGAGGAGTCCCTTCGACTCAATTTCCAAACTATGGCGTTGACATGTTAGGTTGAGGAGTCCCTTTCTTATTGCCTCAAGAAATTGGATAGAAAGTAAAGTAATTCTGTTTGTATTCAATTTCAACCTATCCTTTTTGTTTTTATTTCAATTTCAATGTATCTTTTTTTATTAAATTTCCATTCTTGTCTTGTTTATTCCTCTTATTTCCGTATCATTTGGTATCAGAGCTCAGGTATTAGATTAATTCTTATTAACCTATATCTGTTCTTCTTTTATCAATTAAAAAAAAAGGAGTCCAATGTTTGTTGTATCTTTTTTTATGTTCTTGTGTTTTTATTTTCCGTTTGCATTTTATTATTGTTTAAAAAAAATAAAAAAAGCATAAAGTGCAAAAAAAAGAGAAAAAAAAGGAGAAAAAAGAAATATATACAAAAAAAATAAAAAGAAATAAATTATCTTCCTTGTAATTATTGTCCTTTTCATATACTATTTTATTCTACCTACAAGATTCGAGGACGAATCTTTTTTGAAGAGGAGGAGAATGATACGTGCTTCAAATGTTCGTGATATGAAGAGTTCAAGTGTTATTTAGAAGATATTAGTTTATATTTTTTAGAATATTTAATTTAATATATTTTGTTTTTTGTTTATTTAATTACTAGATTGGGCCTTATGTTTATGGGCTTTAGGGTTTTTTCTTTGTTTTAACCTAATAAGAGGTTATAAATACCTCCTTACCTATTGTAGTCATAGAATAGAATTTTTAGAGGTTTCAAAATCTCTTTTTGGTTTCGTGATGAAACCATGGTGTAAACAATTGAGGTTAAGGAGTCCCTCTCTTGTTGCATCGGGAAATTGGGTAGAAGGTTGAGAAGTCCCTTCGATTCAATTTCCAAACTATGGCATTGACAAGTTAGGTTGAGGAGTCCCTTTCTTGTTGCGTCAAGAAATTGGATAGAAAGTAGAGTGATTCTCTTTGTATTCAATTTCAACCTAACCTTTTTTGTTTTTATTTCAATTTCAATGTATCTTTTTTTATTCAGTTTCCATTCTTGTCTTGTTTATTCCTCTTATTTCCGTATCAAACGGTGATAGAGGAACTCAAGCATGGGATCCAGGAATTGGTTTCAATAGTCGACACTTGTGGATCCTAGTTTCAAGCTTGGAGTCTCTTATGAGTTTGATGCAATCTATTTGGGACCCCGGAGGTTAAATCAAGAGAAAACTTGGTTGGAGATTCAAGGAGGAGTGGAAGCATAAGCCGCCCTGACAAGGATCTCCTCACTAAGTCTAACTTAGGACTATAAATGAAAGTGTTAGGTGGGAGACACCCCACCATGGTAATATCCTTCTAGATTTCTCTCTTTTACTTTTTGTTTCATGAATAATTGGCTATATTGCTTGGTTGGTTAGATTTATTTTGATGTTTGTTGGGTACTTTTGGAGAAATAATGTGTTTTTGGGAGTTTTATGATGTTTTGGGACTTGAAAACCTGTTTTGGATGCCTAGTTTGATACCTTAGAGGCATAATTTTTGTTGCAGGAATAGAGACCTATGCGTACGCACAAACTCGTGCGTCCGCACAGTTCCCCTATTTTCCAGTTCCCGTGCATACTCACAGCAATGTGCATACGCACAACCCTAAACACTCCCTCTGTTCTCAGCACGCGCACAGCTTGTACGTGTGTACACTACCTTCTTTTCCCTTTGTGCACCCGCACACCCTGCGGGCGAACGCACACGTCACCCTTTAAAAAAAAAAAACACACACACACACTTGTGCCTGCGAACACACCCCCTTTTCCCCCTCTGTGCGGGCGCACACGGTAGTGTGCGTCTGCACAAACTGCGATACATCTTCTGTCTGCAGCGCCCGCACGATCCTATGCGCGCGCGTACCCCTTTCCTCTTCCTTGTGTTCGTTCGCACACGACCTTGTGCGTCCGCGCGGGTCACTTTTCAAATGTTAATTCAAAAAGAAAGGGGACTCATGCTTCAGTTTCCACAGACACCCCAATACTACACCACCAACAACCACCACCTCCATCGAAGTCACCATCAGCGACCAAACCACCGTCGCCGACCCTCCCTCTCTCTTCCTTCTCCTTTCTTCTTATCTCTTCTACATTTTCCCCTTCTCTCTCTACCCTCTTCCCGTGCCAAAGCCCTAGGCCATGCCTCTCTAGTCCGTCGACTGGCCATAAGCGGTGGTGAACTTCTGTGCCGCCACGACCACGCCTCACCGGCCTCCACCCTCATTTCTTTCTTCCTCCATTCTTCTTCTGCATCGTAGGTTCTACCCCATGTTCCCTGCACATGTTGCATTTTCTTTACTGTATTTAACTGCTTTTATCTCTGTTTTAGTAACTAGGTGGCATTAGGTTAGTTGATTTCTAGTTTTCTGGATTGAATATTGATTGGTGGCTGTCTGTTTTGGATTTTTTCTAGATTTCTGGGACTGAATGCTGCTACATTGAACTTTGACTGCTGCTAATGAACATTGAATATTGTTACACTGAACTAAGCATGCTGTTTTTGAATTCTTCACACAACATGCTTGACAAACCGCCTGAATGAGTATTTTTAATTTGATCCTCTTGTCTGATCAACATGGGCATTAAATTTTGTTTTCATTTGGCATTTTAATGCATATTTGTGCAGTCTCTCATTAAATCTGATGATGCTTGAGTTTGGATTATGATTATGCTCCTTTTACAATTCTATGTTAATATTGGATGCTGCTTGAGATGGAACTGTGTATGTACTCTGTAATATTCTTATTGAAACATCAACCTGAACTTCACTTTACCTCTATGATTACTCTACTTGATGTTAACTTTTTTCTGTGCATATCATTCTTTAATGGGTAGTTTGCCAGGCTATGTACTTATTGCTCATTATTGCCTAAATAGCAACTTGATTTGAAATTTTAGCCTCAATCATTTGATTGGTACATTATAAGTACATAACTGGTTTTGCTAAGTGAATTGTGGCTATACCTTCTTCATGCTGTTTTGACATAAATGATCACATATGTAGCTAATTGTTTCTTTAACCATTTTTTAAGCAATTCGAATTGAAATCTTTCAACTTATTACTTTCTGAACAAAGGCTGCATGCGTTTGATTATCATCTACTTTTCGACATGAATAAGCAAGCTTCTAATTGTCTCATTGGTTACTCTCTCAGTGCTGAATTTGGATTGAATCTTATACTTTGATTACACTAAGACATTAACCAAGTTGTTGATCAATTCACTTGCATTGTTACACCTAAGTCATATGTATGCTTCAATTGTTGTTCATTATTTCATTTGTTACTTAGGTTGCTTGATTATGGGAAAACTTCATTTCTTTTTGAGAATTTCACTATTTTGTACATGTTTCCCCCTAATTGAATGTTTGTTTATCTTAGTGGCTCTTATTTGAATGGTTTGACTGTTTCCTTCTTCTTTCTGTGATTTTTATCTGTTTCTCCTGAAGTTGTATTCTGTTTTTTGTCTTTTTTCAGGATGGCTCGCAAAGGAAAGGAGAAAGCCAATCCTCTGGCTCATCCTCTTCCTGCGCCTCCGAGTACCCAACCGAACACATTCATTAATGCTGAAAGTCAGAAACAATATAAGAAACTAGAAAAATGAGCTTTTCATTATGAGAGAAAGCTGAACCTGCCTGAGAAATATGCGGACCAAGTTTTAAATTGATTAAATTTTTACCATTGGCAATTTGTAAAATTCGATCTGGTGGAAGTCAATGAACAACAGGTCAAGGAATTTTACGCAAATCTCCTAAAGAGGGACGCCCCAACTATTTTTCTGAGAGGTATCACTCTGGACACCTCTGATATTGCTTTAGAGGCCCTCTTAGATATTTTGCATATTCCTCCAGCTCGTGACGCCTATCCTCAAATAGTGAAAGAATTGACAATAGGCAAACTTTCTTTGGATGTGGTTCTGAAAAAGATTGGCCTGCCTGAGGCCAGATGGGAGTACAACAGAGGGGAGAATTCAGTTCCAATTAGCATTCCGTGCACCGACCTCAATCTTGAGGCAAGGATCTGGCAGCAGATTATTGCCGACTACATTCTTCCGAGCATGCATGCCACTCATATCCGCGTCCGTGTGACGATTTTGCTTTAGGCTATTTTGATCACCAGATTAGCCACTTTATTCGGAGTGGAGAGACACCCGACAGAGCGGATGTCTATCCTCATCAGTAAGCAGCCATTCCTACCATACGGCGACTATGACGGACCACCGCAGAAGAAGCAGAAGACGACTGAGCCACCATCCACAACAATGGCCTCAACACCTCCTACAGCAACCGCACCCAAACCCCGACTCCAGACACCTTATGAGCTGGGTCGGGAGATCATTCAGCTACTCCACCATTTTGAGCGCCGCAGTGCTCGCCGCTTCCAGTGGATTATGGTGAAGTTTGAGGGTCGAGACCCTGGGCCACCTCCTCCAGACACAACAGAGCCTGATCCCGAGACAGAGGAGCCAGGACCAGAGGAGCCAGCAGCTGAAGTTGGCCAGGAAATCGAGCCCTGATGCACCACTATTTCATGGTACATTTTATGCTTAATTTAGGTGGATTTTATCCACTTTTCCCATATTTATCCAATGAAATGGCATGGTTTTATAATTGTCTCCTAATTTGTGCCTAAGTGTAAAAACATGCTTTTTGGGCCTTTAATTAATTAATTTTAATTCACCTTTGATTCCACTAGATGCCTTGATGTGTTTGTTAAGTGAATTCGGGTTGAAAAGGCTAGGAATGGATCAAAAAAGTGAAGAGAAAAGCATGCAAAGTGGAGAAATCCTGAAAAATCAAGGATTTGGGATGCTGAGATCGACGCGCATATGTAGCAGACGCACACGCGTGGAATTAGAGTCGTATGGTGACGCGTACGCGTACATGACATGTATGCGTACATGATTGATGATGAATCATCTTATGCTAGCTTTTCAAGCATTTCTCACTTGTTTCATTAGGTTTTATGCACTTTCTTGCATTATAAGTAAGTGATTTGGAGTGAATTTGCATGGTTATGTTAAATCAATCAACCATCAATTAATTGACACAAAATCATAGGGTTTAAGCTAGAATTTAGTGATACTTTGATATGTTTATTAAATCAATCAAAACCTTGTGAATTTAGTGATACTTTGATATGTTTGTTTGGTTGCTTGAAGGTGAAGAAATGGTGAAGAAAAGAAAGAACCATGAAAGCATGCCCAACCAAAGCGTGGCCATGATATAAAAGCGTGGCACTTAACCAAGGTCAAGCATAGCGCTCACTAATTGAGCGGAACGTTCACATGTTGAACACTAGTTGGGAGCACCAAGACACAAGGCCAAGGGCGCTACGTTGTGTGTTCAAACTGAGCACTCAACTACAAGGCACCAGCGCCCAAAACCAAGAGCGCTACGTTAACTCTTTTAAAATTTTTGGGCCTCCTTATAAAGAAAAGTGAAGCGCGACATTCACAAGTGAAGCCAGCAAAGTTCAAAATGGGAACCAAGAATAATGGAGTGCTACGCCCTACATTACAAGGAAGCTCCCAAAATAAAACAAGTAAGGTTTGAAGAGGGGCACACATGCATAGAAAGGGCGCTACATTGGTTCACCTCACTGAGTGCTATTGGCATGAGGAAATTGCTACTGAAATGGGACGACTAGGGCTCGAAAAGGGAAATAAATGCACTAAGTGTAGCGCTACATTAAAACTCGTCACCGAGCGCTACACTAGAAGGCTTGGCACAAGCCAAATAGAAGGCATGGTAGCGCTACGTTTCCTTACCAAACTGAGCGCTCCACTGGAGGTGGCCCTTGGTCCAATTTTAAATTAAAGCCATTTTTGATCCACTTCTTCACCAATTTGAAAAGCCCACTCCAAATTCTAAAATCCAAAAATAGAAAGTGTACAAATAGGAGTTTATTTGATTTATAGAAGACCTCTTTTTTGACACACTTCACTTTTACCTTTAGTTCATTTTTAGTTTTCACTTGGAATTTTTCATGTCTTTGAATTTGGGATTTTGGAAATTGGATGTTCTTGGAATTTGAATTGAGATTGAAGAACCCCATTGATTGTATATCTGAGAATCTGGTGCACGAATTTGTGATCATCAACAATGGCTCCAAAGACTTGGTGCTCTCAAACGTGAATCTCATTTTGTCACAACTCCGCACAACTAACCAGCAAATGTACTGGGTCGTCCAAGTAATACCTTACGTGAGCAAGGGTCGATCCCACAGAGATTGTTGGTATGAAGCAAGCTATGGTCATCTTGTAAATCTCAGTCAGGCGGATAATAATTGATTATTGGGTTATTGAAAATATAAAGAGATAATTAATTTATTAATAAAGGATAGAAATACTTATGTAATTTCATTGGTAGGAATTTCAGATAAGTGTATGGACATGCTGTATTCCTTTTGAATCTCTGCTTTCCCACTGCATCCATCCAATCCTTCTTACTCCTTTCCATGGCAAGCTATATGTAGGGCATCACCGTTGTCAATGGCTACATCCCATCCTCTCAGTGAAAAAGGTCCAAATGCTCTGTCACGGCACGGCTAATCATCTGTTGGTTCTCGATCATGTTGGAATAGAATCCCTTAATTCTTTTGCGTTTGTCATCACGCCCAGCAATCGCGAGTTTGAAGCTCGTCACAATCATTCAATCCCAGAATCCTACTCGAAATACCACAGATAAGGTTTAGAATTTTTGGATTCTCATGAATGCCGCCATCAATTCTAGCTTATACCACGAAGATTCTGATTAAGGAATCCAAAAGATACACACTCTAGCTTTCGCTTGTAGAACAGAAGTGGTTGTCAGGCATGCGTTTATACGGATGGATGATGATGAGTGTCAAGGATCATCACATACATTAGGTTGAAGTACGAATGGTATCTTAGAACAGGAATAAATCGAATTGAATAGAAAATAATAGTAATTGCATTAAAACTTGAAGTATAGCAGAGCTCCACACCCTTAATCTATGGTGTGTAGAAACTCCACCGTTGAAAATACATAAGTGATGAAGGTTCAGGCATGGCCGAGAGGCCAGCCCCCAAGGTCTAAGAACTAAACGTTCAAAGATGTCTAATACACTAGTAAAAAGTCCTATTTATAATAAACTAGTTGCTAGGGTTTACAAAAGTAAGTAATTGATGCATAAATCCACTTCTGGGGCCCACTTGGGGTATGTTTGGGCTGAGCTTGAATGTTACACGAACTGAGGCTTATCTTGGAGATGAACACCAAGTTGTAACGTGTTTTGGGCGTTCAACTCTGGTTCGTGACGTGTTTCTGGCGTTTGACTCCAGAATGCAGCTTGGAACTGGCGTTGAGCGCCAGTTTACGTCATCTAATCTCGAACAAAGTATGAACTATTATATATTGCTGGAAAGCTCTGGATGCCTAATTTCCAACACCGTTGAGAGCGCACCATTTGGAGTTCTGTAGCTCCAGAAAAACCATTTCGAGTGCAAGGAGGTCAGATTCCAACAGCATCAGCAGTCCTTTGTCAGCCTTCTTATCAGAGTTTTGCTCAGGTCCCTCAATTTCAGCCAGAAAATACCTGAAATCACAGAAAAATACACAAACTCAAAGTAAAGTCCAGAAATGTGAATTTAACATAAAAACTAATGAAAACATCCCTAAAAGTAGCTAAATCATACTAAAAACTACCTTAAAACAATGTCAAAAAGTGTATAAATTATCCGCTCATCAGAATCATCTCTCACCTCTCTTCTCAATTGCTCTAAGAATTGGATCTGAGTTTAATTTCTACTTTTATTTTTCTTCTTCTGCAATTACTTTTCTGCTTGATCAAGAGAGCAATTGAGATTTAGATCTGTTTTCAAATCTCATTTCTCTTCTTCGATCTTCAATTTCTTTTTTAGATTTTCACAATTGAAGTAAGTTTTGTTGCTATTTGTTTCTTCTGCAAAGTTTCATTTCTGTTTCAGCTTTTCTGCAAATCTCTTCATCTCACAACCTTCTGATATACTTTAGCTTGCATTTTCTTGTTCAATTATAAATCCTAACCCCAACTTCCTTTACTCTTCAAGCAATTTAAGTTTCTCAGCAATTTAGCTTCAGTAACTTAGTTTTCTTGCACTTTAAGCCTTAGCCATTTACATTTCTTGCAATCTAAGTTTCAGTCATTTACAATACTTGCACTTTAAGTTTCAGCTCAATTTACATTTTCTGCACTTTAGATTCTGTCAATTTCCCCTCTCCTTTTTATTTTCATGCAATTTAGCTTCTGTTGATCATAATTCACTCAAATCATCAACTGTTTTCTTAACTAAATTCATCACCTAACTAAAATTGCTCAATCCATCAATCCCTGTGGGATCGACCTCACTCTTGTGAGTAATTACTACTTGATGCGACCCGGTACACTTGCCGGTGAGTTTTGTGTGGACTCGTTTTTCTCTCATCAATGACGCGTACATGTACATGATGCGTACGCGTGGATAGCAAAATGTCAAGCGATGCGTACGCGTGACCAATGCGTACGCGTCGGTGCTCGCACATGACTTCTTTAAAGTGAAAATGATGGGGGCAAATTCTGGGCTTCGTAGGCCCAAATCCAACTCAATTCAGAGCCTATTATATGCAGAAATCAAGAGGAGTCAAAGGGAAGTTAGTCATTAAGTAGTTTTATAAGTAGTTAGAGTTAATTTCTAGAGAGAGAAGCTCTTTCTTCTCTCTAGAATTAGGATTAGGTTTAGGTTTAATTCTTCTCTAGATCTAGGTTTAATTCATGCTTTGATTTACTTTTCCTTTATCAATTCTTGCTCCTTTGCTTTTCCTCTCTCTAGTTTTGTACTTTAATTCTTGTAATTCTTCACTTTTATGTTGATGCACTCTTGTTCTTCTATTCCTCTTTAATGCAATTCATGTTTTGATTTCTCTTATTGCCTAATTTTTTTCTTGTTGTTAATTTCCTTGCAATTAGTAGTTGTTAGATTTTATTCTTGTTGTCATTCTACTATGCTTTCCTTTATGCCTTCCAAGTGTTTGATTAAATGCTTGAAAGGATGCTAGAGTAGTATTTTCTCCTCTTGCGCTAGGTTGAGTAATTGGAGACACTTCAATTATCAAACTCTCTTGTTGATTGATAATTAGAAGTTGCTAATTGATTTGAATTCCACTAAGGCTAGTCTTTGCTTAGGAGTTGACTAGGACTTGAGGAATCAAATTGATTTATCCACTTAACTTTCCTTCATAGTAGAGGTTGACTAAGTGGGAGCAATGGACAATTGATATCACAATTGAGGAGGATAATGAGGATAGGACTTCTAATTCTCATGTACCTTGCCAAGAGCTTTCTTAGCTATTAGTTTAATTCTTGCAATTTACTTTTCTTGTTCTCTTATTCAAAACCCCCAAATATACAACTCATAACCAATAACAAGAACACTTTCCTGCAATTCTTTTGAGAGATGACCCGAGATTTGAATACTTCGGTTTATACTTTTAGGGGTTTGTTACTTGTGACAACCAAATTTTTGTATGAGAGGATTCTTTGTTGTTTAGAAACTATACTTGCAACGAGAATTCATTTGTGAATTCTTTATCAACCAAAAATCCACTCATCAAAATAGTGCCGTTGCCGGGGAATTGCAAAGGTGTGCCTTGTTATTGGATATTGTACATATGTGAATATTGTGAATAGCTTGATTTTTGGATTGCTTGTTAATTTTTGCTAGTTTTAGAATTTTGTTTCATTGTTTCTTGTTAGCTTTTGTTTCTTACTTTCTCTTTCCATTAGGAATTCTCACTTTGGCTATGAGTTTGGCTCTAACTATGTTGAAGGGAATGGGAGCTAAAATGAGGATGTGCATCAATGATGGGACAATCAAAGGTGGGAGGAGTCATATGCATACGATCAATCCTCTTGGCAACAACATCCACCAATGCACTATGACCAAGAGCCATTCTATGATGCATACCAATCAAATGGCTATGGTGATCCTCCTTGTGACTATTAAGAACCACCACCATATATGCCTATGAGCCACACCCTCAACATAGCGATCAACTATACTCACAAGCACCTTTTCACCAAACACCTTCATATGATTGAAGAACTGAAGATTGATGGTTTAGAGGTTATAGTAAACTCTCGTTGTAAGTATAGTTACTAAACCAAGCAATCAACCTTTCTTAGAAGCGTTTTGGTTGTCACAAGTAACAAACCCATTTAAAATTGATAACCGAGTATTTAAACCTTGGGTCGTCTTCTCAAGGAATTGCAGGGAGGTATGTTCTTATTATTGGTTATGAAAAAAGTTTGTTTTGGGGTTTTGGATTAAGGTAAAAAGTTAGTTGAATGACAAGTAAAATAAAATAATAATAACTGTAAAATAAACCTTTGGCAAGGTACAAGAACTGGAAGTCCTATCATTATCAATTGTGATGAGAATTGGATTTTAATCCCACTTAGTTAACCTTTACTAAACAAAGGAAGGTCAAGTGGACTAATTAATTTGATACCTAAAGTCCTAGTCTTTCCTTTGGAAAGACTAGAGTTATTGGAACTCAAATTAATTAGCAACTCCCAATTTCAACCACTGCTTTATTTGACAGCTCAAGCGTCACCAATTACTCAACCAAAGCCAATAGGGAAAAATACAAATTATTTATATTATAAATAAAAGAAATAAATCATAGATCTGAAAATACCTCAAATTATATTAAATATAAAATCAATCCAAACATAAAGAGTTCATAAACTAAATTGAGAAAATAAAAGGAATATTGAACCTGGGATTGAAGAAGATGAGTTCCTAATCCTAATCCTAATCCTAAGAGAGTGGAGAGAACCTATCTCTCTAAAAAACTACATCTAATCCTAAAATTATGAATTATCAAAGCATGTTGAGTCTCTGCAAGTTCCCTGACTTTAATCTGTGTTTCTGGGCCAAAAACTAGGTTGAAATGCAGCCCAGAATCTCTGCCAGCGACTTTTGTAATTCTGCAGATCGCGCACGTCACGCGTCCGCGTCGTCCACGCGATCGCGTCACTCAGCATTTTTTGTATCACGCGTGTGCGTCGTCCACGCATTTGCGTAGTTCGTGCAGCTTCCAATCCGTGCAATCGCTTCAGGCACGCGATCGCGTCACTCTGATTTCTTCTATTTCATGCGGTCGCGTGAGCCATGCGACCGCGTGACTTCTCGCTGGTCATCTTCTCAATTCTTTGTGTTCCTTCCATTTTTGCACGCTTCCTCTTTATTCTCTAAGCCATTCCTGCCCTATGAAGCCTGAAACACTTAACTCACAGATCAAGGCATCGAATGGTAATAGGAGAAGATTAAGATTAGCTAAATTAAGACCAAAGAAGCATGTTTTCAATCATAGAACTAAACTAGGAAGGAATTGTAAAATCATGCAAATCATATGAATAAGTAGGTGAAAAGCTTGATAAAACCACTCAATTAAATACAATATAAACCATAAAATAGTGGTTTATCAATGATCCTAATCCATATCCACCATACCAACCACCTTTTGAGCCATATGAACCATATATGGAACCACCACAATATCAACACTTCCAAGAACCACCTCCTCTATACCATGACCAAGATGAACCACCTCCAATATATGTGAACTTTCAACCACAAGATGAATTCTACTTTCTACCACAACCCTCCAAGGAAGAATATCCATGTCCTTCAATCCAAGAGCAATATAATCCTATGTATGTTAGCAATTTAGAACATGAATCAAAGGATCGTCTCAAGGAAGCAATGCATCGGCTTCAAGCAACCGTCCATCAAAAGTTGGACTCATGGGATTCGTGCCACATGTCCAAGGATGATTGTACAGGAGCAACCGAAGAGAGGGGTATGATGGGGATTATAGAATCTCAACTTGAGAACAATGGATTGGAGTGTGTTAGGCAACAAGTAAAACAAATGGAGAACATAAAACCACTACATCCCTATTATGATGAACCACCTTCCTATTATGAACCCTTCCTCCAAGACAATGAACCCTCTCATCCACCCTAACCTCCAATGGATGACATCCTTGGTGTTCTTCTTCAAGGGCAAGCGGAGATGAAAAGGGATGTACAAATATTCACGGTTGCCTTGGACGAGGTGGTAAACCGGTTAGCTTCCCAACATTTGGACACTCAAGGAACTCCCATGGCTACATGTGGAGAGTCTAATGAAGAACATAGCAAGAAGGAGTGATTGGAAAATCTGGTGGAAAATAAGGAATGTTACTTTGTGTTAGAACAATTGAAGGAACCTATGATTGTTGAAGAAGAGGAAGAAGTAGTTGAGGGTTTAAGAGATGCAGAACCTCCATGGGAACCTAAAGTTATAGAAAACTCCTCCAAGAAGATTGAAGTTAACGTTGGGGAGGAACGTGCACAACCTCCAAGGCATATCCCATATAAAGACTTGGAAGGAATAGAGCAAGAATTGAGTTTTCTTGGTGATGAAGATCAAGCATCAAACCTTAGCTTCTTGGTGATGAATCCTTTGAACTTGAAGAACCCTCTCCCGGTAAGATAGAAAGCAATGTGGAGGTAGATTTCTCTCATCCTCCCATTTATGATTTGAGTGATGGAGAAGAGTTAGATGACATTAATGAACAAAGGATTGAAATTGAGAAATCTTGTGAAGAGGTGGAGGTCTTTAGAAAAAGAAGGACGGGAGTTGAATACGCTTTGTCAAGACCCATGGAAGCTTCTTTGCCTAGGTTGTCATATATTCCTTCATTTGAGTGGGTAAAACTCATTTCTATTAGCTTTATTGTCCCACTTGAGTATGGCTTGCTTGAAACGGATGGTCAACTTAGGATGATTTGTGGAATAAAACATAAGAGAAGAATGTTTAGTGGATGACATTGCAAATCAAGGCTCATTTTGGTTGATACTTCAAGGATTAGATGCAAAGGTTGGGCTAGTGCTTAATTGAATGGGTCAAGAAGGATGGTGCACGAAATTGCAATCACACTTTTGCAATCTGCACAACTAATCAGCAAGTGCACTGGGTCGTTCAAGTAATACCTTACGTGAGTAAGGGTCGAATCCCACGGAGATTGTTGATTTGAAGCAAGCTATGTTTATTTTATTATTCTTAGTTAGGAGATCAGTTATGATTATCAGTTTGAATTACAAAAAAAATAGAAGAGCGTGAAATAATTACTTATTGTGCAATAATGGAGAATATGTTGGAGTTTTGGAGATGCTCTGTAACATAATATTCCTCTCATGCAAAAGTCCAAAGTTCATTCCATGGCAAGCTCTCTGTAGGGTGTCACCGTTGTCAATGGCTACTTCCCGTCCTCGCAGTGAAAATGGTCCAAATGCTCTGTCACAGCACGGCTAATCAGCTGTTGGTTCTCGATCATGTTGGAATAGAATCCATTGATTCTTTTGCGTTTGTCATCACGCCCAACACTCGCGAGTTTGAAGCTCGTCACAGTCATCCAATCCTAAAATCCTACTCAGAATACCACAGACAAGGTTTAGACTTTTCGGATTCTCATGAATGCCGCCATCAATTCTAGCTTATACCACGAAGATTCTGATTAAGGAATCTAAGAGATATTCATTCAATCTGATGTAGAACGGAGGTGGTTGTCAGACACACGTTCATGGATTGAGGAAGGTGATGAGTGTCATGGATCACCACCTTCTCCATAGTGAAGCGCGAATGAACATCTTAGATAGGAACACGCATGTTTGAATGGAGAAACAAAAATTATTGCATTAATTCATCGAAACGCTGCAGAGCTCCTCACCCCCAACAATGGAGTTTAGAGACTCATGCCGTCAAAGAGTATAAAGTCCAGATCTAAAAATGTCATGAGATACAAAATAAGTCTCTAAAAGTTGTTTAAATAGTAAACTAGTAACCTAGGTTTACAGAAAATGAGTAAACTAAGATAATTGGTGCAGAAATCTACTTCTACGGCCCACTTGGTGTGTGCTGGGGCTGAGACTTAAGCTTCTCACGTGCCTGGGCTGTTTCTGGAGTTGAACGTCAGGTTGTAACGTGTTTTTGGCATTGAACTCCAACTTGTAACCTGTTTCTGGCTTTGGACGCCAGACTGCAACATGGAACTGACGTTGAACGTCAGTTTACGTCGTCTATCTTTGCGCAAAGTATGGACTATTAAATATTGCTGGAAAGCCCTGGATGTCTACTTTTCAACCCAATTGAGAACGCGCCAATGAGACTCCTATAGCTCCAAAAATCCATTCTGAGTGCAGGGATGTCAGAATCCAACAGCATCAGCAATCCTTTTTCAGCCTAAATCAGATTTTTGCTCAGCTCCCTCAATTTCAGCCAGAAAATACCTGAAATCACAGAAAAATACACAAAGTCATAGTAAAGTCTAGAAATATGATTTTTGCTTAAAAACTAAAAAAATTCTATTAAAATCTAATTAAAACATGCTAAAATCTACATGAAATTACCCCCAAAAAGCGTATAAAATATCCGCTCATCACAACACCAAACTTAAACTGTTGCTTGTCCCCAAGCAACTAGATAAATAAAATAGTATAAAAAGAAATTTAGAAGCAATAATATCCCAGAGTTTTAAGTGAAGCTCAGATTCTAATTTAGATGAGCGGGGCTAGTAGCTTTTTATTTCTGAATAGTTTTGGCATCTCACTTTATCCTTTGAAATTCAAAATGATTGGCATCCATAGGAACTCAGAATTCAGATAGTATTATTGATTCTCTTAGTTTAGTATGTTGATTCTTGAACACAGCTACTTTATGAGTCTTGGCCGTGGCCCTAAGCACTTTGTTTTCCACTATTACCACCGGATACATAAATGCCACAGACACATAATTGGGTGAACCTTTTTCAGATTGTGACTTAGCTTTGCTAAAGTCCCCAATTAGAGGTGTCCAGAGTTCTTAAGCACACTCTTTTGCCTTGGATCATGACTTTAACCACTTAGTCTCAAGCTTTTCACTTGGACTTGCATGCCACAAGCACATGGTTAGGGACAACTTGATTTAGCCGCTTAGGCTAGGATTTACTTCCTTGGGCCCTCCTATCCACTGATGCTCAAAGCCTTGGATCCTTTTTACCCTTGCCTTTTGGTTTTAAGGCTATTGGCTTTTTTCTTTTTCTTGATCCAATGATTCCTTGTAAATTTTTTTTCACTGCTTTTTTCTTGCTTCAAGAATCAAATTCATGATTTTTCAGATCAGCAATAATATTTCTCGTGTTCCTCATTCTTTTAAGGGCCAATGATTTTAACATTCATAAAATTCAAGATAAAAAATATGCACTGTTCAAGCATTCATTCAGAAGACAAAAAGTATTGCCACCACATATAATTAATTATAATTTTTCTTATTAAGAACTCGAAATATATAAATTACCTCTTTATTTTAAAAATCTACTATTTTATTCATGTTTAATGATGATAAGAAAAATAAATTATAACTTAATTGAAAATAAAGTCAAAATAGATATACTAATTACCACTACTCCTATATAACTTCTAAGGTAAATTCCTATAATAACAAATATCACAGAGTTAAAGCTAAAATTAGAACTCAACAACCTATATTTTGGGAAGTGGATGTTCCTCTAGTCTGTGGGGTGCTTGGTCCTTCAAGAATTAATTTCTGACACTTCAATTCCCTCAAGTCACGCCCTTGCTCCTCTTGTTCCCTAAGCAATTTGCAAAGCATGCTATTTTGATTATTCTGTTCTTCCTTTATTTGGTCCATAGCTTCTTGCAACTGTTGTTTTTCCATTGATATTTTAGTGATTGGCCGCTCAACTGAGATATACTCAATTATTCCCATCCTCACTCCATCATCTTCGCAGAGCATAGAAATTAAGCTTGGATAAGCCAATTTGGCATCTTTGGAGTTCTTGTTTGCTATTTTGTAAATTTCACACGAGATTAGTTAATGAACTTCTACTTCTCTTCCCAACATGATGCAGTGAATCATCACAGCCCTTTTAACAGTGACTTCACAACGGTTGCTAGTGGGCAATATAGAACGCCCAATGAAGTCCAGCCAGCCTCTGGCGACTGGTTTAAGATCTTCTCTCTTGAGTTGAATTGGGATGCCAGTGGTGCTGGTGGTCCACCTGGCTCCAGGGATGCATATATCCTCTAGAATCTTGTTCTGGCCCTTGTTTGTTCTCATCATTCTCCTATTAAATGAGAGTGGGTCATCTTTCAGCTGAGGCAGCTTAAAGATCTCCCTAATTTTGTCAGGGTGGATGTGAACAATCTTTCCTCTGACCAAGGTCCGATAGTCATAGAGGGCAGTTCCAGATATTCTTTGCCTGTCTGTTTGCCACAAATTAGCATAGAACACCTGAACCATATTCCTTCCTACTTTTGTTTCAGGATTAGCTAGGATTTCCCAGTTCCTGTTTCGAATTTGCTCTTGGATCTCCGGATATTCATCTTCTTTCAGATCGAACTTGACTTCTGAGATCACTGATCTTAGACCCATTATTTTGTAATAATGGTATGAATGTTCTTTGGTTAAGAACTTCCCTTGATTCCATAGTGGTTTTGGAATACTCTCTTTCTTGCCTCTTGGAGTGGATTGTTTTCCTTTAGGAGCCATGATCTATGTGAGTATGTTTTTGTGATCACGGATGAACACACCAAACTTAGAGGTTTGCTTGTCCTCAAGCAAAAGAAAAGAAAGGAGATGGATAGAAGGAGTGCGAGTGTGGAATGGTGGATGAGAAGGGGGAGGACGAATGGGATTTAAAGGGGAGGGGGTGGGTTTTTCGAATATTTTAAAAAGAAGATAAGATAGAAGATATGATTTATGAAAGATAAATATGATAAGAAAAATATATAATTTAAAAATAAAATGTTGTGAATGATATTGGAAAAGATAAATCTAAATTTTTATTTTGAAAAAGATTTTAAAAGATAATTGATTTTTTGAAAAATTTGAAAAAGAGTTGGATTGGATTGGAAAAAAGATTTGTGTTTATGGATTAAGATACATTTAATATTTTTGAAAAAAGGATTTTAGAAATTAGGATTTTTAGAAATTAGGATTAAAATTTTTGGAATTGAAGGATGAGTATTTGGAACGTGGTTATGCATGAAATCATGAATTGAAACACAAAAATTAAAAATTTGTGAAGAAAAAAAGAATTTACCTCCTCCCCACACGCCCAAACGCTGCATGTTTTGGGCGTTTAACGCCCAAACGCTGCTTCTCCTGGGCATTCAACGCCCAGCCGTTGCTTCTTTCTGGCGTTGAACGCCAGGAACTCCTTTGTCACTGGGCATTTTTCTGAACGCCCAGGTCGCTGCAAATCTGGCGTTGAATGCCCAGAAGGTGCTTCTTTCTGGCGTTCAACACCTAGAAGATGCTCCTTTCTGGCGTTTAACGCCCAGATGGCTATCCTTACTGGTGTTGAACGCCCAATAGGTGCTTCTTTTGGGCCTTCAACGCCCAAAACAGCTTTTACTGGCTTTTTCGCACCAATAAGCTTCCTTTTTTGCTGTTTTATCCTCTGATTCCTTCTGTAACTCTGTGAACTTAAGCAGTTGCTATTTTACCTTGAAGATACTTGACATATACCTGTAAAAATTAATTAATTAACAAATAAGCTTTGTAAATGGCTGGGTTGCCTCCCAGCAAGCGCTTCTTTATTGTCTTTAGCTGGACTATTACTGAGCTTTAGTTAAGTCTCAGTTTTGAGCATTCTTGCTTGAAATTGCCTTCAAGATAATGTTTGACTCTCTGTCGATTAACAATGAACTTTTTGTTAGAATCATTATCCTAGAGCTCTACGTATCCATATGGTGACACACTTGTAATCACATATGGTCCTCTCCACCGGGATTTTAATTTTCCGGGGAATAATCTGAGCCTAGAATTAAATGGCAGAACTTTCTGCCCTGGCTCAAAGACTATGGATGACAATTTCTTATCATGCCATCTTTTTGCTTTCTCTTTGTAAATTTTTGCATTTTCGAAAGCATTGAGTCTAAATTCCTCTAGCTTATTTAACTAGAGCAATCGTTCTTCTCCAGTTAACTTGGCATCAAGGTTTAGGAATCTGGTTGCCCAGTAGGCCTTATGTTCCAGTTCCACTGGCAAGTGACATGCCTTTCCACACACAAGCTGGTATGGAGAGGTCCCTATAGGGGTCTTGAATGCTGTTCTGTATGCCCACAGAGCATCATCCAAGCTTCTTGCTCAATCCCTTCTATGGTTAATCACAGTCCATTCTAGGATTCTTTTAAGTTCTCTATTAGAGACTTTAGCTTGCCCATTTGTCTGTGGATGATATGGAGTGGCCACCCTGTGGCTAACTCCGTATCGAACCAAAGCAGAGTAAAGCTGTTTATTGCAGAAATGAGTGCCCCCATCACTGATTAATACTCTAGGGGTACCAAATCTGCTGAAGATGTGTTTCTAGAGGAATTTTAGCACTGTCTTAGTGTCATTAGTGGGTGTTGCAATAGCTTCCACCAATTTGGATACATAATCCACTGCCACCAGAATATAAGTGTTTAAGTATGATGGTGGGAAAGGCCCCATGAAGTCAATACCCCATACATCAAACAACTCAATCTCCAAGATCCCTTGTTGAGGCATGGCATAACTGTGAGGCAGATTGCCAGATCTTTGGTAACTGTCACAATTAAGTACAAACATTCGGGAATCTTTATAGAGAGTAGGCCAATAGAAGCCACATTGGAGGACTCTTGTGGCTGTTTGCTCACTTCGAAAATGTCCTCCATACTGTGATCCATGGCAGTGCCAGAGGATCTTCTGTGCTTCTTCTTTAGGCACACATCTACGGATTACTCCGTCTGCACATCTCTTGAAGAGATATGGTTCATCCCAAAGATAGTACTTTGCATTCGTGATCAGCTTCTTTGATTGCTGCTTACTGTACTCTTTGGGTATGAATCTCACTGCCTTGTAGCTTGCAATGTCTGTAAACCATGGCACTTCCTGGATGGCAAAGAGTTGCTCATCTGGAAAATTTTTAGTGATCTCAGTAAGAGGGAGGGACGTCCCTTCTACTGGTTCTATTCGGGATAAGTGATCTGCTACTTGATTCTCTGTCCCTTTTCTGTCTCTTATTTCTATATCAAACTCTTGCAGAAGCAACACCCATCTTATGAGTCTAGGTTTTGAATCCTGCTTTGTGAGTAGATATTTAAAAGTAGCATGGTCAGTGTACACAATCACTTTTGATCCTACTAAATAGGATCTGAACTTGTCAATGGCATAAACCACTGCAAGTAGCGCTTTTTCTGTGGTTGTGTGGTTTTTCTGTGCGTCATTTAGAACAAGATTGGCATAGTAAATGACGTGCAAAAGCTTGTCATGCCTTTGTCCCAACACTACACCAATGGCATGGTCACTGGTATCACACATTAATTCAAAAGGTAATGTCCAATCTGGTGCAGAGATGACTGGTGTTGTGACCAGCTTAGCTTTCAGAGTCTCAAACACTTGCAGACACTCCTTATCAAAGATAAATGGCGTGTCAGCAGCTAGCAGATAAATGGCTTATCAAAGAGGTTTGGCAATGTTTGAAAAATCCTTTATAAACCTCCTATAGAATCCTGCATGCGCCAGAAAGCTTCTGATTGCCTTAACATTGGCTGGTGGTGGAAATTTTTCAATTACCTCTACCTTAGCTTGATCCACTTCTATTCCCTTGTTCAAAATTTTGTGTCCAAGGACAATTCCTTCAGTCACCATAAAGTGACATTTCTCCCAGTTTAAAACCAGGTTAGTCTCTTGGCACCTCTTTAGAACAAGTGCTAGATGTTAAAGACAGGAGCTGAATGAGTCTCCAAATACTGAGAAGTCATCCATGAAGACTTCCAGAAATTTTTCCACCATATCAGAGAAAATAGAGAGCATGCACCTTTGAAAGGTTGCAGGTGCATTACACAGGCCAAATGGCATCCTTCTGTATGCAAATACTCCGGATAGACATGTGAATGCTGTTTTCTCTTGATCTTGGGGATCTACTGCAATTTGATTATAACCTGAATATCCATCCAGGAAGCAATAGTATTCATGACATGCTAGTCTTTCTAGCATCTGGTCTATGAATGGTAAAGGAAAATAATCCTTTCTGGTAGCTGTATTGAGCCTTCTGTAATCAATACACATACGCCACCCTGTAACTGTTCTTGTAGGAACCAGTTCATATTTTTCATTATGAACCACTGTCATGCCACCTTTTTTAGGGACGACTTGGACAGGGCTTACCCAGGGGCTGTCATAAATGGGAAAAATAATCCCAGCCTCTAGTAATTTAGTGACCTCCTTCTGCACCACCTCCTTCATGGCTGGATTCAGCCGCCTCTGTGGTTGAACCATAGGCTTAGCATCACCCTCCAATAGGATCTTGTGCATGCATCTGGCTGGGCTAATGCCCTTAAGATCACTGATGGACCACCCAAGAGCTGTCTTGTATGTCTTTAGCACTTGAATTAGTGCTTCCTCTTCATGTGGCTCTAAGGTAGAGCTTATGATTACAGGAAAGGTATCACCTTCTCCCAGAAATGCATATTTCAGGGATGGTGGTAATGGTTTGAGCTCGGGTTTGGGAGGTTTCTCCTCTTCCTGAGGGATTTTCAGAGGTTCTATTATTCTCTCTGATTCCTCCAGATCAGGCTGAACATCTTTAAAGATATCCTCCAGCTCTGATTCGAGACTCTCAACCATATTGACTTCTTTTACCAGAGAGTCAATCATATCAACGCTCATGCAGTCATTTTGGGTGTCTGGATACTATATGGTTTTGACAACATTCAACTTGAACACATCCTCATTGACTCTCAGGGTTACTTCCCCATTTTGAACATCAATGAGGGTTCGGCCAGTTGCTAGGAAAGGTCTTCCCAGAATGAGAGTTGCACTCTTATGCTCCTCCGTTTCCAGCACCACAAAGTCAGTGGGAAAGGCAAATGGCCCAACCTTGACAATCATGTCTTCAATCACTTCTGATGGGTATTTAATGGAGCCATAAGCAAGTTGCAGACATATCCGGGTTGGTTTAACTTCATCAGTCAACCCAAGATTTTTGATAGTAGCTGCAGGTATTAGGTTAATACTTGCCCCAAGATCACATAGGGCTTGCTTGGTACAAGTACCCTCTAATGTGCATGGTATCATAAAAGCTTTCGAGATGTTTGAGCTTCTCAGGTAAGCTTTTCAGAATGACTGCACTGCATTCTTCAGTGAGGTAAACTTTTTCAGTTTCCCTCCAATCCTTCTTATGACTTAAGATCTCTTTCATGAACTTAGCATAAGAGGGTATTTGCTCAAGTGCATCTGCAAACGGAATCTTTATTTCAAGAGTCCTGAGATAGTCTGCAAAGCGGGAAAATTGCTTATCCTGTTCCGCTTGGCGGAGTTTCTGAGGATAACACATTTTGGCTTTGTATTCCTCATCCTTAGTTGCTGCAGATTTATTGCCTACAGATGTGGGTTGGGAAGCCTTTTTAGAAGGGTTATTATCAGCACTAGTATGTGTCTGATCCCCCATTGGCATTTGAATGCCAGTGGTGGAAGCTGGAGTGGCGTTAGACGCTAGCTCCTTACCTGCTTCTGGCGTCTGAACACCAGAACTGTGCTCCCTTTGGGTGTTCAACGCCAACTCCTTGCTTGTTTCTGGCGTTGAACGCCAGGACTGAGCATGGTTTGGGCGTTCAATGCCAGTTTTCCACCCATTTTCCGGCGTTTGAGCGCCAGAATTATTCCTCTCTGGGCTCTTACTTTCCTCAGATGAATTTTGGGTAGTTTGCTCATTCCTTGGCTTCCTGCTACCTTAAAGTGAGGTATTTAATGTTTTCCCACTTCTTAATTGAACTGCTTGGCATTCTTCTATTATTTGTTTTGATAATTGCTGTTCTGTTTGCTTCAATTGTAGTTCCATATTCATATTAGCCATTCTTGTTTCTTGTTATATTTCTTTGAATTTGGCTAACTATTTTGTTAGAAAATCCAATTGATGATCGAATTCTGTAACTTGTTCTGCAGGACTCATTTTAGCAATTACTGTTTTAGCCTCTTCTTTCATGGAAGGTTCACTGCTTAGGTACAGATGCTGATTTCCGACAACTGTATCAATGAGCTCTTGAGCTTCTTATATTGTCTTTTTCATGTGTATAGATCTACCAACTGAGTGGTATAGAGAAATCTGAGCTCTTTCTGTAAGCCCATAGTAGAAGATGTCTAACTGCACTGGTGCACAAAATTGTGATCATTAACAATGGTGCCAAAAACTTGGTAGCGCTCTCAAACGTGAATCACACTTAGTCATAACTCCACACAATTAACCAGCAAGTGCACTGGGTCGTCCAAGTAATACCTTACGTGAGTAAGGGTCGATCCCACGAAGATTGTTGGTATGAAGCAAGCTATGGTCATCTTGTAGATCTTAGTTAGGCATATAGTAAATGTTATGGAGTTTTCGAATAATAAATAAAGCAGAAAATAAAGATAGAGTTACTCATGAAATTCAATGGTGGGAATTTCATATAAGTGCATGGAGATGCTGTGTCCTTTCTGAATCTCTGCTTTCCTACTGCTTTCATCCAATCCTTCTTACTCCTTTCCATGGCAAGCTGTATGTAGGTCATCACTGTTGTCAATGGCTACATCCCATCCTCTCAGTGAAAAAGGTCCAAATGCTCTGTCACATCACAGCTAATACTCTGTCCCTTGATTCTTTTGCGTTTGTCATCACGCCCAACAATCGCGAGTTTGAATCTCGTCACAGTCATTCATGGAGTTTCATGCATGGCAACTTAAGTTCATGTTCATGCTGGTTTCTAGGCTCTCATATGCTCTTGAACTCTCACTCTATTGCCTTCTATGAGACTCTTATTCTTGATCCTTAACTTCTTTGTTTTTGTTTTCTTTTCTTCTTTAAAGCTTATTGCTTTCTATATCTAAGTGTTCTGTGTTGAGACAATTCTTTAGGATAGGCTTGCCAACACTCCTGAACCAGTTGGTTCTAGGTGCTTGGTGTTGAAACACCCCTAAGGACTTAATTACCCAAGTCTCTCCTCAGTACATACACACCACAGGCACATGGTTTTTATTTTCATTCGTTAGACCTTGGTGTCCAGCACCTCTTTGGGTTGCTAAATGTTTTGTGACAAGGTTACTCTTGATAGTGGACTTTCAGTTGACAATCCCGGATTAGTTCACCCAAGTTGTCAAGTGATGAACCACTCCTAAGAACTTACTCATCCAAGCAGATCCTTGCACAAAAACACCACAGACACATGCCTCAAGATCCAAACTATTGGTGCCTAGCTTTATTTGCTCTTTTCTTTCTTTTTGATTCTCTTTTTCTCTTTTTAGGATCTTTATTAATTCATTTAAGTCTCATAGAATGCACTTCAAGCTCATAATTCAAGAGATATCTTAGCCCTTTACCTTATTGATGAACCAACTTAGCTAACAAATACCACCACAGCACTAGGACATTATTCTGCACATTGGATTTCACTATTTTCTTTCACAGCAAATTCTCATAATTTCTTTTTATTGAGCTCAAGGACACAGCATACAATTCAAGCAAGATGAAAATGAAGCAGTTACTTAGACTAGCAGCCCAAAATGTCAATAAAGAGAAACAAGCAAAATAAGAATGTTCATGAGAACAAGATTAAATCATACTTCCAATTTAAGCACTACAAATCAGAGACAGTTAAGTACAATACAACCTCTTGTTGTTTTCTTGTTTCTTCCTTGTCATCATCATCTATAACTTTTGCATCCTTCTTTGTTTCATTGGATGGTGGTGTATATTCATTCTAAGAGATTGATTGAATTCCTGTAAAAATGATTGGAAGTTGCTTGTTCTCCAAGCACTTAAAAAACAGTTAGCATGCATGTATTCTTGTGAATTTCTGAACTTAATTTGGTGTGTGAACACCAAACTTAGTTCCTTGCCTAATGCAACAGATTGAATACATGCAAAAAACCTCACGTGCTGTTATTAAGAAAATAACTATGAACTAGAAAAACAAACTATGAACTAGAAACTAAACACATGTTAAGTAATTTCTTTGATTGTTTGGAGTCAGTGACTTGTCATTAAAGGGTTGCAATGTGATTTTAAAGGAAATCAGTGGTGGAACACCAAACTTAGCATCACACTCACCCTTTGAATTGTTTTGGTGTGCAACAACAGACTTAGCTTCTTGCAATACAGAGAATCTACTTAAGTCTTTATTGAAATACTAGGAAAAGAAAACTACCTCTAGTTGGGTTACCTCCTAACAAGCACTCTTTTAATGTCATTAGCTTGACATTTTGGTCATGAATTTCTTTCTCTTCTTCCAGTTTGCTAAGAGGAATGACCTCTAGTGGAAAAAGGAGCCAGTTGATGCCCCTTGTTGTGAGTGCCTCTTTCCAGCAAGCTTTCTTTTATGACTAGTTTGAGTGAACTTACTTGTTGGATCAGGAATTAGATTGCTTGTATCTACTACATTTACATATTTGATCTTGAGACTTGGGTATTGTTGGATAGTTTGAGCATCTTTTTCATCAAGGACTTCTTGGATTGGTGGTTCAATGAACTCACCCTCTATGCAACTCTCTGTTTCATTGGAGTGTGGACTCCCTTGATTGCCTTCCTCCCTTTCTTCTTCATGATGTTGCATTGAATCTTTTGGGAGTGAGTTTGCACATTCGTTTGTCCCCCCTAGTAGCCTCTGTGAGTATGGAGCCTTAGGCTTATATACTCTCACAACCTCCTCCTTCTTCATAGGAATCTCACTTGGTATGGGTGCCTCTTTTTGTTGTTCTTCTGATTCCTCCCCTGTAACCTCCATTTAGTCCTCATCTTTCTTGTTAAGCTCTCCTTCAAAGTAATGTGCATTTTCTTCCATCTTTGTCAATTTTTCAAGGAGGAGTTCTATCCTAGCAAGTTGATCATCTTCTCTCTTTCTTCTGATTTCTTCAAGAATGAGTTCTACCTCAGCAAGTCTATCTACAGGAGATTGTGATGGTTGGTGATTGGCTTGTGAATGAAATTGGTTGTTTTGTGGTTATGTGATCAGAAAGTGGTATGGCTCTTGTGGGTAATAGAATGAGTTTTGTGGACTATGAAAAGAATTTTGTGCGTAGTGGAACAAATTTCATGAATGGTGGAATAAATTGTATGGGTCTGGGAAGGAATTTTGTACTGAGGCATGCTCAAATGGTAAAGAATTTAGACATGTAAAACTAGGAGGTGAGGTTGGATAATTAAAAGGTGATGGCTTTTGACAAATGGGGTATGAATGAGTGAAATTCATTTGATTTTGATCTTCTTAGCCACAACTTGAGTAGCGATAAATTTCACCAAAATATGGATCATTTTGTGGCTTTGGAAAGAACCCCATTTCAGCTTCTTGATGCTCCCACCCACCATGAATATAATAACATGAATCATCCTATGGTGGGAAGCTTCCCAGGAAATTCGATTGACCAGAAAATGATGGATGCTCCCTTCTTTCTTGCAAGATGCTCTGTTTCAAACAATAATCACCAAAAGACATTGGAATTTTCATAGTGAGGCAATATCACAAACAGCAAGTGGTTAGTGTGCTAACAAGTGAATGAGCAATGAAAACCAACTAAAATTACAGAAATTAGCAGTAAAAAACTGAAACAAAAACTATTAACAAAAGAAAAGAAAAATTGCTCAATCTAGTTATCCTCCAATTTAATCATTGTCAATACAAAACCAATCCCCGGTAACGGTGCCATAAACTTGATTCGCTCGGAAACCGTCTCTCAACAAATTTCCTACCGGCAAGTGTACCAGTTCGTCGTCAAGTAAAAACTCACAATAGAGTGAGGTCGAATCCCACAGGGATTGGTAGATCGATCAATTATGATTGGTGAATTGTGCTAGTTGAACGAAATCAGATTTGGTTGAGAATTGCAAAAAGTAACTTGGCGGGAAACTTAAATTGCAAGAAAGTAAATGAACAGAAATTAAATTGCTGGAAATTGAATGACAAAAGCTTAAATTGCAAGAATCTAAATGGGAAAAGGGATTAAGCATGAAATTAAAGAGGCAAAAAGTAAATAGAATGGGTAGATCAGAGATGGGGAATTCATTGGGTTTTAGGAGATATTGAATTCTCCGGATCAAATCATTTTCATCTCTTCCTCAATCAATGCATTCATTGACATTGCTTGGCAATCTTAGATGATTAGATCCCAATGTCTTGGCTCACCAATCTCTCTAAGAATGAACAATTGCCCAATGTGTTGATTTAATTGCTCATGGGAAGAGTTGAAGTTCGGTCACTGACTATACCACACAAATTCATTGATCAAAGTATTGGTAGGATTACATGTCACTATATCCATCCAACCCCCAATCTAATCCAATGTGAGAAAGCAAATCTAGCATGAATTCTTCATCCCTCTCTCAAGGATCCAAAGAATTCCAATTATGGATAGCTTCTCTCTCAAGACAACTATCCAATTGAAATAACACTAAAAGCTTTCTAACAAAAATCAAGAGAAAAGAAAGAAGAAGAAGATGAAAACTACTATTGATCCATTGAATTACAATAGAGCTTCCTAACCCAATGAAATGGGGTTAGTTGGTCATAGCTAAATTTAATTTACAGAGAAAGAAAAGTGCAGAAAGAAATAAAGAAAGTACAAACAAAACTAAAAGAAAAGTGCAGGAAATGAAATAAAGGTCTGAACCCCCAGAGCCCATTCAAGGACTCCCCGAGAGCTCCCTCAATCTTCAACAATTCTTTTATTTATAACCCTCTTCTCATCTTCAATTTGATCAAGTATTTGGATGTGGGCCGTGGCTGAAGCAGTTAGGTGAAGATAGGTGCCAACTGTTCATTCTGGTCTTTAAAGTTGGAGTCAACGTTTTTGGTTAAACGTTGAGTTAAACGTCCTTTGAAAAATGGTTTCTGGTTTGCTGTCATTGACTTTTTACTCAACGTTGGAGGGCCAACGTTCCGCTACCCTAGCGTAAGCGCGCTGCGCGCGTCTGCGCGCTTGGGTCAAAATGCACATCCATGCGTGCGCGTCATATACGCGTGCGCGCGGATGCTCAATAGTTAAACTTGCGTGTACGCGCCATAGATGCGAGCACGCCGTTTAGCTTTTTTTCAAAATCAGAATTTCAAATTCAAGATCGCACATGTTGGCTTTCACGTTTGAGGTAGCGTTTGGGGTCCAACGTTGCCTATCCACGCGTACTTGCCAGCTGCGCGTGCACGTGGATTGTCAGAAATCTCCAACCGCGCGTATGCGTGTAGCACGCGTGCACGTCGCTACAATTTTTCAAAATCTCCAAAAAGATAATTTCTTTACCACGTTGGGGGTAACGTTGGATGTCCAACATTATCTCCAACGTTGACACCCTTGTTGCACATCAAGTCTTGGGACGCTACTTTGTCCTCTTGTCAACATGGCCAATTTCATGTCCACTATAGACTATTATATATGGTTGGAAAGCTCAAAATGTCCGCTTTCTAACCCAGCTAAAATCACCTCAATTGGACATCTACAACTCAAGTTATGCTCCTTTGAAGGGGACAGGGTCGCTGGCATCGGTGTGCAACGTTGGAGGCAACGTTGGCACACCACGTGGTCAAAAACGCCAAATTCTGGAGCTCAAACGCATTGTCCACCCCATACTACTATATATTATTGGAACGCCCTGAATGTCTACTTTCCAATGCCGTTGAGAGCGTATAGTTTGGAGCTTCATCGCTCGAATTACACTCCATCGAAGATGCAGAGGTCAGCTGGCCTTACGACAGGTTGGCTATGCACTTTCCGGGGCAATTTTCTCCCTCAATTTTAGTGTCCATGATGAGCGGATAATTTATACGCTTTTTGGCATTATTTTTAGGTAGTTTTTAGTATTATTTAGTTAGTTTTTAGTATATAATTATTAGTTTTTATGCAAAAATCACATTTCTGGACTTTACTATGAGTTTGTGTGTTTTTCTGTGATTTTAGAAATTTTCTGGCTGTAATTGAGGGACCTGAGCAAAAATCTGATTCAAAGGCTGAAAAAGGACTGCAGATGCTGTTGGATTCTGACCTCCCTGCACTCGAAATGGATTTTCTGGAGCTACAAAAGCCCAATTGGCGTGCTCCCAATTGTGTTGGAAAGTAAACATCCAGGGCTTTCCAGCAATATGTAATAGTTCATATTTTACTCGAGTTTTGATGACGCAAACTGGCGTTCAAACGCCAACTTCCTGCCCTATTCTGGCGTTAAACGCCAGAAACAGGATACAAGCTGGAATTAAATGCCCAAACTGGCATAAAAGCTGGTGTTTAACTCCAAGAAAAGTCTCTACATATGAAAGCTTTAATGCTCAGCCCAAGCACACCAAGTGGGCTCGGAAGTGGATTTCTGCATCATTTACTTATCTATGTAAACCCTAGTAACTAGTTTAGTATAAATAGGACCTTTTACTATTGTATTTTCATCTTTGGAACGTTTAGTCCTTAGACTTGGAGGCTGGCCATTCGGCCATGCCTAGACTATTTTCACTTGTGTATTTTCAACGGTGGAGTTTCTACACCTCATAGATTAAGGTGTAGAGCTCTGCAGTCCCTCAAGTATTAATGCAATTGCTACTGTTTTCTATTCAATTCAAGCTTATTCTTATTCTAAGATGTTCACTCGCACTTCAACCTGATGAATGTGATGATCCGTGACATTCATCACCATTCTCAATTTATGAACGCGTGCCTGACAGCTACTTCCGTTCTACCTGCGAAAGCTAGAGTGTGTATCTCTTGGGTTTCTAATCAATGACTCACATTGTCTCTCCTCTGACAATGGGGTATCTGAATCTGAGATTAGAACCTTTGTGGTATAGGCTAGAAACATTTGGCAGCATTTTTGAGATCCAGAAAGTCTAAACCTTGTCTGTGGTATTCCAAGTAGGATCTGGGAAGGGATGACTGTGACGAGCTTCAAACTCGCGACTGTGGGGTGCAGTGATAGTGTGCAAAAGGATCATTGGATCTTATTCTAACACGATCGAGAACCGACAGCTAATTAGCCATGCGGTAGCTGTGCCTAGTATTTTTCATCCGAGACGAGAAATCTGGCAGTTGATTAGCCGTACAAAAACCGTAGAGGACCAATCTCACTGAGAGGACGGGAGGTAGCCATTGACAACGGTGATCCCCAATATACAGCTTGCCATAGAAAGGAGTATGAATGATTGAATGAAGGCAGTAGGAAAGCAGAGATTCAGACGGAATAACGCATCTCCATACACTTATCTGAAATTCACACCAATGAATTACATAAGTATCTCTATCTTTATCTTATGTTTATTTATCATTTAATTATCAAAGCTTCATAACCATTTGAATCCGCCTGACTGAGATTTACAAGATGACCATAGCTTGCTTCAAGCTGACAATCTCCGTGGGATCGACCCTTACTCACGTAAGGTATTACTTGGATGACCCAGTGCACTTGCTGGTTAGTTGTGCAGAATTGTGAGGAAAGTGTTGAGATTACGATCACGTGTACCAAGTTTTTGGCGCCATTGTCAGAGATCACAATTTCGTGCACCAGTCCACCATGTAGCGCCATATATGCTTGGAAAGCTCTGGATTCATACTTTCCAATTCCTTTGGAATCACCACATTTGGAACTTTGTAGCTCACGTTATTTCTGTTTGAAGTATACCACTTCAGGTTGTGAGGAGCAACATTTCCAGCAACGTTGGAGCACCAACTTTCACTCCTACATTGCTTCCCCTTGCTTCCTTTCATGGCCTTCTTCTTTCCTTTTCTTAGCTTCATTTCCATCTATCATCAACCAAACATTTGCATCAAAGTTTGCTATAGTCAAAAGAATTTGCCTCATTCTTAGAACACAAGTAATTATGGCATAAATCTCATGAAAATGCACAAGATTAACAATGTTTAATTGAATCAAAACAAGAATGAATTTCTCATCCAAATACTTACTTATTGCATAAGAAATGCATGAAACTACTCTAAAATAAACTAAAAATGGCTTGTGAAACTAGCCAAGATGCCCTGGCATCAGTGTATACATGCATTTATATGACTGAGGCTATTATTTCATTTAGCTCACTTATCCAAATAGCCTACCTTCTATCTTCCTTTGTTAGCCAACTTTGAGCCTACGATTAACCCATTTGTTCATAATTTTAGCACATTACAAGCTTAAAGTGAAAAACAATAAATGTCCATAATTTGGATCATTGATTAGCTTAGGCTAGTGAGTGTGTATCATTCAAGTATGGGGAAACTTGGGACATTGGTTGGCAAAAGGTGTGTGTTGTATTTTGTTGAAAATTATGGGGATTGGGTACATATTCATGTGTTAATTAAATGTAAAACCATGTGCATTGACGCTCTTGTATATACCTTATTGCAAAAAAGATAGAAAAAGAAAGAAAGAAAAGGAAAAGCAATAAGAAGGTGACAAAAGGCCCAAAGTGAAGTTCAATAAAAATCAATGTATATGCGTGGTAATCAAATAGAAAATGCATGAGTATGTGAAAAAGTGAGGAATGGGTAGTTAGGTTAGCATTTGAAATTGTATAGGTTGTCATAGGTTATGTGGAAAGCTTAAGTCGATCAAAGATTCAAAATTTCTAGTCCATTTAACCAAATATATCATCCTAGCCTGACCCTAGCCCCATTACAACCTTTGGGAAAGTCCTCATGATACTTGTACGCATGCATGAAATAATTGTTGATTGTTAGATGAAAAACAAATCTTGGAAAGCATGATTAGGGGAGAATTGAGTGAATTAACCCTAAACACTTGAGCGACTAGAGTGCAAACACTTCTGATGAGGGTTCGAATGCTCAATTACATGTTTCCACCTACAATCATCACTTTTCGTGCAAGTTGCAAAAATCTTTAATAACTCAATTCAATTGTGGGTTTGGCTTGGTTGTTAATGCCTTTAGCCTTTGTGCATATATGTATTCATGGAAGTTGATTTGTTTTGACCAAGCAATTGCATCCATTTAGATAGTTGTATATAATTAGTTTACATTGAATAAATGATAGTACCTTTGCCTCTTTCTTGGTTGAGCATGAGGACATTCTTGGTTTAAGTGTGGGGAGATTTGATGCACCACTATTTCGTGGTACATTTTGTGCTTAATTTAGGAGGATTTTATCCACTTTTCCTACATTTATCCAATGAAATGGCATGGTTTCATAATTGTTTCCTAACTTGTTCCTAAGTGTATAAGATGATTTTTAGGCCTTTAATTGATTAATTTTGATTCACCTTTGATTCCACTAGATGCCTTGATGTGTTTGTGATGCACTACTATTTCATGGTACATCCTGTGCTTAATTTGGGTAGATTTTATCACCTTTTACCCATATTTATCCAATAAAATCGCATAGTTTCATGATTGTCTGCTAATTTGTCCTTAAGTGTGAAAACAAGCCTTTTAGGACTTTAATTGATCAAATTTTAATTCACCTTTGATTCCACTATATGCCTTGATGTGTTTGTTAGTGAATTCAGGTTGAAAGGGTCTAGGAACGGATCAAAGGGATGAAGAGAAAAGCATGCAAGTGGAGAAATCATGGAAAACCAAGAATTTGGGATGCTGAGATCGATGCGCAAGCACAGCAGATGCACACGCGTGGAAAGTGGAGTCGCATGGCGACGCGTACGCGCACATGGCACGTATGCGTGGATAGCAAATTGTCAAGGGATGCGTACGCGTGACCCACGCGTATGCGTCGATGCTCGCACGAGACTCACTTAAAGGCAAAACACCGGGGGTGAATTTTGGGCTTCCCAGGTTGACGATCGGATTTTCTATCGGTAAAGAATTTCACAAATATAATCGCATTGTAAGTATAGTTTCTAAACCAACAGAGAATCCTTTCGTGCAAAAGTTTTGGTTGTCACAAGTAACAAAACCCAATAAAAAGTAATAACCGAAGTATTTAAACCTCGGGTCGCCTTCTCAAGTAATTGCAAGGAAATATGGTTTATTATTGGTTATGCAAAAAGATATATTTTATTTTGGGTTTTTGAAATAGGAAACAAGTAATGTAAAATAACAAGTAATTAAGATAATAACTAATAAAGCTCTTAGCAAGGTATGAGAATTGGAAGTCCTATCCTAGTTATCCTTATCAATTGTGATGAGCATTGGCTTTTGCTCCCACTTGGTCAACCTCTAACTATGAAGTTAAGTGGATAAATCAATTTGATTCCTCAAGTCCTAGTCTTTCCCTTGGAAAGGCTAGAGTTAGTGGAATCCAAATTAATTAGCAAATAATTCCAATTTTCGGTCAACACCTCGAGTTTGATAATTCAAGCGTCACCAATTACTTAACCAAAGCAAAAAGCGAAAATTCCAAATTAAATTAAAAGCATCATAAATAGAATAAAGCAATCATAAATCTGAAATACTTCAAACTACGTTTAAACATAAATTCAAATCTAACATGGAAAGGTTCATAAGCTAAACTGAAAAGATAAATATCAATTAAAGTAATAAAATTAAAGTAAAAAATAAATTAAAGGAACATTGAACCTGTGATGAAGAAGAAATACTCCTAAATCCTAAAACTAAGAGAAATCCTAATTCCTCAAACCTAAGAGAGAGGAGAGAACCTCTCTCTCTAAAAACTACATCTAAATTATGAAAAGTGAATTATGAGTTGTTTCCCATCATTCCTCCACTTTGCAGCCTTTAATCTGTGTTTTCTGGGCTTGAAACTGGGTCGAAAATAGCCCAAAAATTGCTGGGGGCAAAATCTGCCATGCTGATTTTCGTCACTGCGACGCGTCCGCATGGAGCACGCGTTCGCATCAATGAGCTGTATGGCCACGATGGCAAATTATATATCAAATCGAAGCCCCGGACATTAGCTTTTCAATGCAATTAGAACCGCATTTGGACCTCTGTTGCTCAAGTTTTGGTCGTTTTAGTGCGAGAGGGTCAGGCTGATAGCTTTGCAGTTCCTTCAATTTCTTGTATTCCTTCCACTTTTGCATGCTTCCTTTCCATCCTCCAAGCCATTCCTGCCCTGTAATCTCTGAAATCACTTAACACACATATCACGGCATCGAATGGAAATAAGAGGGGATTAAACATAGGAATTTTAAGGCCAAAGAAGCACATTTTCAATCATAGCACAAAATCAGGAAGGAAAACGTAAACTCATGCAAATCATATGAATAAGTGTATGAAAGATTGATAAAATCCACTCAATTGAACACAAGATAAACTATAAAATAGTGGTTTATCAACCTCCCTACACTTAAACATTAGCATGTCCTCATGCTAAGCTCAAGAGAAGCTATAGAAGAGTGAAGAGGAATGGTAGAATGTATGAAATGCAACCTATCTATATGAATGCAACTAAATGTGAAATGTTTTTACCTACTTGGTTAAAAGTAAATAAGCTCTTCAAGACAAATATGAACTGGATTTCACTAATTCAAATCACAAAATAAAGTACCAGTAAACTTGTAAGAAGATAGCTCATGAAAGCAGGGAACATAGAATCAAGCATTGAACCCTCACTGGTAGTGTATATCACTCTAACTCTCTCAAGTGTCTAGGGTTAATTCACTCACATCTTCCCTAGTCATGCTTTCTAAAACTTTGTTCTTCATCTAACCAATCAACAAAAATTTAGTATACAAGTGTAAACATCATGAGGTCTTTTAAGGGTTGTAATGGGGCTGAGGTAAAGGTAAGGATATATATATAATTTAAAGCTATGTGAGCTACAAAGTGAATCCTTGATTAGTATAAGATCTCACCTAACATATACATACTTTATATAATTTAAAATGCTTTACCTAGCTACCCAAATTTTTCCCACTTTTGTATTACATGCTCATGTATCAAACTTATTTTTGAATTTTGTCCCATGTGCATTGGTTCTTTTTATTTTGCATTGGGGTAATTTTTGTATTCCCTTATTCAATTATTTAAAAAATTTTTGTTTTTGTTTTGTTTTTTTTTTTTATTAATGCAAATGGTAATTTAATTATTTTGATTTCACATGAGCATGCTTCCCAAATTTTGAAATAACTTATTCAATTTAATTCCCCTTTTTTCCTATCATCCCATATTTCCATAAAATTCCCCATACTTAAATTATACACAATATCTATCTTAAGCTGACCAAAGATTTAACTTGGGATTTTTATTTTATTTTTCTGCTTAAGGCTAGTAATGTGGTTATGAAATAGAAGGGGGTTAAAAGGCTCAAGGGGGCTAACAATGATGGCATAAAAGGGTAGGCTTATTTGGGATAAGTTAACAATAAAATATGGCCTCAATCATATGCAAGCATGTAAATATACTAAACAATGGACATATAGAATGGAACAAAGTAAAGATTGAAATCATAGAGAGAAAACACACAAGAATAAAATATTATGGTTAAATAATGTAACCATGCAATTAAGCTCAAATCTCACAGGTTGTGTGTTCTAGCTTTTAACTATATTCCAAATACAACTTCCAAACAAATTTAACACAAAAGTTTTGATTTAAATTAGTAACAAATTTTTTTTTTCAAAAATAGGGTCTTAAAAAGAAACTCATTACTTTAACCAAGCAGTGGCTAAATGTATAAAATCAAACAAACATGCAATGCAACATGCAAATGCAACAATGTACTAAATAAAATAACTAAACCCATGGATATCGGTATCGACCTCCCCACATTTAAAGATTGCACCGTCCTCGGTGCACGCTGAGATGTGCAGGAGGATGGGCTGCTACAACTGATGCTTTTCTCCAAAGATTGTGCAGGTGGACTTGGTTGTCTCCCCATATAGAAGTTCTTTTCCTTTCCTTCTCGGTGGCCATCCTGAGAGAAGAGGAAAAGAAAAAAGTAACCCAGAAATAAAGATAAGAAAATAAATAAAGTATGGGTGGGTTAATGCCAAATAATAAGTTTCTCATTTACATGGTAGCTACAACATGTACATGATAAAATAGTAGAACCAAATGGCATATCAATAGTGTACAAAGTGCAAAAATAAGGGAGAGAGTGTGGGTAATGCAAGGTAGTATAAGTGCATATCAATGCAAATAGAATGCAAGTATCATAAAAGAACAACATTGACTTATGAATAATAATACCCAATCAGAATAAAACAAGTCATGAAGTACCAGAATAATTCAAGAAAAGATGCAACAGTTGAAAAAGAATATTTTAACACCAATGGAAAAATAATAAATTTTGAAAAGAAAAAAAATATGCACAAAATTAAAATGCAATAAATGAAAGTATGCAAATAAATTAAATAAAATAGAATGGAAGAAAAGAAGGATGAGAAGTTAAAGAGATGAAGAAGAAGTAAGTAATAAAGAAAGAAGAAAGAAGAAAAGATCGAAGAAATTAGGATTAGAGAATAAAAGATAAAATAATTGGCGCTGACCTAGATAAGTTGTGCGGTGCAGGCGACGCGGACGCGTGAGTGACACGGTCGCATGGTGTACGATAAGGTCAGGTGACGTGGACGCGTGGGTCACGCGGACGCGTGGATCACGCGATCGCGTGGCCTGATTTGTGCGATTGGCATGAGTGCAGCCTCGCGTTCGCGCAACTCTCTGTTTCAAACTCATTTTGCCAAAAATCTGGGTGACGCGATCGCGTGAATGGCCATTTTTTAAAAACGATGTAGATGCGTAAGGAACGCTTTTGCGTGGTAAGGCTTGTGCTTCTAGCACGAGTCCAGCCCTACTCCATTATAACTCTCTGCCATGCACCCATTTACGTCGATTTCACAGAGCCACGCGTTCGCGTGGGTGACGCGGATGCGTGGGGAGGCTATTTCGCAAACGACGCAAAGGCGTCAGCGACGCGGTCGTGTGGGCATATTTGTGCCTAAGGCATGGTTCCAGCCACGCTTTTGTGTGACTTTCTGTTCACTTTTCTTTTTTTCCTAATGCACTTGTGACGCAGACGCGTCAGCAATGCTTACGCGTCACGTGCATTTTTTTTATGCAAAATGCAGAATGCAGTATGTAGATGTTATGAATAATTCCAGGTTCAATAAAATAGAATAAAATAAAATAAAACTTAAAAATAAACAAAATGACAATGATTAAAATTAAAAAAGGAACGATCATACCATGGTGGGTTGTCTCCCACCAAGCACTTTTAGTTAGAGTCCTTAAGTTGGACATTTTGTGAGCTCCCTGTTATGGTGTCTTGTGCTTGAATTCATCCAAAAATCTCAACCAATGTTTGGAATTCCAGTAGCCTCTGGGATCCCAAACTAGCCGCAGAAAGCCTTCAAGTAAGTTAAAGTAAGTGACAAGGCCCTGATGCACGAAAATTACAATCACACTTTGTAATTCCGCACAACTAACCAGTAAGTGCACTACGTCGTCCAAGTAATACCTTACGTGAGTAAGGTTCGATGCCACAGAGATTGCTGGCTTGAAGCAAGCTATGGTTATCTTATTATTCTTAGTCAGGATATCAATAGGGTTCTTAGTTTTAATTGCGAAAAATAAAAGAACATTAAATAATTACTTGTTATGCAGTATGTAAGACCCAGTTAATTAACGGCTAATTAACCCATAAATGAGAATTTATTCTAGAAAGCCCAAAATGTTATTTTTATGGCTAAATGTGATAGAGGAGATTGAGACGAGAATTTCGGTACCAATTTTATAGAATTCGGACCAAGATTGGACTGAACGGGCCAAACCGGGCCAACCGGACCCAAAGTGGGCCCTTGGCCCAACATAACTAAATCAAAACCCTAGTTTTAAGTATTCTCTCTCCTCACACAACACTCAAACACGCTGAAAAGGGGGAAGAATGGGGGAAGAACAATCTCTCAAACTTCTATCTCTCACTTGATCTTCAAACCACCATAACTTTTGATCCAGAGCTCCGATTGCCGCTCCGTTTACGGCCACGCGTTCACTGCGAAGAGCTCTACAAAACCTATACAACTAATCTTGTGGTAAGCCACGTTTTGCTCTTCGAATTTCTAGCTTTGATTTCGAGTTTTGTGAGCAAAAATATTGAGAATTTGGACTCTTTGATGTTATAGGACCCAACTCTCTTGAAGAAGAAGGTTAATCTTGTCTCCTTGGACCTTGAGTGTGGTAAGTTTCTCAATCCTAATGTAATTTGTGGTTCTATGATGTTTTGTTATTGAGATATTGTGTATGGGTATGATGATTGTGGCTTAGGTTGTGTATGTGTGAATGTTGAAGCTTGATTGGTGATATTGAAAAGCTTGAAAAGGGATTTGGTGGTGAAAAATCTGTTCTTGGATTTGGTGGTGAAATATTGTGGATAAGTGATTTGGAAGTGCTCCGGTTGAGCTTGGAAAATCGGCTAAGGTATGGTCTCGGTTTCCCGTATCTAATATGTAATGTGGTAGGAAATACTTAGGCTAGAGGCCGTAAGATAGGCATTGAATAGTTGATGTTGTTGAATGATTGAGATATATGATGTGGTCATATATGTGATGATGATTATTGATGCCTTAGTGGTATGATGTATGAGAAATATGCATGTTGTGATATATGCTTGATGATTGATTATGGTTGAATTGTGGGTGGAACCATGTTGATGGTGAGTATGATATTGAGTGTGTACAATAATGATTTAACGGAATTGGTGTTGTTGAAAATTGGCATGAGGAAGAGTATATGATATGTCAATGTGTTTGAGTTTGAGCCACTTGGGTGAAGTGGGTTAAAATGATGGGATAGTGATTTTGTAAATTGTGGTAATGTGTCAATGTGTGAGTTGAGGAGGCTTGATGTCGAATTTGATATATTTTGATTGATTTCAAAGAAAAGGGATGAAATTGGCATGTTTTGATTGATTTTGAAAAGAGTTGAAAATGGCTTTTTTTGCAAATGGCACTTTGTGGTTTTGTATGAAAAACATGGTTTTGGGCATACTTTGACAGGACATAACTTGGACTACGGATCTCCTTTTCGAAGAACGGGTGAAAAACGATTTAAAATGAGGAGGTTATGTCCGTCGGAAGATTGGGGGTTGAATATGTAAATTCTGCAGTTTTTAACTTAGAAAATTTTTAGCAGAATGACCACCCGCGCGTAGGCGCACTTGGCGCGTATGCGCCATTCTTCCAAAAAATTCCATCCACGCGTGCACGTGATGCACGCGGGCGCGCCGAATGTGCAGCACCCAATGCCTAGCCATTTTTCAGAGAGTTGTGCCAGAGCTGTGCCAGTTTTGTGCCTGGGGCACGAGAGCACCCACGCATATGCGTGGTTGACGCGTGTGCGTCGATTGGCTAATTTTTAATCCACGCGTTAGCGTGCATGACGCATACGCGTCGATGAGTTTTGTGGCCATCAACGCGTGCGCATGGAGCACGCGTACGCGTGGCCCTGTTTTCATCCCAAAGTTGATTTTTGAGTTTTAAAAGCCAAATCTCATACTTCTAAGCCTCCGATCTCACCATTATGTCTTAAATCATTATGATATGCCTAGCAATGGGAAGAGGAGCTAGGGGATGTGGTAACTTGCGAGTGAAGCAAGGGAAAAATGAATGATCAATGAGGATCAAAGATGATTATGTGAGAGGCGGAGGATGGTGGTGGAAGTGCTTGTTATGCCATGGGCCGAAGGGCCGGGATTGTTATTGAAATGGCTGGTTATGGATTTAACCATGAGCCAAATGGCTGGTTATGGATTTAACCGTGAGCCGGATGGCTAGATTATTGCCGTGTTACGGTAGAGCCATGATTATGGCTAAGTATAAATGCATATATGTTGTTGAATGAATTGTGAATGTTGCACTTCCACTGTTGGAGATGAGAGTTTCCCTGGAAAGAAGCAGTGGCTAGCCACCACGTGCTCCAGGTTGAGACTCGAAGCTCTTTTGACCTTATGTCGTAAGTTTGGCCGGGCACTATGAAAGACCCGAATGAGCTCGCCCCCGTAAATATTCACCAGTGAAGGTGATGGATATAGATCATGACTATGATCAAGTTTATGATGAGTATAACTCGAGTTGGGGATGCGCGACAGAGGGACAGTCCAATGGTTAGCTACCAGGACTTGTCGGGTTGGCTCTATAACCGATAGATGATATCATCAGCCACTAGGGACATGCATTCATCATATGCATACTATATGAATTGTTTGAGATTGCCTATTTGACTGCATATTACTTGCTAATTGTCTAAATGCCTTATTTGTTCATATTTGTATATTTCTTGTTTGATATAACTGTGTTTGCTACATTATACTCCTGCTGGTAGTTGGGAGGTCTGAAGGAATTGCAAAGGGAAGTATTTGTTAGACTGAAGAATCTTTAGTCAGATGCCCTTTATGGTTTAGCTTGTTTATAAGCTTTGATATTATCTGGAGGAAGTTCTAGGATTGCCTTTGGCTTTCCTCTATTATTATGAGAGGAGAGAGATAATAGTATAATATTATCATTATACTATTATTAGAAAATGCTTGAATGATATTATAAGGTTACCTAGTCTGTTTTAGTTAAAAACAGAAAATCGGTTTAACCGGGTTTACGGTTTACTGGTGCAGCTTAGCACCAGCACTCTCTGATGAATTTAGCAATGATAAAGTGATGAGCGGATAATTTATACGCTTTTTTGCATTGTTTTTAGGTAGTTTTTAGTATGATCTAGTTACTTTTAGGGATGTTTTCATTAGTTTTTATGCTAAATTTACATTTCTGTACTTTACTATGAGTTTGTGTGTTTTTCTGTGATTTCAGGTAATTTCTAGCTGAAATTGAGGGACCTGAGCAAAACTCTGATAAGGAGGCTGACAAAGGACTGCTGATGCTGTTGGAATCTGACCTCCCTGC
>NC_029777.3:55282262-55282663 GCF_000817695.3 Arachis duranensis | reverse complement strand
TTAGGTATTATATGAAAAGTTAAACTGTTTCAGTATAGACTTAATGAACCTATACTTGGGACAAGCTAACTATTCAAACCGAAATTTACATAAGCTTTAAATACATACGTTAAGCAGAGAAGTCAGAGCAGAATAAAGTAACACAGAGAACATAGTAACCAGAACAGAGTAAAGGGATACGAAGGGAAAAGAGTAATATGATAAAGAGAAATGGTTTGAGCCAAGCTTTTGTACAAGTGAAAGATGTAAAGTTTGTATAGTATGGTTGAACAAAGAAAGAGAGAGTTATTGTATAAGAATATGTAACTGGAGATGAATAATGAGAATGATAACTTATGATGACAATTACACTGATTCTGTTGAGGAAAAGAATTCAGTTTATTAAAATGTTGTCAAGGACG
>NC_029777.3:55267244-55281821 GCF_000817695.3 Arachis duranensis | reverse complement strand
AAATTAATGAACTTAACTAATAACCCCGACCCTACTAAGAACTCCCCAGTTCTTACCCCTTCTCTCTCCCTTCCCCTTCAGATGGAAGTAAGAGTACCTTACCGTAGTTCGCTGATGACCGTTCGCAAGAAGAGGATTCTGCTCTAGATAGTTTTCTGTGTCTAGGGTGAATATCGTTCTCTGTTTATATGTATATACTGTGAAACCAGCCAACGTCTACACCCCGTTCGTATGCGCACTTTAATCTAAATCATGTGTACGAGATTCCTATTGTATGGCTACTTGATGTGGTACCAAAGAGACGTTCTATGGCAATGTCTGATCGTGCAGAGGAGCAGCAGACGATGTTCTACCTTTTGGTGACATTCCACCTGACTTGAGTTTTGAAGACTTAGAATGTACTTTCCCTCGCTTTAGTAGTTTAGAGGGACTAGGTGAGTATAGAGTCTAGGCTAGCCTAGGTGCCAGCTTAGGGACCTCTTGAACAGGTCAGGACCTGGGATGTTGTATGTATGTAGATGTATATAGTTATTATCTAGCTATATCTAGGGGTGTTCTAACTAAAAGTCTGTATATAGATATTATTTAGCTATATCTAGGGGTGTTCTAACTGAAGGTCTATACTCTAACAAAGGCTGGATAAATGAATGTTTCTAGCTACTCGTGATGTATTTATGTGTGGTTGTTTATAACTGTTTTATCTGTTATTACTTGTGAATTGATTATGACTGATTCCGTCTATTAACCCAAATGTTTTCAAACAAAAAAAAATATATACCTCACAATTTAACTACGCTTTTAACAACGAATCAGGCTCATATGATAAATAATAGATAATAATTAGGAGGACAAATTGGTAGCGCTCAGTTTCCGGTATGATCTAGACATATTGAAAATTGGGTCGTTACAGTAATACCTTGCCATCTCTGAATTATGACTTTAGCATAAGACTCTGTATGGTAGGGTTTTACATTATGGTATTAGAGCAGTTCGTTCCTGTAGAGCCTGAGGGACGGACTGACTATGCTTCTGTGTATTCTCTGTGTGTGTGTGTGTTATATGCCGTTAGCATATCTGTTTGATATAATTGGCATAAACGTTCATAAGCATGCATTTGGGACTTTGAAGCACTAGACTTCCGATGTTGAGACTGATCAACTTAATATCGATTGTTTGGTGTGTATAGGGACCAGATGGCGCCTCGTGGACGCGGCAAAGGCCGTGGTAGAGGTCGTACTAATGTTTGTGCACCGGAGAATAACCCTAATGACCCGGTGAACTTTATGACTGCGTTGGAGAACATGGCTGCTACTATGCAAGCCATTGCTGAGGCTCTTGGTCAATAGATGAACAACCATGGTAATGATAGAGGTGGAGTTCAGGGCCTGATGACACTGGCAAACTTTTTGAAGGTTAATCCACCTAAGTTCAAGGGAACTACTAGCCCGACTGAGGCTGATACATGGTTTCAGGCTATAGAGCGAGCACTGCAAGCACAAGTGGTGTCTGAAGGACAGCGTGTCGAGTTTGCTACCTATATGCTCACTGGTGAAGCATCACATTGGTGGCAAGGTATCCGACGTCTTCTGCAGCAGGGTGATGACTATATCACCTGGAATGTCTTCCAAGAGGAGTTCTATAAGAAGTACTTTCCGACTTCTACTAGGACGGCTAAGGAACTTGAGTTACTACAGCTGAAGCAGGGTACCATGTCCGTATTAGAGTATACTGACAAGTTTGAAGAGCTGTTCAGGTTCTCTCGTACGTGCCAAGGGACTCCGATGGAATATGAGGAATGGAAGTGTGTTAAGTATGAAGGAGGACTCCGGAGCAATATCTTCAGCTCAGTGGGACCAATGGAGATTAGGACTTTCTCCGAGTTGGTAAACAAGTGTAGGGTTGTTGAAGAGTGTGAAAAGAGGGCAACCGCTGAGAAAGGGAGTCACAAAGAATCACTCCCACAGAACCGAAGGAAGAGCTTTGCACCTAGAGGTGTGCCTTTCAAGAGGGGAAGCTCTTTTAGGAGGCCCAACAACAACAACCCCCAAGGGAAGAAGTTTGGGAAGCAACCTCAGAATGATCAAGCTTGTACTAGATGTGGGAATCACCATCCGGGAGCACCATGCAAGGCCGAATGGGGCTTGTGCTACAATTATGGAAAAGCGGGGCATAAAGCTGCAAGTTGTCCAGAGAAGTAGAAACAAGGTGCTGGGAAAGCACAACAGACTGGTTGGGTATTCACCACCTCAGCTATAGGTGCCGAGGGATCTGAGACACTCATTCGAGGTAACTGTGAAATGGCTGGTCAAACTTTAAATGCTTTATTTGATTCGGGAGCATCACATTCATTCATTGCATTTAAGAAAGCCCATGAGTTAGGATTGAAGATTGTAACTTTAGGTAATGACCTCAAAGTGTATAATGCTACCCATGAAGCCATGGTAACTAGGCTAGGATGCCCGAAAGTTTCCTTTAGATTCAAGCAGCGTGATTTTGTTCATAATTTAGTCTGCTTGCCGATGATCGGTCTTGATCTTATATTGGGATTGGAGTGGTTATCTAAGAACCATGTTCTGCTTGATTGTTCTACAAAGTCGGTGTACTTTATACCGAAGGATACAGAAGGGCCGGTCGTGGTAAATAATTATTACTTGAATTCGATGATGGTGAACTATTCTAGAATCGAATGTCAGGGTATCCTGTTGTTAACCGCGGGTGTTTCGGGTGATGATCAAAGGTTGGAGCAGATTCCGGTTGTGTGTGTTTCCAGAAGTGTTTCCCGATGATATTGATGAGTTTCCACCTAACCGAGAGGTTGAGTTTGCTATTGAGTTGGTGCCCAGGGCGGGACCAATCTCAAGTGCTCCTTATAGGATGTCACCATTAGAGATGGACGAGCTAAAGTCTCAATTAGAGGATTTGTTGGGTAGGAATTTTATACGACCAAGTGTCTTTCTGTGGGGTGTGCCAGTGCTACTGGTAAAGAACAAAGATGGGAGTATGTGGCTCTGTGAGGATTACAGGCAGCTGAACAAGGTCACAATAAAGAATAAGTACCTATTGCCGAGAATTGATGATCTCATGGATCAGTTGCAAGGAGCTGGAGTTTTCTCTAAGATCGATTTGCGATCCGGTTATCACCAGATAAGGGTGAGGGGTGAGGATATCCCTAAGACCGCTTTCAGGACTCGTTATGGTCATTACGAGTACACTGTAATGTCTTTTGGGTTGATGAATGCTCCTGCAGTGTTTATGGATTACATGAATAGAGCTTCCGTCCGTTTCTGGATAAATTTGTTGTTGTCTTCATTGACGACATACTAATTTATTCCAAAACTGAAGAAGAGCATGCAGAACACTTGAGGACCGTGTTGCAAATTCTAAAGGAAAAGAAACTCTATGCAAAACTGTCTAAGTGTGAGTTCTGGAAGAGTGAGGTGAAGTTTTTGGGTCACGTGGTGAGTAAGAAAGGAATAGCCGTAGATCCAACTAAGGTGGAGGCTATGATGGATTGGAAGCAACCAACCACCGTAACAGAGATAATGAGTTTTATGGGCTTAGCTGGCTATTACCGAAGGTTTATCAAGGGCTTTTCACAGATAGCTTTGCCAATGACAAAGTTAACCCGCAAAGACACTCCGTTTGTTTGGACTCCTGAATGCGAGGAGAGCTTTCAGACATTGAAGAAAAAGTTGACCACTGCACCTGTGTTAGTGTTACCTGAGCCGAACGAGCCATTTGAGGTGTACTGTGATGCCTTATTAAAGAGTTTAGGGTGCGTGCTGATGCAGCATCATAATGTGGTGACGTATGCCTCACGGCAGTTGCGGCCACATGAAGTTAATTATCCTACGCACGACTTAGAGCTTGCTGCGGTCGTGTTTGCGCTAAAAGTGTGGAGGCATTACCTCTATGGGGTTAAGTTCCAAGTTTTCTCTGATCATAAGAGCTTGAAGTACCTCTTTGATCAGAAAGAGCTTAATATGAGGCAGAGGAGGTGGATGGAATTATTGAAAGACTATGACTTTGAGTTGCATTACCATCTAAGAAAGGCGAATCTAGTGGCAGATGCATTAAGTCAGAAGTCATTATATGCGGCTTGGATGATGCTTCAAGAGGAGAAGTTGCTCAACGGATTCGAGAGTCTAAAAATTGGTGCTCGAGAAGTATCCGGAACCCTACGTTTGAGCCGATTAGAAATCTCAAGTGACTTTAAGTCCGAACTCTTAAAGGCTCATCAAAATGATGAAGCGTTATGGAAGGTGTTACCGGGTATTGAGCAAGGAAAACAGTGGAGAGTGTCGGAAGAAAAAGATGGGTTATGGAGATTCAAGGGTAGGATCATTGTGCCAGATGTTGGCACTTTGAGGCAAGATATTTTAAAGGAGGCACACAAAAGTGGATTCTTCATTCACCCGGGAAGTACTAAGATGTACCATGATTTAAAGGCGATGTTTTGGTGGCTGAGTATGAAGAATGATGTGGCAGAATATGTTTCAAAGTGCTTAACTTGTCAAAAGGTAAAGATTGAACATCAAAGACCTTCCGGGATGTTACAACCTTTAGAGATTCCACAATGGAAGTGGGAAAGTATTGCGATGGACTTTGTGTCAGGATTGCCAATGACTACGGCTGGTTTCGATGCTATATGGGTGATTGTGGACCGACTGACGAAGTCAGCTCACTTTTTACCCATTCGTATGAGTTACACCCTTGAGGAGCTAGCACGGTTATACATAAAGGAGATTGTGAGACTTCATGGTGTACCTGCTACTATAATCTCTGATAGAGATCCTCGTTTCACTTCAACATTTTGAGGTGCATTTCAGAAAGCTTTTGGAACCCGACTAAGCTTGAGCACGGCTTACCATCCTCAAACAGATGATCAATCTGAGAGGACGATCCAAACACTAGAGGACATGTTGAGAGCTTGTGTTTTGGACCAACCGGCGAGTTGGGATCGGTATATGCCATTAGTGGAGTTTGCATACAATAATAGTTATCATGTGAGCATCGAAATGGCTTCGTATGAGGCCTTGTACGGGAGGAAATGTCAATATCCGCTATGTTGGTATGAAGCTGGGGAGAAAAGCTTGTTGGGGCCGGAAATGATAGCTGAGACCACTGAACAAGTCAAGAAAATCCTAGATAAGATGCTTACGGTGCAGAGTCGTCAAAAGAGTTACGCCGATCAGAGGCGAAAGCCCTTAGAATTTGAGGAAGGAGACCATGTTTTCTTTAAGGTTACTCCGACCACGGGAGTAGGTAGGGCGATTAAAGCAAAGAAGTTGAATCCTCGATACATTGGTCCATTTCAGATCTTGGAGAGGATTGGACTGGTGGCGTATCGGATGGCTCTACCAACTCATCTTTCGAACCTGCACGACGTGTTTCACGTGTCGCAGCTTCGGAAGTACACTCCTGATGCTAGCCATGTGTTAGAACCTGAGTCGGTTCAGTCAAGGGAAGATTTGACGCTTTCAGTGGCTCCGGTCAGAATTGATGATACTAGTATCAAACGGTTGCGTGGGAAAGAGGTTTCATTAGTCAAAGTGGCATGGAGTCGAGGCAGTGTTGAAGAACACACTTGAGAACTTGAGTCCGAGATGCGAACGGACTATCCGCACTTATTCTCAGGTAATTGCATTCGAATTTTGTCGGCAAAATTCCCAATTAGGTGGGTAAAATGTAAGACCCGGTTAATTAACGGCTAATTAACCCATAAATGAGAATTTATTCTAGAAAGACCAAAATGTGATTTTTATGGCTAAATGTGATAGAGGAGATTGAGACGAGAATTCCGGTACCAATTTTATAGAATTCGGACCAAGATTGGACCGAACGGGCCAAACCGGGCCAACCGGACCCAAAGTGGGCCCTTGGCCCAACATAACTAAACCAAAACCCTAGTTTTCAGCACTCTCTCTCCTCACACAACACTCAAACACGCTGAAAAGGGGGAAGAATGGGGGAAGAACACTCTCTTAAACTTCTATCTCTCACTTGATCTTCAAACCACCATAACTTTTGATCCAGAGCTCCAATTGCCGCTCTGTTTGCGGCCACACGTTCACCGTGAAGAGCTCTACAAACCCATAAAATTAATCTTGAGGTAAGCCACGTTTTTCTCTTCAAATTTCTAGCCTTGATTTCGAGTTTCATGAGCAAAAATGTTGAGAATATGGGCTCTTTGATGTTATAGGACCCAACTCTCTTGAAAGAGAAGGATTATCTTGTCTCCTTGGACCTTGGGTGTGGTAAGATTCTCAACCCTAGTGTAATTTGTGGTTCTATGATGTTTGGGTATTGAGATATTGTGTATGGGTATGATGATTGTGGCTTAGGTTGTGTATGTGTGAATGTTGAAGCTTGACTGGTGATATTGAAAAGCTTGAAAAGGGATTTGGTGGTGAAAAATCTGTTCTTGGAGGTGTTGAGACCTTGAGAGCTTGTGGATAAGTGATTTGAAAGTGCTCCGGTTGAGCTTGGGAAATCGGCTAAGGTATGGTCTCGGTTTCCCGTATCTAATATGTAATGTGGTAGGAAATACTTAGGCTAGAGGCCGTAAGATAGGCATTGAATAGTTGATGTTGTTGAATGATTGAGATATGTGATGTGGTCATATATGTGATGATGATTATTGATGCCTTGGTGGTATGATGTATGAGAAATATGCATGTTGTGATATATGCTTGATGATTGATTATGGTTGAATTGTGGGTGGAACCATGTTGATGGTGAGTATGATATTGATTGTGTACAATGATGATTTAAAGGAATTGGTGTTGTTGAAAATTGGCATGAGGAAGAGTATATGATATGTCAATGTGTTTGAGTTTGAGCCACTTGGGTGAAGTGGGTTAAAATGATGGGATCGTGATTTTGTAAATTGTGGTAATGGGTCAATGTGTGAGTTGAGGAGGCTTGATGTTGAATTTGATATATTTTGATTGATTTCAAAGAAAAGGGATAAAATCGGCATGTTTTGATTGATTTTGAAAAGAGTTGAAAATGGCTTGTTTTGCAAATGGCACTTTGTGGTTTTGTATGAAAAACATGGTTTTGGGCATACTTTGACAGGACATAACTTGGACTACGGATCTCCTTTTTGTGCCAAATCTGTTTAGAAATGAAATTGGATCCGGGATGTCCATGCCGTTCGAAGAACGGGTGAAAATGATTTAAAATGAGGAGGTTATGTCCATCGGAAGATTGGGGGTTGAATCTGTAAATTCTGTAGTTTTTAACTTAGAAAATTTTTAGCAGAATGACCCCCCGCGCATAGGCGCACTTGGCGCGTACGCACCGTTCTTTGAGAAAATGCCATCCACGCATGCACGTGATGTGCACGGGCGCGCCGAATGTGCTACACCCAATGCCCAGCCATTTTCCAGAGAGTTGTGCCAGAGCTGTGACAGTTTTGTGCCTGGGGCACGAGAGCACCCACGCGTACGCGTGGTTAACGCGTCCGCGTCGATTGGCTAATTTTCAATCGACACGTTAGCTTGCATGACGCATACGCGTCGATGAGTTTTGTGGCCATCCACGCGTGCGCGTGGAGTGCGCGTACGCGTGGCCCTGTTTTTATCCCAAAGTTGATTTTTGAGTTTTAAAAGCCAAATCTCATACTTCTAAGCCTCTGATCTCACCATCTATTTCTTAAATCATTATGATATGCCTAGCAATGGGAAGAGGAGCTAGGGGATGTGGTAACTTGCGAGTGAAGCAAGGGAAAAATGAATGATCAATGAGGATCAAAGATAATTATGTGAGAGGCGGAGGATAGTGGTGGAAGTGCTTGTTATGCCATGGGCAGAAGGGCCGTGATTGTTATTGAAATAGCTGGTTATGGATTTAACCGTGAGCCGAATGGCTGGTTATGGATTTAACCGTGAGCCGGATGGCTAGATTATTGCCGTGTTACTGCGGAGCCATGATTATGGCTAAGTATAAATGTATATATGCTGTTGAATGAATTGTGAATGTTGCACTTCCACTGTTGCAGATGAGAGTTTCCCTGGAAAGAAGCAGTGGAAGGCCACCACGTGCTCCAGGTTGAGACTCGAAGCTCTTTTGACCCTTTGTCGTAAGTGTGCCCGGGCACTATGAAAGACCCGAATGAGCTCGCCCCCGTAAATATTCACCAGTGAAGGTGATGGATATAGATCATGACTATGATCAAGTTTATGATGAGTATAACTTGAGTTGGGGATGCGCGACAGAGGGACAGTCCAATGGTTAGCTACTAGGACTTGTCGGGTTGGCTCTATAACCGACAGATAATATCATTAGCCACTAGGGACAGGCATTCATCATATGCATACTATATGAATTGTTTGAGATTGCCTATTTGACTGCATATTACTTGCTAATTGTCTAAATGCCTTATTTGTTCCTATTTGTATATTTCTTGTTTGATATAACTGTGTTTGCTACATTATACTCCTGCTGGTGGTTGGGAGGTCTGAAGGAATTGGAAAGATCCTTTATTCTCGGGGCTATGTTTTGGTTTATATGTTCTGCTTAGATACTTTTATCTCCATTAAATAATACAAACTGTGATGACTCCTCTTATGGGATATTTTGGAGAATAGGTTTCTGTTTTTATGTCCCTTTGGGTTTCCTTTGGGATTTTTCCTTATTTTATCATATGTATATATTGCTATGCTCGGACCGGTTATCTTCGCAGCCGAATTTTGAGTCTTGATATTCCTGTTCTTGACACTCCTTTGTATATATATAATCTTGCGTTGGTTTATCCTTGTTCATTACGTTATCGATCGGAGTGTTGCGCTTTCGAGTTGCGATTTTTGTTTACCCCTTTTTCTACAAAGGCTCCTAGTTATAATCAATCATTCATACTACTATACGTACTAAATTTTATTTTTAGAGGTCGTAATACCTTGCCATCTCTGAATTATGACTTAAGCATAAGACTCTGTATGGTAGGGTTTTACATTATGGTATCAGAGCAGTTCATTCCTGTAGAGCCTGAGGGACGGATTGACTATGCTTCTGTGCATTCTCTGTGTGTGTGTTATATGCTGTTAGTATATCTGCTTGATATAATTGGCATAAACGTTCATAATGATCCGGGATCACTGACCTTAGACCCATTATTTTATGGTAATGGTCCGAATGTTCCTTGGTTAAGAACCTCTCTTTATTCCAAAGTGGTCTTGGATTATTCTCTTTCTTTCCTCTTGAAGTGGTTTGTTTTCTCTTAGGAGCCATGATCTCAGTGAGTCTTAGCTCAGTGATCACGCACAACACACCAAACTTAGAGGTTTGCTTGTCCTCAGGCAAAAAAAAGGAAAAGAGAGGAGAAGGAGGAGAGCCAAATTCGAATTGTGGAGGAGAGGGGGTGGTCGAATGTTGATTTAAAAGGGAGGGGTGGGTTCAAAAATTTTTGAAAAAGATATGATAGAAGATATGATTTGTAAAAAAGATAATTATGATATACCAAAGATGTAATTTTAAAATTGAAAAGATAAGAGAGAATTTTGAAAAAAAAGATAAATCTAAATTTGAAAAGATAGTATGATGAGTTGAAAAAAATATTTGAAAAGATATTAGAAAGATATATGAATTTTGAAAAAGATTTGAAAAGAAATTTATAAGATATATGCATTTTGAAAAAAGATTTGAAAAGAAGAAAAGATTTTCAAGATTAAGAGTTATTATTATTTTTTTTTGAAATTTAAAATTAAAAGATGAGTTTGTAATATGTTTATGCAAGAAATTATGGATGAAAACATAAAAAATAAAAAAAAACTGGGTTGGAAAACAAAATCACCTCCCTTCCACGTTCCTGGCGTTAAACGCCCAAACGCTGCTTGTTTTGGGTGTTTAACGCCCAATTGCTGTTGTTTTGGGCGTTTAACGCCCAACAGGAAGTCTTTATCACTGGGCATTTTTCTAAATGTCCAGGATGTTGTAGTTCTGGCATTAAACACCCTTACTGGCGTTTTAGTGCCAGTGAACTTCTTTTCTCTGCTTTCTGCTCTGAATCCTTCTGTAACTCTGTGAACTCCTGTAAATGAGAATTAGTTATGATGATAATTTATTTAACTCCTATAATTATTATTTAAATAACAAGTAAACTATAGTAATGGCTCGGTTTCTTCCCAGCAAGCGCTTTTTTATTGTCTTTAGCTGGACCTTACTGAGCTTTAATCTAGTCTCAATTTTTTGCATTCTTGCTAGAAATTGCTTTCAAGATAATGTTTGACTCTCTGTCCATTAACAATGAACTTTTTGTCAGAATCAATATCCTGAAGCTCTACATATCTATATAGTGACACGCCTGTAATCACATATGGTCCTCTCCACCAGGATTTTAGTTTCCCAAGGAATAGCCTGAGCCTAGAGTTAAACAGCAGGACCTTTTGTCCTGGCTCAAAGATTTTGGATGACAAGTTCTTATCATGCCATCTCTTTGCTTTCTCCTTGTAACTTTTGGCATTTTCAAAAGCATTGAGTCTGAATTCCTCTAGCTCATTCAGCTAGAGCAATCTTTTCTCTCCAGCTAATTTGGCATCAAGGTTTAGGAATCTAGTTGCCCAGTAGGCTTTATGCTCCAGTTCCACGGGCAGGTGACAGGCCTTCCCAGAAACAAGCTGGTATGGAGAGGTTCCTATAGGAGTCTTGAATGCTGTTCTGTATGCCCATAGAGAATCATCCAAACTCTTTGCCCAATCCTTTCTACGGGCAATTATAGTCCGTTCCAGGATTCTTTTTCATTCTCTATTAGAGACTTCATCTTGCCCATTGGTCTGTCGATGGTATGGAGTTGCCACCTTATGGCTAATTCCTTATCAGACCATGGCAGTATAAAGCTGTTTATTATAGAAATGTGTGCCTCCATCACTAAACAGTGCTCTAGGGACACCAAATCTGCTAAAGATATATTTTTGGAGGAACATCAATACTGTCTTAGTATCGTTAGTGGGTATTGCAATTGCCTCCACCCATTTAGATACATAGTCTACTGCCACCAGAATGTAAGTGTTTGAGTATGATGGTGGGAAAGGACCCATGAAGTCAATACCCCATACATCAAACAACTCAATCTCAAGGATCCCTTGTTGAGGCATGGCGTAACCATAAGGCAGATTACCAGCCCGCTGGCAACTATCACAGTTACGTATAAACTCTCGGGAGTCTCAATAGATTGTAGGCCAGTAGAAGCCACATTGGAGGACTTTGGTGGCTGTTTGCTCACCTCCGAAATGTCCTCCATATTGTGATCCATGGCAATGCCATATAATCTTCTGCGCCTCTTCTCTAGGCACGCACCGACGGACTAGTCCGTCTACACATCTCTTGAATAGATATGGATCATCCTACAAGTAGTACTTCGCATCAGAAAGCAGTTTTTTCTTTTGCTGCTTACTGAACTCCTTGGGAATGAATCTTACAGCTTTATAGTTTACGATGTCTGCAAACCATGGCACTTCCTGAATGGCAAAGAGTTGCTCATCCGGAAAGGTTTCAGAGATCTCAGTGAGGTATACAGACATCCCTTCTACTGGTTCTATCCGGGACAGGTGATCTGCTACTTGATTCTCTGTCCCTTTTTTGTCTCTTATTTATATATCAAACTCTTGCAGAAGCAACATCCATCTTATGAGCCTGGGTTTTGAATCTTGCTTTGTAAGTAGATATTTAAGAGCAGCATGGTCAGTGTACACAATCACTTTTGATCCTACCAAATAGGATCTGAACTTGTCAATGGCATAAACCACCGTAAGCAATTCCTTCTCTGTGGTTGTGTAATTTTTCTGCGTGTCATTTAAAACACGGCTGGCGTAGTAAATAATGTGCAGAAGCTTGTCATGCCTCTGTCCCAATACTACACCAATAGCATGGACACTGGCATCACACATTAGTTCAAATGGTAATGTCCAGTCCTGTGCGTAAATGACAGGCACGGTTACCAGCTTAGCCTTCAGAGTCTCAAAGGCCTGCCAACACTCTGTGTCAAAGACAAATGGTGTATCAGCAGCTAGTAGGTTACTCAGAGGTTTTGCAATTTTTGAAAAAATCCTTTATAAACCTCCTGTAGAATCCTACATGTCCCAGAAAACTTCTGATTTCCTTACCATTGGTGGGTGGTGGTAATTTTTTTATTACCTCCACCTTAGCTTGATCCACCTCTATGCCTTTGTTCGAAATTTTGTCCCCAAGGACAATTCCTTCAGTCACCATAAAGTGACATTTTTCCCAGTTTAAAACCAGGTTAGTCTCTTGACATCTTTTCAGAACAAGTGCTAGATGATCAAGACAGGAGCTGAATGAGTCTCTAAATACTGAGAAGTTGTCCATGAAGACTTCTAGAAATTTTTCCACCATATCAGAGAAAATAGAGAGCATACATCTCTGAAAGGTTGCCGATGCATTACACAGACCAAATGGCATCCTTCTATAGGAAAATACTCCAGATAGACATGTGAATGCCGTTTTCTCTTGATCCTGGGGATCTACTGCAATTTGGTTGTAGCCTGAGTAGCTATCCAGAAAGCAATAATAGTCATGACCTGCTAGCCTTTCTAGCATTTGGTCTATGAATGGAAAAGGAAAATGATCCTTTCTGGTGGCTGTATTGAGTCTTCTGTAGTCAATACACATACGCCACCCTGTAACTGTTCTTGTAGGAACGAGTTCATTTTTTTCATTATGAACCATTGTCATGCCTCCCTTTTTGGGTACAACTTGGACAGGGCTCACCTAGGGGCTATCAAAAATGTGATAAATAATTCCAGCCTCTAGTAATTTAGTGACCTCTTTCGGCACCACCTCCTTCATGGCTGGATTCATCCGTCTTTGTGGTTGAACCACTGGTTTGGCATTATCCTCCAGTAGGATCTTGTGCATGCATCTGGCTGGGCTAATGCCCTTGAGATCATTAATGGACCACCCAAGAGCTGTCTTGTGTGTCCTTACCACCTGAATTAGTGCTTTCTCTTCCCGTGGCTCTAAGGCAGAGCTTATGATTACGAGAAAAGTTTTACCTTCTCCCAAAAAAGCATATTTTAGGGATGGTGGTAGTGGTTTGAGCTCAGGATTAGGATGTTTCTCCTCTTCCTGAGGAATTTTCAGAGGTTCTTTTATTTCCTCTGGTTCCTCCAGATCAGACTGAACATCTTTAAAGATATCCTCTAGCTCTGATTTGAGACTCTCAGCCATATTGATCTACTGTACCAGGGAATCAATAATATCAACACTCATGCAGTCTTTTGATGTGTCTGGGTGCTTCATTGCTTCAATAGCATTCAGCCTAAACTCATCCTCATTGACTCTCTAGGTTACTTCCCCTTTTTGGACGTCAATGAGGGTTCGTCTAGTTGCTAGGAAAGGTCTTCCTAGAATGAGAGTTGCACTCTTGTGTTCCTCCATTTCCAGCACTACAAGTCAGTGGGAAAGGCAAATGGCCCAACTGTGACAATCATGTCTTCAATCACGCCTGATGGGTATTTAATGGAGCCATCAGCAAGTTGAAGACATATCCTGGTTGGTTTGACCTCTTCAGTCAAACCAAGTGGTGCACGAAATTGTGATCATCAATGGCGCCATCAACATGGTATGCTCAATTGCAATCTCAACTCTTTATCACAACTTCGCCCAACTAACCAGCAAGTGCACTGGGTCGTCCAAGTAATAAACCTTACGCGAGTAAGGGTCGATCCCACGGAGATTGTTGGTATGAAGCAAGCTATGGTCATCTTGTAAATCTCAGTCAGGCAGATTCAAATGGTTTTGAATGATTTATGAATAAAACATAAAATAAAGATAGAGATACTTATGTAATTCATTGGTGAGAATTTCAGATAAGTGTATGGAGATGCTTTGTCCCTTCCGTCTCTCTGCTTTCCTACTGTCTTCATCCAATCCTTCTTACTCCTTTCCATGGCAAGCTGTATGTAGGGTTTCACCGTTGTCAATGGCTACCTCCCATCCTCTCAGTGAAAATGTTTAACGCGCTCTGTCACAGCAGGGCTATTCAGCTGTCGGTTCTCGATCATGTCGGAATAGAATCCATTGATTCTTTTGCGTCTGTCACTAATGCCCTACAATCGCGAGTTTGAAGCTCGTCACAGTCATTCAATCCTTGAATCCTACTCAGAATATCACAGACAAGGTTTAGACCTTCCAGATTCTCTTGAATGCCACCATCAATTCTAGCTTATACCACAAAGATTCCGATTAAGAAATTCAAGAGATAAACATTCAAGCCTTGTTTGCTTGTAGAACAGAAGTGGTTGTCAGGCACGCGTTCATAAGTGAGAATGATGATGAGCGTCACATAATCATCACATTCATCATGTTCTTGGGAGCGAATGATTATCTTAGAACATGAATAAGCTGAATTGAATAGAATAACAATAATAATTGCATTAATACTCGAGGTACAGCAGAGCTCCACACCTTAATCTATGGTGTGTAGAAACTCCACCGTTGAAAATACATAAGAACAAGGTCTAGGCATGGCCGAGAGGCCAGCCCCCATGATCTAAGAACTAGACGTCCAAAGATGATCTAAAGATCTAAAGTGATCAAAAGATGAAAATACAATAG
>NC_029777.3:55265780-55267178 GCF_000817695.3 Arachis duranensis | reverse complement strand
GGTCCTACTTATAGAGAACTAGTAGCTAGGGTTTACAGAAATGAGTAAATGACATAAAAATCCACTTCTGGGCCCACTTGGTGTGTGCTTGGGCTGAGCATTAAAGCATTTTCGTGTAGACACTCTTCTTGGTGTTAAACGCCAGCTTTTGTGCCAGTTTGGGCGTTTAACTCCCATTCTTGTGCTACTTTCGGCGTTTTACGCCAGAATTCTTGAGCTGACTCGGAACGCCTGTTTGGGCCATCAAATCTCGGGCAAAGTATGGACTATTATACATTGCTGGAAAACCCAGGATCTCCTTGCACGATGGGCAAGTTGAATGCCAACCTTACATTTTCCAGACTAAAATCTAGGCATTTCCCCCGAACCATTGTAAGCCAATTCTTTGGGTCTGGGTTCACACTTTGATCATGGTTCTTGGTGATCCATGCATTGGCATAGAACTCTTGAACCATTAAGATTCCGACTTGTTGAATAGGGTTGGTAAGAACTTCCCAACCTCTTCTTCAGATCTCATGTCGGATCTCCGGATATTCACTCTTTTTGAGTTTGAAAGGGACCTCGGGGATCACCTTCTTCATGGCCACAACTTCATAGAAGTGGTCTTGATGCACCCTTGAGATGAATCTCTCCATCTCCCATGACTCGGAGGTGGAAGCTTTTGCCTTCCCTTTCCTTTTTCTAAAGGTTTCTCCGGCCTTAGATGCCATAAATGGTTATGGAAAAACAAAAAGCAATGCTTTTACCACACCAAACTTAGAAGGTTTGCTCGTCCTCGAGCAAAAGAAGAAAGAAGAGAGTAGAAGAAGAAGAAATAGAGGAGATGGAGGTGTCTTTGTGATTCGGCCAAGGGGGAGAAGTAGTGTTTAGGTTGTGATACGTAAAAATGAGAATTCACGTAATTACCGGCAAGTATACCGGATCGTATCAAGTAGTAAGACTCACTGAGAGTGAGGTCGATCCCACGAGGATTGGTAGATTAAGCAACTTTAGTTAAATGGTAAGTTTAGTCAAGCGAACATGATTTTGATTTTATGAGCAATGTGACTTTTTAACATAATTACAGGAATTTAAATGGCAATTAAGAACAAGAATATAGAAATAAAATGGAAGTAAATAACTGAAACTTAAATTGCAAGAAACTTAAATAACATCAAAGATAAATGGCAAGGAATTAAAGGGTGCAGAAATTTAAAGAACATAAGAGTAAATGGCAAGAATTGAAAGAACAAAATGTAGATGACAAGAATAATAAATTGACAGAATGTAAAAGGGAATTGGGTTATGGATAATCAAACAACTAGAAGTAAAAGAAATAAGAATTGATGATGGAGAAGATCATTAGGGATCAGAGATGTTAGTTTTCATGAATTGATGTTAGTCAAATCCTTCTCAATC
>NC_029777.3:55262750-55264976 GCF_000817695.3 Arachis duranensis | reverse complement strand
AATATGGACTATTATACATCATTGGAAAGCTCTTGATGTCTTCTTTCCAATGCCACTGAAATCACCTCATTTGGACTTTCCTAGCTCAAGTTATGCTTCCTCAAAGAAGGTAAGGTCAATCTGCCAAGTTGTTGTCAAAAACGTACCTTCAATCCCAAGTTGGCAACGTGCTCGTGCCTAGCCTCCCAAGGCAGGGGCTTGGGGCTGGCATTGTTGCAAAACACGCCCCCTTAATGCACGTTGGCAACGTGCTCGTGCCCCCCCCTCCAGGGCTCATCTCTAGCTCCCTTGAGTTTCACTTCATGTTCTTGTTTTTAGGGTCTAAAGATGACTCTGGTTTGGCCTCAATTTTGTGCTCCACCATAGACTATTACATATGGTTGGAAAGCTCTGAATGTCAGCTTTCCAACGCAACTCGAAGCACTCAATTTGGATCTCTGTAGCTCAAGATATCTTCCATTGAAGTGGACATGGTCAGGCTGCCTTGTTGGAGTTGTTGTGAACAACGCCCCATATATTCCAAGTTAGCAACGTGCACCACAATTTCCTGGCGTTGTTGTGGATAACTCCTTCTCTTCAGCACGTTGGCAACGTGCTCGAGCCTTTCTCAAGGCTCCAAGTTTGCTTCCTGGCGTTGGCAACGTGCATACCAAGGCTAATGGGCGTTGGCAACGTGCATGGTGCCTTTCCTGGCGTTGGCAACTTGAATGGTGCCTCTCCCTGGCGTTAGCAACTTGAATGGTGCCTCTCCCTGGCGTTAGCAACATGAATGGTGAGGCTTGGCGTTGGCAACTTGATTCTGGCGTTGGCAACTTGGCTGGCAGCACCATTTGGCGTTAGCAACCTGGCTGGCGGCACCATTTGGCGTTGGCAACCTGGCTGGCAGCACCATTTGGCGTTGGCAACCTGGCTGGCAGCACCACTTGGCATTGGCAACTTGGTTGGCACCAAGACTTGGTGCCTACCCAAGCAACCATTCCTGGCGTTGTTGCCAAACACGCCAATGCTTCCTAGCTCAAACAACGTGCTCGAGCTCCCCTTTGGTGCCAAAATTGCTTGTGTGTGGCGTTGGCAACGCCCTCCTCAAGTTGGCAACGTGCTTCACTTCATCCAGGGCCAAAATTGCTTGTGTGTGTGGCGTTGGCAACGCCACTCTCAAGTTGGCAACGCCAACTTTGCTTCTTGTCTTCCTCCAGGGCCAAACTTGCTTGTGTGTGGCGTTGGCAACGTGGATCTCAAGTTGGCAACGCCAACTTTGCTCCTTGGTTGCCTCCAGGGCCAAGTTCCTTGTGTGTGTGGACGTTGGCAACGTGGTTCTAGAGTTGGCAACGCCAGCTCTTCCTCCAGGGCCAAGCTCCTTGCTTGTGTGGACGTTGCCTTCAACAACTCAGCCTATTCTTCAAGTTGGCAACGCCAACTTTGCTTCCAAGGCTGCCTGGCGTTATCCTCAACAACGCCCTCTATTCTCAAGTTGGCAACGCCAACTTTGCTTCTTGGTTGCCTGGCGTTGCCTTCAATAACGCAGCCCTCTTCCAAGTTGGCAACGCCAACTCCTTCTTGCCCAGCTTGCATCCTTCTTGCTTCCATGCTTCCTTGTCTCATCACCTATCATCAACAAAGGAAATAGCTTCAAAGTCTTACCAATTCATGCACAAATTCCATGAGATTCATTCATACTCATTCATGTATATATTCTTTAAATCATTCGCATGAATTTGGCTAGAATCAACATGTTCCTTAGTATTCTCATGCATGAAAACAAACTCATAAAAGGACTTGTTTATTTAGAGAAAATGAGTAAAATCAAGCTAAAATCAACTAAACTAACTAGCTAATATATCAAATATGCAATTGCATCACAACACCAAACTTAAAGTGTTGCTTGTCCTCAAGCAAAATATAAAAGCTTTGTCTCAAGAATCTAAGATGTAAGACTTGAATGTTCTACCAGAGAGTAATTTTTCATTGAGCATGTCATCCTCACTTGTGTGGTCATTAATTTATTGTAATTGAACACAGTTACTCAACTTTCTCAATTAAGATGCTTGCTTCAATACTAAATTGGTTAACTTCACTAGACCTTTTCTATTATCACAGCACATGATCCTTGAACCATTCTTTACTTGATGCTTTTCTCCTCTTCTTTTTTTTTTTTTATATATTCCTTCTCATTTCAAACAAGCTCGAAATCTTGTCTTAAGGTGGCTCTTTAGCATAAGTTTTCAA
>NC_029777.3:55260119-55262650 GCF_000817695.3 Arachis duranensis | reverse complement strand
TTTGAATGTGTAAGATGGAGGAAAAGGTCCCATGAAATCTATTCCCCACAAATCAAAGAGTTCCACTTCCAAAATGAACTTTTGAGGTATCTCATTTTTCTTTGACAAACCCCCTGTTCTTTGACATTCATTGCATTGGCTCACAAACTCCCTAGCATCCTTGAAGATTGAAGGCCAATAGAAACCACTTTGAAGGACCTTTGTAGCAGTTCTTTCAGCCCCAAAATGACCACCATAGCTAGAGTTGTGACAATGCCATAGTATGTCCTTCATCTCACCTTCTGGCACACATCTTCTTATCATTCCATCTGGGCATCTTTTGAACAAGAATGGTTCATCCCAGAAGAAGAACTTAGCCTCATGCAACAACTTCTTAACTTGTTGTTTTGTGTACTCTTGTGGAATGATTCTCCCCGCCTTATAGTTGGCCATATCTGCAAACCAAGGGACATGTTGAATGTGCAAGAGATGTTCATCTGGAAACTCTTCATTTATTGAAGGAAGGTTGTCTTGGCATTCATCTTGTGGCACCCTTGATAAGTGATCAGCAACTTGATTTTCACTGCCCTTTCTATCTTTGATCTCAATGTCAAACTCTTGTAGGAGTAGCACCCATCTGATTAGCCTTGGTTTGGCATCCTGTTTTGACATGAGATACTTAATAGCAGCATGGTCAGTATACACTAAGACTTTAGATCCAATCAAATATTGTCTAAACTTATCAAAAGCATACACCACGGCTAGTAGCTCTTTCTCTGTTGTGGTGTAGTTTTTTTGAGCTTCATTTAATACCTTACTTGCATAGTAGATAACATGAAGCTTCTTTTCCTTCCTCTGCCCCAACACAGCACCGATTGCTAGGTTGCTTGCATCACACATGAGTTCAAAAGGTAGTCCCCAACTTGGGGGTGTGATGATTGGTGCTGTGGTGAGCTTAGCCTTTAGAGTTTCAAAAGCATGTTTGCATTCATCATCAAAGATAAAGGATTGTCTACCACCAACAAATTGCTTAGTGGCTTTGCTATTTTTGAAAAATCTTTGATGAATCTCCTATAGAAACCAACATGTCCTAAGAAACTTCTAACGGCTTTCACACTAGTTGGCAAAGGAAGTTTTTCTATAATTTCTACTTTTGCCTTGTCAACTTCTATACCCTTTCTTGAAATTTTGTGACCAAGAACAATGCCTTCGGGTACCATGAAATGGCACTTCTCCCAATTCAAAACTAAATTGGTTTCTTGGCACCTTTTCAAGACTAGGGTAAGATTATGCAAGCAAGTATTGAAGGAATCACCAAAAACAGAGAAATCATCCATAAAGACTTCAATAAATTTTTCTACCATTTCCAAGAAGATTGATAGCATGCACCTTTGAAAGGTAGCTGGGGCATTACACAGTCCAAATGGCATTCTCCTATATGCAAAGACTCCAAAGGGACAAGTAAAGGAAGTCTTCTCTTGATCCATGGGGTCAACCACAATCTGATTATACCCAGAATATCCATCAAGAAAACAATAATAAGCATGGCCAGCCAACCTTTCAAGCATCTGATCAATGAAAGGAACTGGGAAATGATCTTTGCGTGTGGCATCATTCAGCCTCCTATAGTCTATGCACATCCTCCATCCTGTCACTGTTCGTGTTGGAATAAGCTCATTCTTCTCATTAACAATGACAGTCATGCCTCCTTTCTTAGGTACTACTTGCACTGGACTAACCCATGGGCTGTCAGATATAGGGTAGATGATCCCAGCTTTGCACAACTTCAGAACTTCCTTTTGAACAACCTCCTTCATTGTGGGATTCAATCTTCTTTGAGGTTGTACCACTGGTTTGGAACCCTCCTCTAAGAGTATCTTGTGCATGCATACAGCATGGCTTATGCCTTTCAAGTCATCAATGGTCCACCCCAACGCCTCTTTGTGAGCTTTCAAAACCACAAGGAGCTTTTCTTCTTCCTCTGCATTCAATGTGGAATTGATGATCACTGGGAAGCTATCCTTCTCACCAAGAAATGCATATTTAAGATGAGGAGGTAGTGGTTTCAACTCTTGTTGTGGTCCCTCTTCTTTGGTGGCTTCACTTGGTTCCTTTGATGCTTCCAACGTGTTTTCTACTTGTCCCTTGATGTTATGGACTTCCTCTTGTTGCATTTGATGGTTTGTGTCAAGTACTTCTTCAACCAAAGAGTCCACTACATCAATTCTCATGCAACTTTCTTTCTCAACAGGGTGTTGCATTGCTTTGAAGACATTTATGGTCATTTGCTCATCATGCACCCTAAAAATCATCTCTCCCTTTTCCACATCAATGACTGTTCTAGCTGTAGCCAAAAAGGGTCTACCAAGAATGACTGAATTGTTTCCCTCTTCATCCATGTCTAGAACCACAAAATCAGCTGGAAATATGAAGTCTCCCACTTTCACCAAGAGGTTCTCAACTACTCCATTTGGTACTTTGATGGATCTGTCAGCAAGCTGGAGTGACATCCTTGTGGGCTTGAGCTCTTCAATCATCATTTTCTTCATCAT
>NC_029777.3:55254896-55255899 GCF_000817695.3 Arachis duranensis | reverse complement strand
ATATATGGTTGGAAAGCTCTGAATGTCAGCTTTCCAACGCAACTGAAAGCACTCAATTTGGATCTCTGTAGCTCAAGATATTTTCCATTGAAGTGGACATGGTCAGGCTGCCTTGTTGGAGTTGTTGTGAATAACGCCCCATATATTCCAAGTTAGCAACGTGCATTACAAATTCCTGGCGTTGTTGATGAACACTCCTTCTCTTCAGCACGTTGGCAACGTGCTCGAGCCTTTCTCAAGGCTCCAAGTTTGCTTCCTGGCGTTGGCAACGTGCATGGCAAGGCTTATGGGCGTTGGCAACGTGCATGGCAAGGCTTATGGGCGTTGGCAACGTGCATGGCACGGCTTATGGGCGTTGGCAACTTGGTTGGCACCAAGACTTGGTGCCTAGCCAAGCAACCATTCCTGGCGTTGTTGCCAAACACTCCTTCTCTTCAGCACGTTGGCAACGTGCTCGAGCCTTCCTCAAGGCTCCATATTTGTTGCTTGGTTGTGTGGCGTTGGCAACGCCCATCTTGAGTTGGCAACGCCAGCTCTCCTGGCTAGCAGCACCACTTGGCGTTGGCAACTTGGTTGGCACCAAGACTTGGTGCCTAGCCAAGCAACCATTCCTGGCATTGTTGCCAAACACGCCAATGCTTCCTAGCCCAAACAACGTGCTCGAGCTCCCCTTTGGTGCCAAAATTGCTTGTGTGTGGCGTTGGCAACGCCCTCCTCAAGTTGGCAACGTGCTTCACTTCATCCAGGGCCAAGCTTGTGTGTGTGGCGTTGCCTTCAACAACGCCCATAGTTCTTGGCGTTGGCAACGCCCTCGACACTCCTTCATGGCTCAAGTTCCTTGCTTGTGTGGGCGTTGGCAACGTGGTTCTAGAGTTGGCAACGCCACCTCTTCCTCCAGGGCCAAAATTGCTTGTGTGTGTGGGCGTTGGCAACGTGGTTCTAGAGTTGGCAACGCCAGCTCTTCCTCCAGGGCCAAGTTCCTTGCTTGTGTGGGCGTTGGCAA
>NC_029777.3:55252491-55253681 GCF_000817695.3 Arachis duranensis | reverse complement strand
ACCTCAAAGATCCCTAGCTTCTCCATTATAGAGAGAGGCATGAGGTTTATGCTTGACCCTAGGTCATACAGAGCCTTCTTGAAGGTCATGGTGCCTACTGTACAAGGTATTGAGAACTTCCCAGGGTCCTGTCTCTTTTAAGGTAACCTCTGCCTAGTCAAGTCATCCAGTTCTTTGGTGAGCAAAGGGGGTTCATCCTCCCAAGTCTCATTACCAAATAACTTGTCATTTAACTTCATGATTACTCCAAGGTATTTAGCAACTGGCTCTTCAGTGACATCTTCATCCTCTTCAGAGGAAGAATACTCATCAGAGCTCATGAATGGCAGAAGTAAATTCAATGGAATCTCTATGGTCTCAGTGTGAGCCTCAGATTCCCATGGTTCCTCATTAGGGAACTCATTGGAGGCTAGTGGACGTCCATTGAGGTCTTCCTCAGTGGCGATCACTACCTCTTCCTCCTCTCCAAATTTGGCCATGTTGATGGCTTTACACTCTTCTTTTGGATTTTCTTCTGTATTGCTTGGAAGAGTACTAGGAGGGAGTTCAATAACTTTCTTGCTCAGCTGACCCACTTGTGCCTCAAAGTTTCTAATGGAGGACCTTGTTTCAGTTATGAAACTTTGAGTGGTTTTGATTAGGTCAGAGACCATGGTTACTAAGTCAGAGGAGTTCTGCTTATAATTCTCTCTCTGTTGCTAAGAAGATGATGGAAAAGGCTTGCCATTGCTAAACCTATTTCTTCCACCATTATTGTTGTTGAAACCTTGTTGAGGTCTCTGTTGATCCTCCCATGAGAGATTTGGATGATTTCTCCATGAAGGATTATAGGTGTTTCCATAGGATTCTCCCATGTAATTCACCTCTTCCATTAAAGGGTTCTCAGGATCATAAGCTTCTTCTTCAAATGAAGCATCCTTAGTACTTCCTGGTGCAGCTTGTATTCCAGACAGACTTTGAGAAATCATATTGACTTGCTGAGTCAATATTTTGTTCTGAGCCAGTATGGCATTCAGAGTATCAATCTCAAGAACTCCTTTCTTCTGATTCGTCCCATTGTTCACAGGATTCCTTTCAGAAGTGTACATGAATTGGTTATTTGCAACCATTTCAATAAGTTCTTGAGCTTCTGCAGGCATCTTCTTCAGATGAAGAGATCCTCCAGCAGAGCTATCCAAAGACATCTTGGA
>NC_029777.3:55251979-55252482 GCF_000817695.3 Arachis duranensis | reverse complement strand
TAGCAGAGCTATCCAATGACATCTTGGACAGTTCAGACAGACCATCATAGAAGATACCTATGATGCTCCATTCAGAAAGCATATCAGAAGGACACTTTCTGATCAATTGTTTGTATCTTTCCGAAGCTTCATAGAGGGATTCACCTTCCTTCTGTCTGAAGGTTTAGACTTTCACTCTAAGCTTACTCAATTTTTGAGGTGGAAAGAACTTTGCCAAGAAGGCATTGACTAGCTTTTCCCAAGAGTTCAGGCTTTCTTTAGGTTGTGAGTCCAACCATATCCTAACTCTATCTCTTATAGCAAAAGGGAATAGCATAAGTCTGTAGACCTCAGGGTTAACCCCATTAGTCTTGACAGTGTCACAGATTTGCAAGAACTCAGCTAAAAATTGATGAGGATCTTCCAATGGAAGTCCATGAAACTTGCAATTCTGTTGCATTAGAGAAACTAATTGAGGCTTAAGCTCAAAGTTGTTTGCTCCAATGGCAGGGATAGAGATGCTT
>NC_029777.3:55247673-55251726 GCF_000817695.3 Arachis duranensis | reverse complement strand
CCCTGCTCATATGAAAGAGAAGAGAACAAGAAAATATGGAATCCTCTATGTCACAGTATAGAGATTCCTTGAGATGTCAGAGGAATAGAAGGAGGAGGTAGAAGAATTAGGATGTGAGAAGAAGGGAAGAATTTTCGAAAATAAATTAAAAATATTTTAAAAACATTTTGAAAAATTGAAGAATGATTTTCGAAAAATATGATTGGGAAAGAGATAAGGTGTTTTTTTTTTTTGAAAAAGATTTTGAAATTAGAAATCAAAAAGATGTGATTGAAAACTTATTTTGAAAAAGATGTGATTAAAAAGATATCATTGAAAAGATATAGTTTTAAAAAGATATGATTGAGAAGATATGATTTGGAAAAACAATTTAAAAAATTTGATTTTTAAAATCAATGACTTGGCTAACAAGAAAAGATATGATTCAAACATTAAACCTTTCTCAACAGAAAAGGCAACATACTTGAAATGTTGAATCAAATCATTAATTGTTAGCAAGTATTTTTGAAATTGGAAAGAAATTGATTTTGAAAACATATGATTGAAAAGATATGATTTGAAAAAGATTTGATTTTGAAAAATTTTGAAAACCTGAAAAAAAATTGAATTAAAAACAAAATCTTCCCTCTTGTGCCATCCTGGCGTTAAACGCCCAGAGTGGTATACATTCTGGCGTTTAACGCCAAAAATGCTACCCTTTTGGGCGTTAAACGCCCAGCCAGGTGCCCTGGCTGGTGTTTAAACGCCAGTTTTCCTTCTTCACTGGGCGTTTTGAACGCCCAGCTTTTTCTGTGTAATTCCTCTGCTGTATGTTCTGAATCTTCAATTCTCTGCATTATTGACTTAAAAAGATGCAAATTAAAAATTTTTTTGGATTTTTAATGATGAGGAAATATCAAAATGCAACTAAAATCAAATAAACAATGCATGCAAGACACCAAACATAGAAGTTTGTATACTACTGACACTAACAAATTGAGAATGCATATGAGAAACAACAAAACACTCAAGACAAGAGAATTTAAAGATAAGAGCAAGTAAATCATCAAGAACAACTTGAAGATCAATGAAGACACATGATAAATGCAAGAAGAACAGAAACATGCAATTGACACCGAACTTAAAATTAGACACTAGACTCAAACAAGAAATATTTTTGGTTTTTATGATTTTGTAATTTTTTTGGTTTTTTCGAAAATTATGTGGAAAAAGAAAATAAAAAGGATCAAAACTTTTAATAAGAATTCCAGGAATCATGCAATGTTAGTCTAAAGCTTCAGTCTAAAGGAATTAGACATGGCTAGCCAAGCTTCAGCAAGACATTGCATTCAAGAGCTAAATTGATGAAGATCAATCAGCTTTGGTGATGATAAGAACATCACCTTGAAACACTAGAATTCATTCTTAAAAATTCTGAAAAATACCTAATCTAAGAAACAAGATGAACCGTCAGTTGTCCAAACTCAAACAATCCCCGGCAACAGCGCCAAAAACTTGTCGGTTGCTAATGGGAATGAGGGAGCATTGGATGAACTCCAACCATCCTCTAGCCACAGGCTTGAGGTCCAGTCTTCTTAGTTGAACTGGCTTGCCTTTGGAATCTATTTTCCGTTGAGCTCCTTCCACCCATATGTCCATAAGGACTTGGTCCAACCTTTGATTAAAGTTGACCCTTCTAGTGTAGGGGCGTGCATCTCCTTGCATCATGGGCAAGTTGAACGCCAACCTTACATTTTTCGGACTAAAATCTAAGTATTTCTCCCGAACCATTGTAAGATAATTCTTTGGGTTTGGGTTCTTACTTTGATCATGGTTCCTAGTGATCCATGCAATGGCATAGAACTCTTGAACCATTAAGATTCCAACTTGTTGGATGGGGTTGGTTAGAACTTCCCAACCTCTTCTTTAGATCTCATGTCAGATTTCTGGATACTCAGAGCTTGAAAGGGACCTCAGGGATCACCTTCTTCTTGGCCACAACATGATAGAAGTGGTCTTGATGGGCTTTGGAGATGAATTTTTCCATCTCCTATGACTCGGAGGTGGAAGCTTTTGTCTTCCCTTTCCCTTTTCTAGAGGATTATCCGGCCTTAGGTGCCATCAATGGTTATGGAAAAACAAAACAGCTATGTTTTTACCACACCAAACTTAGAATATTGCTCGCCCTCGAGTAAGAGATGAAAGAAGACAAGAAGAAGAAGAAGAAAATATGGAGGAGAGGGGGAGAGGTGTATTCGGCCAAGAAGGAGAAGAGAGTATTGTGTTGTGTGAAAATGAAGAAGAATAGAGGGGTTTATATAGTGAGGGGAGAGGGAGTAGGTTCGGCCATTTAAGGTGGGTTTGGGTGGGAAAGAAATTTGAATTTTGAAGGTAGGTGGGGTTTATAGGGAAGAGTGGATGGATGTGAGTGGTGAAGGGGGTAATTGGGAAGAGAGATTGAGGTGATTGGTTAAGGGTTTTTGGGAAAGTGTGTTATAGGATTATTAGGAGGTAAGGTGAGAATATGGTAGGTGGGGATCCTGTGGGGGTCAACAGAACCTGAGATGATCCTATGGGGTCCACAGATCCTGAGGTGTCAAGGATTTACATCCCTACACCAATTAGGCATGTAAAATTCCTTTCCATGCAATTCTGGCATTTAAACGTCGAAGTGATGCATGTTCTAGGCGTTCAACGCCCATGTGCAGCATGTTTCTGGCGTTGAACGCCAGTTCCATACTTGTTTCTGGCGTTCAGCACTAGCTCTCCTCAGGGTGCATTCATGGCGTTTGAACGCCGGGATGTTGCTTGTGTCTGGCGTTCAACGCCAGATCTATGCTCTGTTCTGGCGTTGAACGCTGGCCAGATGCTCCTTACTGGTGTCTAAACGCCAGTAAGTCCTTCCTCCAGGGTGATTTTTCTTCTGCTGTTTTTGATTCTGTTTTTAATTTTAATATTTTTTTCGTGACTCCACATGAGCATGAACCTAATAAAACATAAAAGAACAATGAAAATAAAATAAAATTAGATAAATAAAAATTGGGTTGCCTCCCAACAAGCACTTCTCAATAAATTATAATGTCACTAGCTTGACAATGGCTTTCATGAAGCCTCACAGATTTTTATTGCATGATGAGGGCCTCCCAACACCAAACATAGAGTTTGAATATGGGGGCTTCTCAACACCAAACTTAGAGTTTGGTTGTGGCCTCCTGATGAGCGGATAATTTGTACGCTTTTTGGCATTGTTTTTAGTATGTTTTTAGTATGATCTAGTTAGTTTTTAGTATATTTTTATTAGGTTTTAGTTAAAATTCACTTTTCTAGACTTTACTATGAGTTTGTGTGTTTTTCTGTGATTTCAGGTATTTTCTGGCTGAAATTGAGAGACCTGAGCAAAAATCTGATTCAGAGACTAAAAAGGACTGCAGATGCTGTTGGATTCTGACCTCCCTGCACTCGAAGTGGATTTTCTGGAGCTACAGATACCTAATTGGCGCTTGTACACCCTAGGCTACTAGTTCTCTATAAGTAGGACCTTTTACTATTGTATTTTCATCTTTTGATCACTTTAGATCTCTAGATCATCTTTGGACGTCTAGTTTTTAGATCATTGGGAGGCTGGCCTCACGGCCATGCCTAGACCTTGTTCTTATGTACTTTCAACGGTGGAGTTTCTACACACCATAGATTAAGGTGTGGAGCTCTGCTGTACCTCAAGTATTAATGCAATTACTATTGTTCTTCCATTCAATTCTGCTTGTTCTTGTTCTAAGATATCACTTGTTCTTCAACTTGATGGATGTGATGATCCGTGACACTCATCATCATTCTCACCTATGAACGTGTGACTGACAACCACCTCCGTTCTACCTTCGATTGGGTGAATATCTCTTGGATTCCTGATTGCACGATGCATGGTTGATCGCCTGACAACCGAGTGCTCGCCTGACAACCGAGCCAACCATTCCGTGAGATCAGAGTCTTCGTGGTATAGGCGAGAACTGATGGCGGCATTCAAGAGAATCCGGAAGGTCTAACCTTGTCTGTGGTATTCTGAGTAGGATTCAATGA
>NC_029777.3:55242674-55245031 GCF_000817695.3 Arachis duranensis | reverse complement strand
TCTATGAAGCTTGGGAAAGATACAAACAATTAATCAGAAAGTGTCCTTCTGATATGCTTTCTGAATGGAGCATCATAGGTATTTTCTATGATGGTCTCTCTGAACTATCCAAGATGTCTTTGGATAGCTCTGCAGGAGGATCTCTTCATCTGAAGAAGATGCCTACTGAAGCTCAAGAACTGATTGAAATGGTTGCAAATAACCAATTCATGTACATTTTTGAAAGAAATCCTGTGAACAATGGGACTAGTCAGAAGAAAGGAGTTCATGAGATTGACACTCTGAATGCCATATTGGCTCAGAATAAAATATTGACTCAACAAGTCAATATGATTTCTCAAAGTCTGTCTGGAATGCAAAATGCACCAAGCAGTACTAAGGAGGCTTCATCTAAGAAAGAAGCCTATGATCCTGAGAACCCTTCAATGGAAGAGGTGAATTACATGGGAGAACCCTATGGAAACACCTATAATCCTTCATGGAGAAATCATCCAAATTTCTCATGGAAGGATCAACAGAGACCTCAACAAGGTTTCAACAACAATAATGGTGAAAGAAACAGGTTTAGCAATAGCAAGCCTTTTCCATCATCTTCTCAGCAACAGACAGAGAGTTCCAAGCAGAATAATTCTGACTTGGCAACCATGGTCTCTGATCTAATCAAAACCACCCAAAGTTTCATGACTGAAACAAGGCCCTCCATTAGAAACTTGGAGGCACAAGTGGGTCAGCTGAGCAAGAACTGAAACAAGGTCCTCCATTAGAAATTTGGAGGGACAAGTGGGTCAGCTGAGCAAGAAAATTACTGAACTCCCTCCTAGTACCATCCAAGCAATACAGAAGAAAATCCAAAAGGAGAGTGCAAAGCCATCAACATGGCCGAATTTTGGGAGCAGGAAGAGGCAGTGAACGCCACTGAGGAAGGCCTCACTGGGCGTCCACTGGCCTCCAATGAGTTCTGATGTGTGGAAAACGATCCAACACAAAACTCACCGGCAAGTGTACCGGGTCGCATCAAGTAATAATAACTCACATGAGTGAGGTCGATCCCACAGGGATTGAAGGATTGAGCAATTTTAGTTTAGTGGTTGATTTAGTTAAGCGAATCAAGTTTTGGTTGAGTGGGTTGTATTTAACAGAAGATAAATTGCTTGAAATGTAAAGGGAGAGGGGAAATTGCAGTAAATTAAAGAACAGGAAAGTAAATAGACTGAATCTTAAAGAACAAGAAATTAAATGACTGAAACTTAAAGTGCAAGAAATATAAATTGCAGTAACTTAAATGACAAGAAATGTAAATTGCTTGAATGTAAAAGGGATTCGAGGACTGGGATTCAAACAGAAAGAAAATAAGATGCAGTAAAGGTTCACAGAGGAACCCAAAATGAGTTGTGATCTCAGGACCCAAGGGCTTAAGTAGCAGAGCCTAAAACCCAATTTCCTTCCCAGATCTGAATTATCTAAGCAATTGACAGAAAATTAAAGAAGAAGCAATAGAAGAACAGAAATAAAATTGAATTATGCAGAAAACAAATTGAAAAGAGTTTGGATGGGAATTGAGACAGAATTTCCTCAATTTCACACACCCAAAACTCGGAAATAGAAGAGTAGAATTGTCCGAGTAAGAATGAGGAAGGAGATCAGTCAATTCTCCCTTAATCATCTGAGTGCTCGGTCAAGTCTCTCGAGAACAATTACAAGAAATTCAAAACTCAAAGAAAGTGCAAATTCAAAGGCTAAGCCAAAAGTAAGTCCAAAGGTCCTAATTACATCAAACTAACTCCTATTTATACACTTTCTATTCTTGGATTTTGGGATTTGGATGGGCTTTTGAATTGGTGAAGAAATGAATTAAATTGGATTTTTAATTTAATTTTCGGCCCAAAAATAATAGCTTCCAGGAGGCTGCCCTGCCCTTGTGGAGAGCAGGGCCGGATTTGGTGCTTGGTGCTAGGGCAGAAAATTGGTGCATGGTGCGGACGATTGGTGCGGCGTGGTGCAGCCTTGTGCGAGCTTTGGTGCGGCATGGTGCGTGGAACGCTGCCCTGCCCGCGCGGAGGGCAGGGCAGGAAGATTTGGTGCGCGCTGGATGGTGCGTGGTGCGCGTTGGTGCTGCCAAGGACGAGAATTGGTGCGCCAGAATCGCTTCTTGGTGTGCCACACACAAGATGCTGCCCTGCCCGCGCAGAGGGCAGGGCAATGTTCCCTCTTTCACGTCCCGTGTTCGAAACACGGCTTGGACACAAATTCAATTAATTTCCTTGGCTTCTTGGCACGGCAATCAACCTTAGTTCTTGGCTTCCTCATGGTTCCTTGTTCGATCCTTGTAGCATGCATGGGTGACATTTTTCCCTTGA
>NC_029777.3:55236633-55241144 GCF_000817695.3 Arachis duranensis | reverse complement strand
CCATGGTGTGATGAATATTCTTCCATTGATACAGGTTGTGACTATATTCCTCTGCTTTAGCTTGACTAAAATACAACTTATCATATGATTCCTTGAATTCTTTGTATTGTTCTTTTTGTCCTTCAAGGATCTGTGCTTGAAATTCTTGCTGCTGAGTCATCATTTGTTGCTGCCATTTCTCTTGTTTTTCCTCCATTTGATGCTGCCAAGCTTCTCGTTCTTCTTTTTCTTTCAAAAATTGCTCCATAAATTCTGGATGGGGCTCTAGATATCTCTCTTGGCCCCCCTGATTTTGGCCTTGTTGAGCCTGCATGAGTTGCTGAGATAGTTCTTCAATTGATCTTTGTAATTGGCTCATGTCTATGGCATCATGAGCTTGATTTCGTCCTTCCTCTCCTTGTGATCTCCTTTGTCTAGGAGCTACTACCCCTTCTTGATTTTCTTCTTCATTCGTTCCCTCCATGCTCTTCTTGGTAATCCACTTCCCTTTCTTCACTTTTGTTGTATCCTCATCTTCAAAAATTACTCCAGCTTTGTCACATAGCCTGAGGATGGTACTTGGATGTCCAAGACCCTTTGATTTGCTTGTGCTATCGGCCATTTCTTGAATACTGTCAGCTATGAGTTGTGCGAGGTTGATCTCACCTCCATGCAAGATGCAGTATGTCAAGAGTGCTCGTTTGATTGTGACCCAAGAGGCGTTTCCAGTAGGAAGGATAGATCTTCTCACTATTTCATACCATCCCTTGGCTACAGGGGTGAGATTTATCCTTCTTAAGTGGCTTGGAACTCCTTTTGAATCTCTTTCCCAATCTGTGTTCTCCACACATAACCCTTGCAAGATTTCATCAGGATTATTTTCCCTTTGCAATCTAGCCTCATAACTAGGCTCTGCATAGGTTATGGTTCTTAACTTGAGGGCTCTTGTGATGGCAGCTGGGCTAAAACTCACTTCAACTCCTCTAACATAACTTGTGTAGGGAGCATCATTTTTGTTTTCTTTTGCAGCATTTGCATAAAACTCCCTAATCATAACTGCACTGATGTCAACAAGAGGAGCACACAAGATTTCCCACCTTCTTTCTCTAGTAATTTGCCTCATGATGGGGTATTCTCCTTCCCTTAAATCAAGACCTTTCTCATAGATGACATTCTTTGCCTCCATGAACCTATGATATCTCCCTTCATGGAATTGGGATCTAAACTTGGTTGCATCAAAGGCTGGAGGTTCGGTTACCATAGGTTCTTTTCCCGCCCTTCTTTTTGAACTTGAGGAGGCCATTAAGGTTGAGGTGAAAAGAAAGAGGAAGTGAGAGTAGAAGAAATATGTGTTATGTTTGGGAAGAGTTTTGGTTCGGTTTTGATGTGTGAGGTAAGGGAATTATGTTAGTTTTGGAAGTTGAAGAGAGTATGGTTTTCATATGAAAGTGGCTTGAATGAGAATGTGTATACCGTGTTGGTGCCAACGGCTACTTATAGGTGAATTCTTCAAGCCTTCCAACAAAACCATAATGAGAGAGAGGGACTCGTTAGTGCTCATGAAGGGTTAAGATTGATTTGCTCATTCAAGGAATGCATGAGATGGACGGCTTGCATGTGTTGTTGAGGCTTTGACGAGGATCCTTCTTCCATTGGCTGCATGTACCTCGGTGTTCAATGTTGCATGCATGCAAATTCTGTTCCCCATGAACGCGTTCTCCTAGGCACATGTGACCTCCCTCACATAGCTTCTCCTAGCCGTGGCCCCTCCTTGCGTTTGTCTTAACCTTTTTCTCCTGCATAAATCAAAGCAATCAGCCTTAGATCATAAATATAATCGTTGGCAATCTATTTGCAAGAATAAAATAAATTGTTTTGGTCTTAATAGTTAAAATTTTTTTTTGTGATCAATTGTGTCCCTAAATAAAATGTTAAAAGTTGGTGAACACCAAACTTATCTTTTATTGAGGAGATGGCTTAACAATGCAAACCGTTCTCACAATTGATGCATTTAAAAAAAATTGATGTATGATCCCTTATCTGTATGGTTTTGAGTCCATGATTGGAAAATGATCCTCTGAATGTTGTTGCACATGCAGACACCAAACTTAGTGTTTGGTCACATGCTTTATCAAAAGAATTATGCATATGTTCGGAGAATAATCCCCTTCTTTTTTTTTGAAAAATGAACTTGGGTGTGCCTTAAGGTACACCGAACTTAGAAGTTTGCCATGTGCTTCAAAACGATGTGTGCATTTACCAGGCATGAAAATTCAAAATCATATTCAGAGGAATCATAGCTTATTAAATAAAAGAGAAGACAGAAATCTTAAACCATGGGTTGCCTCCCATGAAGTGCTCTTTTATTGTCATTAGCTTGACATTGAACTCCCTTTTAGGGTGGTTGATGTTGGTGATGTCTCAATTTGTCACCTCTCACTGTGAGCTTTCTCTGCGTGCCTTGATGCTCAATTTCCAAATGTTCAAGAGAAAGTATTTGGTTGATAGTGTAATAATCTTCTGCTCCCTGTTGTTGATATACTAGTTGCACTTTATCACCTTTAGAAAATCCTTCAGTTGGGATTTTCTTGTTCTTCCACCCTTTGTGAGCCTTTTTCTTGCTTGTTGATCTTTTTTTCTTGACAGTTACTTGAGTTGTGATACCTTCCTTCTTGCTTATCACCCCTGCTTCCTTTTGAATCCCTTTTTCTTCTTGCATCTGTTTGTTTTTCTGTTATACTTCCTTGTCAGTTGATTGCTTTGGAAGGAGATCATCACTCATTTTGCTTGTTTCTTCATCCCTTTGTAATTCTGGAAAGACTTTCAGGATGATGCTCTCCTCATGCATCCTGAGGGTTAACTCTCCTTGCTCTATATCCACAATGGCTCTAGCAGTGGCCAAAAATGGTCGACCAAGTATTATGGAATCATTTCCATATTCTGAAGAATCCAGGATCACAAAATCTGCTGGATAGATAAACCTATCAACCTTAACTAAAAGGTTCTCAATCAGTCCTTTAGGATATCAATCAGCCCCTTAGGATATACTACTGATTGGTCCACCAATTCCAAGGACATCTGTGTTGGTTTCACTTCCTCTATGCCAAGCTTTTTCACTAGAGAATATGGGATTAGATTTATGCTTGCTCCTAGATCGCACATCCCCTTGTTAATGAACAGGTTTCCAATAGTGCATGGTAAGAAGAAACCTCCAGGGTCTTCAAGCTTGGGAGGGAGTCCCTTTTTAATGAGTGCACTGCATTCTTCACTGAGCATTACAGTCTCCTTTTCATTCCACTGTCTCTTCTTGTTAATGAGCTCTTTTAAGAACTTGGCATATAAAGGCATTTGTTCCAAGGCCTCTGCCAAAGGAAGGCATTTACTCCAAAGCTTCAGCTAAAGGTATGTTGATCTCCAACTTCTTAAAAGTCTCAAGAAATTTGTGGAAATGCTGATCCTCTGTTTCCTTGTGAAATCTCTGTGGATAAGGTAGTGGTGATGTTGAGCTCTTCTCCACTTGATGTTGTTTTGGAATTGGTTCTTCCATGATTTGCTTTCCTTTCTTCAAATTCTGTGGTTTGTTGTTCTCTTCCTTTCTTCAAATTCTGTGATTTGTTGTCTTCCTCTGTGAGCTTTTCTGGAGCACTCTTGGTTATTATGTCCTTGTTGATGGTTTCATCCTTCTTTGTTGGCTCAGTGTCATTCTTCATAAGCTTCTTTGTTGCTCCTTGGTTGCCATCCACTAACATCTTTCCACTTCTTAGTTGCACGACCTTGCATTCCTCCTTTGGGTTGGGAATGGTGTCACTGGGTAGTGAACTTGATGGCTTCTCAACAGAAATCTGTTTGGAGATTTGTCCAATCTGCCTCTCTAGGTTCTTCATGGAGGCCTCTTGGTTCTTTGTTGTCAATTCTTGGTTCTTCATCAGTTTCTCCATGAGCAGCTCTAGATTGGTGATTCTCTGTGAGTCTTGAGAGATGGGTTGATTTTGGGGTGTTGATGGATGAAGATAAGTGTTTTGGTTAGTTGGGTGGTTATTGGGTGGGTATTGGTTAGAATTTGGGTAGTTGTTTTGTGGTTTTCTGTATGAATTTTGGTTAGTGTTTGGCTGGGGGTTATAGTTTGTGTTTTTCCAATTGTTCTGGCCTGTGTTTCTTTGCCATGGTTGTTGGTTTTGATTATGGTTGTCTCCCCATCTGAGGTTGGGATGGTTCTTCCAAGATGGATTGTAAGTATCACCATAAACTTCATTTGTTCCAGGATTTTGGTTGTGCATGTATTGGACTTGCTCTTGTTGTTGCTCTTCTTGAGTTTCTTCACTTTGCACCCAAGTGGTTGGAGGTTGGCTTGTGGTGTTCACTGCTGCCACTTGCAAGCCATCAATTCTCTTAGCCATTTGCTCAAACTGTTGTTGAATCTGCTGCTGCATCATCTTGTTCTGAGCTAAAATTGAATCAACTCCTTCCAACTCCATTACTCCTCTTCTCTGTGATGGTTGGCGTTGCCTTTGATGAGCAAAGAAATATTGGTT
>NC_029777.3:55235545-55235971 GCF_000817695.3 Arachis duranensis | reverse complement strand
AACGTGTGTGTTCCTATCTAAGATGTTCATTCGCGCTTAATTATGAAGAAGGTGATGATCCGTGACACTCATCACCTTCCTCAATCCATGAACGTGTGCCTGACAACTGATGTGTGGAAAACGATCCAACATAAAACTCACCGGCAAGTGTACCGGGTCGCATCAAGTAATAATAACTCACATGAGTGAGGTCGATCCCACAGGGATTGAAGGATTGAGCAATTTTAGTTTAGTGGTTGATTTAGTCAAGCGAATCAAGTTTTGGTTGAGTGGGTTGTATTTAACAAAAGATAAATTGCTTGAAATGTAAAGGGAGAGGGGAAATTGCAGTAAATTAAAGAACATGAAAGTAAATAGACTGAATCTTAAAGAACAAGAAATTAAATGACTGAAACTTAAAGTGCAAGAAATATAAATTGCAGTAAC
>NC_029777.3:55234683-55235522 GCF_000817695.3 Arachis duranensis | reverse complement strand
GTAAATCGCTTGAATGTAAAAGGGATTTGAGGACTGGGATTGCAGAATCTAAACAAAGAGACAGTAAATTGCAACAATTGATTGAGCAGAAATTGAATCAGAAGCAATAAGCATTCAAACAGAAAGGAAATAAAATGCAGCAGAGGTTCACAGAAGAACCAAAAGTAAATTGTGGTCTCAGGTCTCAAGAGACTAGGTAGCAGAGCCTAGATCTCTATTTGCCGTCCTAGATCCAAGTTCACAAAGCAATTGATAAGAAATTGAAGAAGAAGTAGTAGAAGAACAAAAATCAAATTCAATTATGCAGAAAAGTAGAATTGAGACAGAATTTCCTCAATTTCACACACCCAAAACTCAGAAACAGAAGAGTAGAATTGTCCGAGTAAGAATGAGGAAGGAGATCAGTCAATTCTCCCTTAATCCTCTGAGTGCTCGGTCAAGTCTCTCCAGAAGAAATTCAAAACTCAAAGAAAGTGCAAATTCAAAGGCTAAGCCAAAAGTAAGTCCAAAGGTCCTAATTACATCAAACTAACTCCTATTTATACACTTTCTATTCTTGGATTTTGGGATTTGGATGGGCTTTTGAATTGGTGAAGAAATGAATTCAAATGGATTTTTAATTTGAATTTTTGGCCCAAAATGTTGCTCCAGGAGGCTGCCCTGCCCTTGTGGAGGGCAGGGCAGAAAAATTGGTGCATGGTGCGGACGATTGGTGCGGCGTGGTGCAGCCTTGTGCGAGCTTGGCGCGGCATGGTGCGTGAGATGCTGCCCTGCCCGCGCCAAGGGCAGGGCAGGAAAAGTTGGTGCGCCAGAAATTGCCTTGGTGCTGCCAGAATCAG
>NC_029777.3:55234005-55234308 GCF_000817695.3 Arachis duranensis | reverse complement strand
AAATTAGCTTAAACCTCATGGATTAACATTAATTTCATGGTGGTTGCTTGATTTAAAGAAGTTATGCATTTTCACTCCAAATCACTTACTTAGGACACAAGAAAGTGCATAAATGCTAACAAAACAAGTGAAATTAGCTTGAAAAATGGGTATATGATGACTTGTCATCAAGTTCCCCAATGAGGAACCATGGGAATCTGAGGCTCAAACTGAGACCATAATGATTCCATTGGACTTACTTCTGCCATTCATGAGCTCTGATGAGTATTCTTCCTCTGAAGAGGATGAGTATGTCACTGAGGA
>NC_029777.3:55233107-55233835 GCF_000817695.3 Arachis duranensis | reverse complement strand
AAGTTTTCAATACCTTGTACCATAGGCACCATGACCTTCAAGAAGGCCTTGTGTGACTTAGGGTCAAGTGTAAACCTCATGCCTCTCTCTGTAATGGAGAAGTTAGGGATCTCTGAGGTACAAGCTGCAAAAATCTCACTAGAGATGGCAGACAACTTAAGAAAACAAGCCCATGGACTTGTAGAGGATGTTCTGGTTAAAGTTGAAGACCATTACATCCCTACTGATTTCATAGTCCTAGAGACTAGGAAGTGTATGGATGAATCCATCATCCTTGGCAGACCCTTCCTAGCCACAGCAAGCGCTGTGAGTGATGTTGATAGAAGAGAGTTGATCATTCAAGTGAATGAAGAATCCTTGGTGTTTAAGGCCCAAGGATATCCCTCTGTCATCATGGAGAGGAAGCATGAAGAGCTTCCCTCAAAACAGAGCCAAACAGAGCCCCCACAGTAAAACTCTAAGTTTGGTGTTGGGAGGCCACAACCAAACTCTAAGTTTGGTGTTGAACCCCCACATTCAAACTTTAAGTTTGGTGTTGGAAGGCCACAACCAAACTCTAAGTTTGGTGTTGAACCCCCACATTCAAACTCTAAGTTTGGTGTTGGGAGGCCACAACCAAACTCTAAGTTTGGTGTTGAACCCCCACGTTCAAACTCTAAGTTTGGTGTTGGGAGGTTCCAACATTGCTCTGAGTATCTGTGAGGCTCCATGAGAGCCCACTGTCAAGC
>NC_029777.3:55223392-55228616 GCF_000817695.3 Arachis duranensis | reverse complement strand
CCCAACACCAAACTTAGAATTTGATTGTGGGGGCTTTGTTTGACTCTGTATTGAGAGAAGTTTACTGTGCCTCTTTTCCATGTTTACAGAAGAACACCCTTGGGTCTTAAACACAAGGTAGTCCCCATTCAATTGAAGGACTAGCTCTCCTCTGTCAACATCAATCACAGCTCCTGTTGTGGCTAGGAAAGGTCTTCCAAGGATGATGCATTCATCCTCTTCCTTCCTAGTGTCTAAGATTATGAAATCAGCAGGGATGTAAAGGCCTTCAACCTTCACTAACACGTCCTCTACCAATCCATAAGCTTGTCTTATTGACTTGTCTGCCATTTGTAATGAGAATATGGCAGGATGTACCTCAATGATCCCTAGTTTCTCCATTACAGAGAGTGGCATAAGATTTATGCTTGACCCCAGGTCACATAGAGCCTTGTTAAAGGTCATGGTGCCTATGGTACAGCGTATTAAGAATTTGTCAGGATCTTGTCTCTTTTGAGGTAATGTTTGCTGAACCCATGTATTTAGTTCACTAATGAGCAAGGGTGGTTCACCTTCCCAAGTCTCATTACCAAACAACTTGGCATTGAGCTTCATGATAGCTCCTAAATATTGAGCAACTTGCTCTCCAGTTACATCTTCATCCTCTTCAGAGGAAGAATAGTCTTCATAGCTCATGAATGGCAGAAGGAGGTTTAATGGAATCTCTATGGTCTCTATATGAGCCTCAGATTCTTTTAGGTCCTCAATAGGGGACTCCTTCTTGCTCAGAGGACGTCCCAGGAAGTCTTCCTCACTAGGATTTTTGTCCTTTCCTCCCTCTCTGCATTCGGCCATATTGACTATATCAATGGCCTTGCACTCTCTCTTTGGATTCTCTTCTGTATTGCTTGGGAGAGTACTAGGAGGAGTTTCAGTTACTTTCTTACTCAGCTGGCCCACTCGTGCCTCCAAATTTCTTATGGAGGACCTTGTTTCACTCATGAAACTTAAAATGGCCTTAGACAGATCAGAGACTATATTTGCTAAATTAGAGGTATTCTATTCATAATTCTCTTTCTATTGCTGAGCCTATTTCTTCCAACATTATTAAAACCTTGTTGAGGCTTTTGTTGATCCTTCCATGAGAAATTTGGATGATTTCTCCATGATGAATTATAGGTGTTTCCATAAGGTTCAACCATGTAATTTACCTCTACCACTGCAGGGTTCTCAGGATCATAAGCTTCTTCTTCAGAAGATGCCTCTTTAGTACTATTGGATGCATTTTGCTATCCATTCAGACTTTGAGAAATCATGTTGACTTGCTGGGTCAACACGAGTCAACACTTTGTTCTGAGCCAATATGGCATTCAGAGCATCAATTTCAAGAACTCCTTTCCTCTGAGGCGTCCCATTATTCACGGAATTCCTCTCAGAAGTGTACATGAATTGGTTATTTGCAACCATGTCAATAAGTTCTTGAGCTTCTGCAGGCATTTTCTTTAGGTGAATGGATCCACCTGCAGAATAGTCCAATGACATTTTTGAAAACTCAGATAGACCATAATAGAATATATCTAATATGGTCCAATCTGAAAACATGTCAGAAGGACACTTTTTGGTCATCTGCTTGTATCTTTCCCAAGCTTCATAGAGGGATTCACCATCTTTTTGCTTGAAGGTCTGAACTCCAAGAAGGCCGTGACCAGCTTATCCCAGGAGTCCAGGCTATCTTTAGGTTGTGAGTCCAACCATGTTCTAGCTCTGTCTCTTACAGCAAAAGGGAAAAGCATGAGCCTATAGACTTCAGGATCTACTCCATTTTTCTTAACAGTCTCACAAATCTGCAAGAACTCAGTTAAAAACTGGTAAGGATCTTCAGATGAAAGTCCATGAAACATGCAGTTCTGTTGCATTAAAGCAACTAATTTTGGTTTCAGCTCAAAATTGTTTGCTCCAATGGCAGGAATTGAGATGCTTCTTCCATCAAACTTGGACGTGGGTTTACTAAAATCACCAAGCATCCTCCTTGCATTATTGTTGTTGGGTTCGGCTGCCATCTCCTTCTCTTGTTCAAAAATTTCAGAAAGGTTGCCTCTGAATCGTTGTAATTTAGCTTCTCTCAGTTTCCTCTTCAGAGTCCTTTCAGGTTCAGGATCAGCTTCAACAAGAGTATTTTTTCCTTATTCCTACTCATATGAAAGAGAAGAGAAAAAAGAAAGGAAGAGGAATCCTCTATGTCACAATAAAGAGGATCCTTATTATTAGTAGAAGAAGAAAGGGGATAAGGATTAAGAAGAAGGAATAATCCAAACACAAGGGTAAGGATAGAGGAAGTGATTGGAGATGAAGAGAGATGAAGAGAAGTGTTAGTAATTAAATAAATAAATAGAAGAAGATGAGAGAGAGAATTCGAAAATTAATTTTGAAAATGAGTTAGTGATTTTCGAAAATTAAAGATGAGATAGAATTAAAACTAAAATTTAAAACAATTAGTTAATTAAAAAAAATTTTGAAAAAGGGATGAGATATTTTCGAAAAGTAGAGAGGGAAAAGTAGTTAGGTGGTTTTGAAAAAGATAAGAAACAAACAAAAAGTCAAATAGTTAGTTGAAAAAGATTTGAAAATCAAATTTGAAAAGATAAGAAGATAAGAAGTTAGAATAGATATTTTAAAATCAAATTTTTAAAAAAGATAAAATTTTAGAAAAGATATAATATAAAAGATATGATAAAAAAGATTTAATTTTTAAAATTAAATTCAATTACTTGACTTAATAAGAAACTAAAAGATATGATTCTAGAATTTAAAGATTGGACCTTTCTTAACAAGAAAGTAACAAACTTCAAATTTTTTAATCAATCATATTACTTGTTAGTATAATTTTCGAAAATCAAGATAAAATTAAGAAAAAGATTTTTGAAAAATATTTAAAAAGATTTTTGAAAATTAAATAAAAAATAAAAAAGATTTAATTTTTGAAAAAGATTTTGAAAAGATAAGATTTTTAAAATTGAAAATTTGACTTGACTCATAAGAAACAACTTATTATAAAATTTTTTGACTAAGTCAACTCAAATTTTCGAAATTTTGAGAGAAATAGGGAAAATATATATTTTTGATTTTTGAAATTTTAATTATGAGAGAGAAAAACACAATTATGACCCAAAAAATGAAAATTTTGGATTAAAACATATGACGCATGCAAGAACACTATGAATGTCAAGATGAACACCAAGAACACTTTGAAGATCATGATGAACATCAAGAACATATTTTTGAAAAATTTTTGATGCAAAGACAACATGCAGGACACCAAACTTAGAATTCTTTAATGCGTGGATACTATGAATGCAAAAATGCATATGAAAAACAATAAAAGACACAAAACAAGAAAACATCAAGATCAAAGAAGAAGATTTACCAAGAACAACTTGAAGATCATGAAGAACACTATGAATGCATGAATTTTTCGAAAAATGCATAATAATTTTTAAAACATGCAATTGACACCAAACTTAAAAATTGACTCAAGACTCAAACAAGAAACAAAAAATATTTTTGATTTTTATGATTTTATGATTTTTTTGTATTTTCTTAATAAGTTTTTCGAAAATATTCTTTAGAAAAATGAAAATAAAGAAAATTTTTTTTGAAAGATTTTTGAAAAGAAAATTACCTAATCTGAGCAACAAGATGAACCGTTAGTTGTCCAAACTCGAACAATCCCCGGCAATGGCGCCAAAAACTTGGTGGACGAAATTGTGATCATTAACAATTGCTCCAAAGACTTGGTGCTCTCAAACATAAATCACACTTTGTCACAACTCCGCACAACTAACCAACAAGTGTACTGGGTCGTCCAAGTAATACCTTACGTGAGTAAGGGTCGATCCCACAGAGATTGTTGGTATGAAGCAAGCTATGGTCATCTTGTAAATCCCAGTCAGGCGGATTTAACTAATTTAAGATATTATTGGTTTTTCGAAAAATAATAATAAATTAAATAGAAAATAAAGATAAAGTTACTCATGTAATCCAATGGTAGGAATTTCAGATAGGTGTATAGAGGTGCTGTGTTCCTTCTGAATCTCTGCTTTTCTACTGTCTTTATCCAATCTTTGTCACTCCTTTCTATGGCAAGCTGTATGTAGGGCATCACCATTGTCAATGGCTACATCTCATCCTCTCAGTGAAAATGGTCCAAATGCTCTGTCACATCACGGCTAATCATATGTCGGTTCTCGATCATGTTGGAATAGAATCCCTTAATTCTTTTGCGTTTGTCATCACGCCCAGCAATCGCGAGTTTGAAGCTCGTCACAGTCATTCAATTCTGGAATCCTGTTCATACCCTGACCGAGCTCCCCCAACTCGGAAGTAAATAGAAAGGTCCGACCTCGCCCCAAGGCCCACGCCTGAGGTCGGACCTCGGACAAATAAGCTAAGAAGGCCCATCAGAAGGAACGAAGCCCAAAACCTAAAGGCCGAAATGGCCTAAAGAAAGGCGGTTCCACAAAGATAGGGATAAAGCTCCCAAAAGATAAGATAAGATAAGAATATCTTATCCAGGGAGGATCACGACCAACTACTATAAATACACTGGAGCACCCAGGTATAACTCATATTCTAATTCTACTCAATATCTGCTTGGACCCATGCTAACTTAAGCATCGGAGTGTCATTGCAGGTACAACCACCAGCCGCTCGGCACATCAAGCTCGGGTCACGGAACCCTCACCTCGGGTCTTGCCAGACGGCCGAGCTACACGTTTCAGGTAACCCTAGGAACATTGGCGCCGTTGCCGGGGATCCTGGAAGTCATCCCTCTACCATGGCGGACGACACCTCCAACAATGACCGCGCGGCATCAGAACAAGAGGAGGAAGTTGACACCGGAGAACGACCGGACAGCCCTCTATCACCGCGCACTCCAGGAGGAAACAAACAGAATCACCCAAAGACATCACTCCCAAACAAAAACCTACAAAATCCCGAAAAAGAAAAGAGCTCAGAAATTCTAGAAGCAGTTCGGGCACAGCAAAACCGGCTGAAACAACTCGAAGAGGACATAAAGAAGCAGAAAGAAACTGAACAAGATTTGAGAAGGGAGGCTCGCAAGCGCAGAGAATTAGAAGAAAAACTCCGGAAAATAGAGGCCAACCTGAAAGATCGGACGGACCGCGGTCCCACCCCCGAAGGCAACCATGATCCCTTCACGCAAGAGATCATGAAGGAGAAGGTA
>NC_029777.3:55221402-55222860 GCF_000817695.3 Arachis duranensis | reverse complement strand
AGATACATAGCAGAGAAGGGAGAAGAGACCAAAAAGAGAAGGAGGGGAGATAACGAAGATCGGGCTGAGCAAACCCCGCGAACCCCTGAAAGGCACGTTCACATGATAAATGGAGGTTTTGCAGGTGGAGGAACATCCAGATCCTCGCGAAAAAGACACCTCAAAGACGTCTATCATGTCCGAGAAGACAGCCCCCTGCCCGAATTACCTACTATCTCGTTTACCCGAGAAGATGCTCAAGGGGTAATACCCGGGCACGACGATCCAATGGTGGTCACCATTATCCTAGCAAACGCCAACTTACATCGAACCCTGATTGACCAGGGAAGCTCAGCAGATATCCTGTTCAAAGCGGCCTTCGACAAGCTCGGACTTGAAGAAAAAGAGCTAAAGGCCTATCCCACCAACCTATTTAGGCTAGGGGACACCCCGATCCATCCCTTAGGATACATCTCGCTACACACTACCTTTGGAAGAGGCGAGCAATCTAAAACATTAAGCATCGACTACATTATAGTCGACGTTACCTCAGCGTACAACGCCCTCATTGGGCGACCAACCCTAAACAGACTAGCAGCTGTAGTCTCGACCCCACACCTCTGTATGAAGTTCCCTATCGCAAAAGGAATCGCTACCCTAAAAGGCGACCAAAAACTGGCGCGGCGATGCTATAACGAAAGCCTGAGCTTAAAGGGAAAGGAGATCAACACAATAGAACTCGGGCGAGTCCAAGTCCGAGAAGACCTTCGGCCACAACCAGAGGGAGAAACCGAAAGAATCCAGATCGGGAACACACCTGAAAAGATAACAAACATAGGAGCAAACCTCGAAACAGGCCTAAAGGAGGAACTCATAACCCTCTTAAGGGAGAATTCCGACCTCTTCGCCTGGAAAGCCTCCGACATGCCAGGCATAAGCCCCGACCTAATGTGCCATAAGCTATCAGTGTACCCGGGATCCCGACCTGTCCAACAAAGACGCAGGAAACTCGGGCCTGAGCGCATGCAAGCAATAGAAGAACAAATACAAGCACTACTAGATACAGGGTTCATTAGGGAAGTAAAATACCCCCTATGGCTCGCAAACGTGGTCCTGGTAAAAAAGCCCAATGGAAAATGGAGGATGTGCGTCGACTACACGGATCTCAACAAAGCCTGCCCCAAAGACCCATATCCACTACCAAACATCGACGCCTTAGTAGACGCAGCCTCAGGCTATAGATATCTCTCCTTCATGGACGCATACTCAGGATACAATCAAATCCCGATGTACGGACCCAACCAAGAAAAGACCTCGTTCACAACCCCAAGGGCAAACTACTGCTACGTAGTAATGCCCTTCGGGCTGAAGAACGCAGGGGCAACCTACCAGAGGCTAATGAACAAAGTGTTCTCAGGGCACATCGGACTACAGCTAGAGGTGTACGTCGACGACATGCTGGTAAAGACACAAGAAGAC
>NC_029777.3:55216353-55217983 GCF_000817695.3 Arachis duranensis | reverse complement strand
TCGCACTTGTGATTTTGGTTTTGTTTGTGTATGTCAGGAGCTAGTAGACATAATATTGAGGACGAGAGAACCCGCCGAAGGATAAGGAGAGCAGAAAGAGGAAAGTTCATAGTTGGTGAAGAAGGGTCAGAGGAATCAGAGGGAGAAGATCAAGTCATGGATGATGAGATGCAGAACCCTCCTGGAGGGGCCAACAATAATGGTGGACAAGCTAGAAGGGTGTTATCCTCATTTACTATCCCTGATCCAAGACATTGTGGGAGCAGTATTGCTACACCAAATGTTAAGGCCAATAACTTTGAGCTAAAACCTCAGCTCATCACTTTGGTACAGAACAATTGCTCTTATGGAGGGGGACCTCTTGAAGACCCAAAGCAACATCTCTCTGTTTTTCTGAGGATATGCAACACAGTGAAGACAAATGGAGTGCATCCAGATGTCTACAAGTTGTTGCTATTCCCATTCTCTTTGAGGGATAAAGCCACTCAATGGCTAGAATCATTCCCCAAGGAAAGCCTCAACAATTGGAATGATGTGATGGGCAGATTTCTAGCAAAATTCTACCCACCTCAAAAGATCATCAAGTTGAAGACAGAGGTCCAGACTTTCAGGCAAATGGAAGGGGAGTCATTGTATGAAGCCTGGGAAAGGTATAAATCACTAATGAGAAGATGCCCCCCTGACATGTTTAGTGATTGGGTTAAGCTCCAAAACTTTTATGAAGGCTTAAGCTTCGAAGCAAGGAAGGGACTAGATTACTCATCGGGAGGATCACTCAACATGATGAAAACTGCCGAAGAGGCCCAAGACCTCATTGAGATTGTGGCAAACAACCAATACTATTACTCATCAGAGAGGCAACACAATCCGCCCCCAAAGAAAGGTGTAATGGAGCTTGAAGGTGTTGATGCTATCTTGGCACAAAACAAGTTAATGCACCAACAAATCCAACAACAAATGGAGATGATAACAAAGAGAATGGATGGTTTGCAACTTGCAGCAGTGAACACAACAAATCAACCATTTCTTGAATGGAACCAAGGTGAAGGGACCACTGTTGAACAACCACAAGAACAAGTTCAATACATGCAGAACACTTCAAATTCTCAGGATGAATTTCATGGTGATACATACAACCCATCTTGGAAAAATCATCCCAATCTTAAGTGGGGTGAAAATCATTGGCAAAAGAATAGCAACCACAATCAAAATCGTCACACAAGCAACCAAAATCACCATGCTAACAACACTAACCAATATAGAAAACCACAAAACACATATCAACCACCCCATCATAACTCACAAAATCACCAAAATAACTTCTCTGCACCATCATCCAACCCACAAAATTACCACACTAATCCACCCAACAACTTCCAACAACAATCAACCCCCATCATACCCCCAATTGACCATCATGAAACTAGAATCTCAAGTCTTGAAGCAACCTTGCAAGCACTTGCTCAAACCACTCAAGCCTTAGCTAAGGGACAAAAGGAACATGAAGCCACCATGAAAAATATTGAGAGACAAGTGGGACAATTAGCCAAACAAGCTGAGCACAAAACAAGTTAATGCACCAACAAATCCAACAACAAATGGAGATGATAACAAAGAGAATGGATGGTTT
>NC_029777.3:55214693-55215528 GCF_000817695.3 Arachis duranensis | reverse complement strand
TGGCTACAGCTAGAACAATCATTGATGTGGAAAAAGGAGAGATGATTTTCAGAGTGCATGATGAGCAAATGACCATAAATGTCTTCAAAGCAATGCAACACCCTGTTGAGAAAGAAAGTTGCATGAGGGTTGATGTAGTAGATTCTTTGGTTGAAGAAGTGCTTGACACAAACCATCAAATGAAACAAGAGGAAGTCCATAACATCAAGGGACAAGAAGAAAACACGTTGGAAGCATCAAAGGAACCAAGTGAAGCCACCAAAGAAGAGGCACCACAACAAGAGTTGAAACCACTACCCCCTCATCTTAAATATGCGTTCCTTGGTGAGAAGGATAGCTTCCCAGTGATCATCAATTCCACATTGAATGCAGAGGAAGAAGAAAAGCTCCTTGTGGTTTTGAAGGCTCACAAAGAGGCGTTGGGATGGACCATTGATGACTTGAAAGGCATAAGCCCTGCTGTATGTATGCACAAGATACTCTTAGAGGAGGGTTCCAAACCGGTGGTACAACCTCAAAGAAGATTGAATCCCACAATGAAGGAGGTTGTTCAAAAGGAAGTTCTGAAGTTGTGCAAGGCTGGGATCATCTACCCTATATCTGACAGCCCATGGGTTAGTCCAGTGCAAGTAGTACCTAAGAAGGGAGGCATGACCGTCATTGTTAATGAGAAGAATGAGCTTATTCCAACACGAACAGTGACAGGGTGGAGGATGTGCATAGACTATAGGAGGCTGAATGATGCCACAAGGAAAGATCACTTCCCTCTACCTTTCATTGATCAGATGCTTGAAAGGTTGGCTGGCCATGCCTATTACTGTTTTCTTGATGGATA
>NC_029777.3:55213036-55214146 GCF_000817695.3 Arachis duranensis | reverse complement strand
AGGAAGGAAAAGAAGCTTCATGTTATCTACTATGCAAGTAAGGTATTGAATGAGACTCAAAGAAACTACACCACAACAGAGAAAGAGTTACTAGCCGTGGTGTATGCTTTTGATAAGTTTAGACAATATTTGATTGGATCTAAAGTCTTAGTGTATACTGACCATGCTGCCATTAAGTATCTTATGTCAAAACAGGATGCTAAACCAAGGCTAATCAGATGGGTGCTACTCCTACAAGAGTTTGACATTGAGATCAAAGATAGAAAGGGCAGTGAAAATCAAGTTGCTGATCACTTATCAAGGGTGCCACAAGATGAATGCCAAGACAACCTTCCTTCAATAAATGAAGAGTTTCCAGATGAACACCTCTTGCACTTTCAACATGTCCCTTGGTTTGCAGACATGGCCAACTACAAGGCAGGAAGAATCATTCCACAAGAGTACACAAGACAACAAGTTAAGAAGCTGTTGCATGAGGCTAGGTTCTTCTTTTGGGATGAACCATTCTTGTTCAAAAGATGCCCAGACGGAATGATAAGAAGATGTGTGCCAGAAAATGAGATGAAGGACATACTATGGCATTGTCACAACTCTAGCTATGGTGGTCATTTTGGGGCTGAAAGAACTGCTGCAAAGGCCCTTCAAAGTGGTTTCTATTGGCCTTCAATCTTCAAGGATGCTAGGGAGTTTGTGAGCCAATGCAATGAATGTCAAAGAACAGGGGGTTTGTCAAAGAAAAATGAGATGCCTCAAAAGTTCATTTTGGAAGTGGAACTCTTTGATTTGTGGGGAATAGATTTCATGGGACCTTTTCCTCCATCTTACACGTTCAAATATATCCTGGTAGCAGTGGAGTATGTCTCCAAATGGGTAGAAGCAATAGCCACCACCACATGTGATACCAACGTGGTCTTGCAATTCCTCAAGAAGAACATCTTCACAAGATTTGGAGTACCCAAAGGACTTATAAGTGATGGGGGAAGCCACTTTTGCAACAAGCAACTCAACTCTTTACTCCACAAATATGGTGTTACTCACAAAGTGGCCACACCATATCACCCTCAAACCAATGGGCAAGCTGAACTTGCCAACAGAGAGCTAAAAAGGATC
>NC_029777.3:55211370-55212657 GCF_000817695.3 Arachis duranensis | reverse complement strand
ATGATCAAGTAGACTAGTACATGGTGTATGCAAGGCACTAAGTTTGGTGTGGCCAATCTTGAAGTAATGGCAAATGTGTGTTCTACAACACTTAGCCACAAACTAAGTTTGGTGTCCATACATACACGAAAATGCTAGGCTATGAAAGTAATGTCATCTATTTTAGTTATAAAATAAAATAAAAAAAAAAACGTGAAAAAAAACATCTAATGTAGGTAAATTACTAAGTTTGATGTGGCTATCTTTGGAATTAATTCCATAGAACACTTAGTCACAAACTAAGTTTGGTGTCTTTACTTGCATTATTAATGCTAAAAAAAATAGATTAGGGAATCTAATTTAGTCAATTTTGCATAGGAACATCATCATAAGTTTTTAGCCATTAATGTCACTTTAAGAATCTCAAGCCTTTGGCATTTTGTTGCAGGAAAGAAAGAAAGAAGTGATGGGGAATCTTGGAAGCATATAATGAAAGAAAGAAAGAAATGATGGGGAATCTTGGTGAGTGAGGTCACGGATACACAAGGAAGGGAAGTCACATGAGTTTTGAACTTTATGCATGGGGAAAAACAAATCAACATGCATTGGGCACAAGGAAGCATGCCATGACCGAGCCTTAAATGCCACCATACATCCCCACCAACTTTCACTTTAAATACTTCAACCACACTCATCAAACCTCATTCTTCATCACTCATTCTTCTACCCCCATAATCTTACTTCACTAACCGAACTCATACTCAACCTCCAACCTACTCCATGTTGCACAAATTCTAACCTTGAACCTCATCTTTACCCAACAAAACTCTTGAAGCATCACATCTCTCACATAACCGAAACACTCAATCTCCTTCACCATCATTTTCTAAGTCACCGTGCTTATCTCATATCTCTCTCATTCACAACTATTTTCTTTATGCTTGAGGACAAGCATTGATCTAAGTTTGGTGTGGAAGATTCAACCTTGCAAGTGAATCTCAATGGCCTCATCATCAAGGGAGAGGAGAGAAGATGAATTTGATGAAAGAAGATTCAAATCCAAACACAATGAGAGGATCTTTAGTTGGATGTCAAGCAAAGATGTTGTTCCAGAGCTACCATTCAAGCTTAAAAAAGATGAATATCCTGAAATACAAAAAATAATCAGAAAAAGGGGATGGGAGCTTCTCTGTGACCAACCTCAAGAAGTGAGCATGCTTCTCATCCATGAGTTCTTCACTAATGTGATAAGAGAATATGATGATGAAGAACCTTACATGAGTTATGTAAGAGGTGTGACTGTTGATT
>NC_029777.3:55209665-55210460 GCF_000817695.3 Arachis duranensis | reverse complement strand
TTTAATGAAGCTCGCAAGATATTTGAAGAGCAGGAACTAGCAAGGGTGAGATTCAATCAACAGAGGCTACAGGAGACAATGATAAGCTCAGGAATTTGGCAAAGAAAAGAGGGGAATGCAACGACACAACAACAAGGAGAAAGGAGGAGCAAAAAGAAAGAAGATCCAAAGGGAGATTCAACAACAAGGCAACAAGGAGAGTTAAGAAGCAAAAAGAACCAAGATCCAAAGGGCAAAGGAAAGCAAGGAGAATCAAGCAAAGGAAAAGGGACATGAAGACTAAAGGTGGTGAAGTTCCTATGTTTTTCTTTATGTTTTATTAAATAAAGAAGATGTATGTCTGAAATATGGTATACCTTCTAGGATGCATTTTCTTTTGGAAGCATTGTCTTTTATGTTGCCCATTCCATGCATCACCACTCACAAATTTGGAATGGTTGCTTGTCTTTAGTACTTTTACTTGTCATTGGAATAAAAGATGTAGTTTGAGCAAGAACAGAGAGAAATCTAGCTTAAAAAGGATCATGTTGTCCCATAGGAAAAGTGCTAATATATTTATTGTGAAAGAATCAAGGCTCAATGATTTCAAAAGAATGCTTGCTTATACAAGAATAGTTTGGTTAAGGATCACAAAGACTTTAACAGTAATAGCACAAATAACCTTGACAATAAAGAAAATAGAATACAAAGAATGAAAGGCTAGGCATCAATGACAAAATTTGGATATGTGTCTGTGGTGATTGATGTTAAGAGACATACTTGGGCTAGTAAATCCGAGGGGTGCTTCATCACCCG
>NC_029777.3:55204777-55205463 GCF_000817695.3 Arachis duranensis | reverse complement strand
GCTTCAGCATTAATACGAGAAAATGACCATGGACAACACCCCATATACTTTGTAAGCAAGGCACTACAAGGGGCCGAATTAAACTATCAGAAGATAGAAAAATTCGCCTACGCCCTAGTGTTCACAGCCCGGAGGCTCCGTCCCTACTTTCAAGCCCACACCATCAAGGTCCGGACAAATCAACCCATGAGACACATCCTACAAAAAGCAGACATGGCAGGACGAATCCTACAATGGGCGGTGGAGCTGTCCGAGTTCGACCTTCACTATAAAGCTCGGACTGCCATAAAATCCCAGTATCTAGCCGACTTCATCGCAGAATACACTGAGACCCCTGGAACCCCACTCTCATGGAACCTGTATGTCGACGGGTCCTCAAACAAAACAGGAAGCGGAGTCGGGGTTATACTTGAAAGCGACCAAGGAACGCGGATAGAACTATCCCTAAAGTTCGAGTTCCAGGCTTCGAACAACCAGGCCGAATACGAGGCCCTACTAGCAGGACTAAAGCTAGCCGAAGAGGTCGGAGCCCAGAGAATCACAATCTTCAGTGACTCCCAGGTCATCACATCCCAAGTAAATGGAAGTTACCAGGCCATAGACCCAACTATGAAAAAATACCTGGACCAAACACAGGCACAATTACGCCACTTTTCAGAAATACAAATCCAGCACATACCTCGGGA
>NC_029777.3:55193746-55200454 GCF_000817695.3 Arachis duranensis | reverse complement strand
AAGGTCCGACCTCGTCCCAAGGCCCACGCCTGAGGTCGGACCTCGGACAAATAAGCTAAGAAGGCCCATCAGAAGGAACGAAGCCCAAAACCTAAAGGCCGAAAAGGCCTAAAGAAAGGCGGTTCCACAAAGATAGGGATAAAGCTCCCAAAAGATAAGATAAGATAAGAATATCTTATCCAGGGAGGATCACGACCAACTACTATAAATACACTGGAGCACCCAGGTATAACTCATACTCTAATTCTACTCAATATCTGCTTGGACCCATGCTAACTTAAGCATCGGAGTGTCATTGCAGGTACAACCACCAGCCGCTCAGCACATCAAGCTCGGGTCACGGAACCCTCACCTCGGGTCTTGCCAGACGGCCGAGCTACACGTTTCAGGTAACCCTCGGAACAAATCCTACTCAGACTTTCCGGATTCCCATGAATGCCACCATCAAATCTAGCTTATACCACCAAGATTCTGATTAAGGAATCCAAGAGATAAGCGCCCGGTCTAAGGTAGAACGGGAGTGGTTGTCAATCACGCGTTCATAGGTGAGAATGATTATAAGTGTCACGGACCATCATATTCATCATGTTGAAGTGCAATGAATATCTTAGAATAAGAATAAGTCGAATTGAATAGAAAATAGTAGTACTTGCATTGAAACTTGAGGTACAGCAGAGCTCCACACCCTTAATCTATGGTGTGTAGAAACTCCACCGTTGAAAATACATAAGTGATGAAGGTCAGGCATGGCTGAATGGCCAGCCCCGAATACATGATCAATAGTCTCCTAAGATGAATAATTAAATAAAACTGAGACCAAATATGTAACGTGGTCAAAAGACGTCTAATACACTAGTAAAAAGTTCTATTTATACTAAACTAGCTACTAGGGTTTACAGAAGTAAGTAATTGATGCATAAATCCACTTCTGGGGCCCACTTGGTGTGTGCTTGGGCTGAGCTTGATCTATCCACGAGCTGAGGCTTTTCTTAGAGTTGAATGCCAAGTTGTAACGTGTTTTGAGCGTTCAACTCTGGTTCGTGACGTGTTTCTGGCGTTTGACTCCAGAATGCAACATGGAACTGGCGTTGAGCGCCAGTTTACGTCATCTAATTACGAATAAATTATGGACTATTATATATTTCTGGAAAGCTCTAGATGTCTACTTTCAAATGCTTTTAAGAGAGTGCAATTTGGAGTTCTGTAGCTCCAGAAAATCGATTTTGAGTGCAGGGAGGTCAGATTCCAACAGCATCAGCAGTCCTTTGTGAGCCTCCTATCAGAGTTTTGCTCAGGTCCCTCAATTTCAGCCAGAAAATACCTAAAATCACAGAAAAATACACAAACTCATAGTAAAGTCCAGAAATGTGAATTTAGCATAAAAACTAATGAAAACATCCCAAAAAGTAACTAGATCATACTAAAAACTACCTAAAAACAATGCCAAAAAGCGTATAAATTATCCGCTCATCAGGTATCATAAAGATTCCAGGATCCTTAAGCTTCTCTGGTGAGATCTTTAAAATGATTGCACTGCATTCTTCAGTGAGAAAAACATTTTCAGTTTCTCTCCAATCCTTCTTATGACTTAAGATCTCTTTCATGAACTTAGCATAAGAGGGTATTTGCTCAAGTGCCTCTGCAAACGGAATCTTGATTTCAAGAGTCATGAGATAGTCAGCAAAGCGGGCAAATTGTTTATCCTGTTCCGCTCGGCAGAGTTTCTGAGGATAAGGTATTTTGGCTTTGTATTCTTCAACCTTGGTTGCTGCAGGTTTATTTCCTACAGAGGTTGGTTGAGAAGCCTTCTTGAATGAGTTATTATCAGTACTTGCAAGTGTCTGACCCCTCATAGATGTTTGAACGCCAGGATTGGGGGCTGGATTGGCGTTTAGCACTAGATTCCCTCCTTTTTTTTGCGTTTGAACATCAGAACTGAACATGGTTTGGGCATTTAATGCCAATTTTTCTCCCTTTTCTGGCGTTTGAACGCCAGAACTGGGCGTTCACTGGGCGTTTAACACCAGTTTTTCACCCTTTTCTGGTGTTTGAATGCCATAATCATTCCTCTCTGGGCTCTTTCTGTCCTCAGAGGGTTTTTGGGTAGTAGTCTGCTCATCCTCTATTATTTGTTCTTTTCTTGGCTTTCTGCTGCTTTGAGCTGAGGTATTCAATGTTTTTCTACTCCTTAATTGAACTGTTTGACACTCTTCTATTCTCTGTTTTGATAACTACTGTCTTGTCTAGTCAAGTTGTGCTTCCATGTTCCTGTTAGCATCCTTAGTGTCTTGTAACATCTCTTTAAATTCTGCCAACTGTTCTGTCAGATAGCATAAATGCTGATTGATTTTAGCAACTTGCTCTAGAGGACTAAGTTCAGAGGATACTGCCTTAGCCTGTTCTTTTATGGAGGACTCACTACTTAAGTACATATGCTGATTTCTAGCAACTATATCAATGAGCTCTTGAGCCTCTTCAATTATTTTTCTCATGTGTATAGATCCACCAGCTGAGTGGTCTAGAGATATCTGAGCTTTTGCTGTAAGCCCGTAGTAGAAGATGTCTAACTGCACCCATTCTGAAAACATATCAGAGGGGCATTTCTTTAGCATCTCTCTGTACCTCTTCCAGGCATTGTAAAGGGATTCATTATCCTCTTGTTTAAAGCCTTGGATGTCCAGCCTTAGCTGTGCCATCCTCTTAGGAGGGAAATATTGATTCAGGAATTTGTCTGGCAACTGTTTCCATGTTTTTATGCTAGCTTTAGGTTGGTTATTTAACCACCTCTTAGCTTGGTCTTTTACAGCAGATGGAAACAGTAGGTTCTTCCTGTGGAAGACCGGAATACTCAGTAGGTTCTTCCTGTGGAAGACCAGAATACTAGCAATTTTGCTGCACCATGATAATGAGCTGAGGATTCAACTCAAAACTACTGACTCTGATGGAGGGTATACAGATACTACTCCCATATGAAGCAGTAGTGGGGTTAGCATATTACCCCAAAGTCCTTCTGGACTGTTCATTTCCACTTAGGTCCATGATGGAGTAAGAGAGATGATGTAGATAAAAAATTTATTTTATATTTATTTATTTATTTATATAAATATATTTTTTTCAAAATAGTAAAATAAAAATAAAAAAACTAAAATAAATAAAAAAAGATTTGAAAATATTTTATGAAGATTTTTGAAAAAGTGAGGAGAGAGAAAGTGGTTAGGATGTTTTTGAAAAAGATATGATTTTAAAAAAAAATCTTAAAAGGATATGATTTGAAAAATTTTGACCAAGTCAACCCAAGGGATTAAAAAATTATGATAAATTAAAGGAAAAGATTTTTTTATTTTTGAATTTTATTATGAAAGAAAAAAAAACACAAAAAGACACATGATTAAAATTTTTAGATCCAATGCTCCTTGTTTTCGAAAATTTGGAGGGAAAACACCAAGGCACACCAAACTTAAAAATTTTAAGATCAAGACACAAAGAAGACTCAAGAATACTTTGAAGACTCACAAGAACAACAAGAACAAAAAGAAAGAACACCAAACTTTAAATTTTTAGAAAGCCAAAATAAAATTTTCAAAAACTAAAGAAAAATTAACAAGAGAACACTAAACTTAAATTTTGGCACAAGATTTAATCAAAGAAAAATTATTTTTTAAAAGATTTTAAAAAGGAAGAATCAAAGGGGCAACTATTCCCAAGAAAATTGACACATTCAACAAATGCAAGGATTGAACAGGTAAAAACTATTTTTTAGATGACAAAAACACAAAGGACACCAAACTTAAAACATGCAACTAGACTCGATGAGAATCTAACAATTAATAAAGAAAAATAATATTTTTGAAGAAAAATTTTTAAAAGGAATAATAAAAGATGCAATCCTAGTGACGCTGTAGAGCTCCTCACCCCCAACCATGGGGTTTAGAGACTCATGCCGTCAAAGATACAAATTCAGATGTAAAAAAAGTCATGAGGTGCCAAATAAATCTCTAAAAGTAGTTTTTATACTCAACTAGTAACCTAGGTTTACAGAAAATGAGTAAACTAAGATAGATAATGCAGAAATCCACTTCTGGGGCCGACTTGGTATGTGCTAGGGTTGAGCATTGAAGCTTTCACGTGTATAGGCTATTCTTGGAGTTAAACGCCAGTTTGTAACCTGTTTTTGGCGTTTAACACTAGTTTGTAACTTGTTTATGGCATTTAGTGCCAGAATAGGGGAGAAAGCTGGTGTTGAACGCCTGTTTGCATCATCTAAACTTAAGCAAAGTATAGACTATTATATATTGCTGGAAAGCCCTGGATGTCTAATTTCCAACGCAATTCAGAGCGCGTCATTTTGATTCCTGTAGCTCCAAAAATTCCATTTTGATTGCAGGGAGGTCAGAATCCAACAGCATCTGCAGTCCTTTTTCAGCCTCTGAATCAGATTTTTGCTCAGGTCCCTCGATCTCAGCCAGAAAATACCTAAAATCAAAGAAAAACACACAAACTCATAGTAAAGTCCAGAAATGTGAATTTTGCACAAAAAATAATAAAAATGTACTAAAAAGTAGCTAGATCCTACTAAAAACTAGGTGAAAACACCCCCAAAAAGTGTATAAAATATCCGCTCATCAGGCCCCAACAGTGTTGATTGTTGGAATGAATTCCGGGGTCCCAAACCTTGCTTTTGCACCCGTTTTTGTGTAGATCATCATGATTCCATCCGGGCGGCACGCAATTGAAATTCTCACTACAGCTACCAAACAACTCCCTAGACCCATTCAATTGAGCTCTACACCAACCCTTGCATTTAAACTTTGAGCACACAACCATGTTGAACCTTGCTTGACAACTCCAACCACTAACAATCTTCCTCTTACTCTTAATGCCACAAAGAGCTCTAAGTTGACCATCTGTCTCCAGTAGCCCATATTCAAGTGGGAAAGTAAAGGATAAGGATAGGAATTTTACACACTTGAACGTTGTGTTGGACGGTAATGGCCTTGGGAGAGGTGTTTCTAATGAATTTGCAAGCTCCACTCCCTTGTGCTCCTCTCTGACAACTTCCACCTCTTTGCAAGCTTCTTCAATTTCAACTTATTCCTCTTGGTAGCTTTTTTCCAATTCAATCTCTTCTTCATTGTTCACTAAGGGCATGGGAGGTTGTGCCTCTTGTTCTTGAATCTCTATCTCTTGATCAACCTCTTCTAAATCTTCAACTATGATATGCCTTGGAGGTTGTACACCTTCCTCAACATCAATTTCAAACGTCTTAGAAGGAGGTTCTATGATTTGACCTTCCCGTTGAGGTTCAGCATCTCCTAAATCTACAACCACTTTTCTCTTTTCAATAATTGCTACTTTATCCAGTTGTTTAAGTATAAAATCATACTCCTCCTCGATGATTTCTTTTCTATGACAACTCCCTTTAATTACTCCTTCATCTGCAAAGGTCTCTTCTACCTTCACCTTTAGTGCCTCCTCTAGCTCCTTATGAAGTATGGATTCGCGAAGATGATCCCTTCTCTCTTGTTCCATGTCAATAGCATCATTGGGATCATGTTGCTCTTGGATTGATGGATGTGGATGCTCTTCCATGGATGGTGGTGATGGGATGGAGAGATCATTCTGTGGTTGAAAAGGAAGTGCACTCGAGCTTGAGGGTTGATTGTTGAAGGTATTCGGTGGTACAATTTGGGCGACAAGAGCTTGTATAGCAGAGTTTAGATCGGTAAGTGCTTTCTCCATGGAGGTTTGGGGTGGATAGGAGGGTTCATTTGTTGGGAGAAAGGGTTCATGGTAGGAAGGTGGTTCATCTTGATAATGATAAGGAGATGGTGTATATTGAGGTAGTAGTTCATGAGAGTAATTGTGTTGGAATGGGAGTGGTTCTATGTATGGCTCATTTGGCTCATAAGGTGGTTGGTATGGTGGATACGGGTTAGGGTCATTGGTGGACGAAATTGTGATTGCCCTCTTTGTATTTGCATGAGATTTATTTAATGGCTCTTTGGCATATGTGATCACAACTACGTTCAACTTAACCAGCAAGTGTACTGGGTCATCCAAGTAATACCTTACGTGAGTAAGGGTCGATCCCACAGAAATTGTTGGTATGAAGCAGGCTATGGTTACCTTGTAAATCTCAGTTAGGCAGATTAAATTGGTTTATGGTTTTCGAAAATTAATAAATAAATAGAAAATAAAAGGGATAGAAATACTTATGTAAATCAATAGTGGGAATTTCAGATAAGTGTGTGTAGATGCTGTGCTCCTCTAATATCTCTACTTTCTTACTACATTCATCCAATCCTTCCTACTCCTTTCCATGGCAAGCTGTATGTAGGGCATCACCGTTGTCAATGGCTACATCCCATCCTCCCAGTGAAAACGTTCTTATGCTCTGTCACAGCACGGCTAATCATCTGTCGGTTCTCAATCAGGTTGGAATAGAATCCCTTGATTCTTTTGCGCTTGTCATCACGCCCAGCCTTCAGGAGTTTGAAGCTCGTCACAGTCATTCAATCCCAGAATCCTACTCGGAATACCATAGACAAGGTTTATACTTTCCGAATCCTCATGAATGCAGCCATCTATCTAGCTTATACCACAAAGATTCTGTTGGGGAATCTAAGAGATATGTGCCCGGCCTAGAGTAGAACGGAAGTGGTTGTCAATCACGCGCGTTCATAGGTGAGAATGATGATGAGTGCCACT
>NC_029777.3:55168219-55193644 GCF_000817695.3 Arachis duranensis | reverse complement strand
ATAATAATTGTATTGAAACTTGAGGTACAGCAGAGCTCCACACCCTTAATCTATGGTGTGCAGAAACTCTACTGTTGAAAACACATAAGTAAAAGGTTCAGGCATGGCCGAATGGCCAGCCCTCTCCATGATCAAGTGACCGAATAGTCAAAAGATTAAACTGTCAAAAGATGTCTAATACAATAGTAACTTATCCTATTTATACTAGACTAGCTACTAGGGTTTACATGAGTAAGTATTTGATGCATAAATCCACTTCCGGAGCCCACTTGGTGTATGCTTGGGCTGAGCATGATCTATCCACGAGCTAAGGCTTTTCTTGGAGTTGAACTCCAAGTTATAACGTGTTTTGGGCGTTCAATTCCGGATCATGACGTTTTTCTGGCGTTTAACTCCAGACAGCAGCATGTACTTGGCGTTCAACGCCAGGTTGCGTCGTCAATTTCCGAATGAAGTATGGACTATTATATATTGCTGGAAAGCTCTGGATGGCTAATTTTCAACGCCGTTGATGGCGCGCCAATTGGAGTTTTGTAGCTCCAGAAAATATATTTCGAGTGCAGGGAGGTCAGATTCCAACAGCATCAGCAGTCCTTTTGTCAGCCTTTTTCAGAGTTTTGCTCAAGTCCCTCAATTTCAGCCAGAATTTACCTGAAATCACAGAAAAACACACAAACTCATAGTAAAGTCTAGAAATGTGAATTTAACATAAAAACTAATGAAAACATCCCTAAAAGTAGCTTGAACTTACTAAAAACTACCTAAAAACAATGCCAAAAAGCGTATAAATTATCCGCTCATCAGTCATATGGAGGTGAATGGTGAAAAGGGGCTTGTGAGTATGGTGGTCCAAAGTTATGTTGAGGAGGGGGTTCATAGGCGTATGGTGGTGGTTGTTGATAATCAAACGAGTACTCAGCATAGCCATTGCCTTGATATGCATCACAGATTGGTTGTTGATAGTCCATTGGAGGTGGTTGTTGCCAAGAGGGTTGATCAAATCCTTGTGGCTCCTCCCATCTTTGATTGTTTCATCCTTGATGCATGTTCTCCTTATAGCGTCCATTCCATGCAACATAATTTGAACTAAACTCATAGCAAAAGGGGTGAGAATTCATAGTAGCGAGAGAAATAAAAACTAATAAAAATTAATGAAAATAAACTCCTAAAACTAGAAATACTAACAACAATATAAGATAAAATTTTGAAAAAGGTTTAATTTTTTTTAAATTAAATTTTTGAAATTTGAATTTTGGAATTTTAAATATTGAAATTTGAAATTTGATTTTGAAATAAGATAATATAAGATTTTGAAAAATATATGATTTTTGAAAAATATTTGAATTTTGAAATTTAAAACTAAGATAAGATAAAAATTTTAAAATAAATATCTAATTTTTTTTTGTAATTTTTGAAAAAAATCAATTAAAAAGCAAATATTTATAATAACCAATAATAAGGCACACGTTTGCAATTCCCCGGCAACGGCACCATTTTGACGATCGGATTTTCTATCGATAAAGAAATTCACAAATATAATCACGTTGTAAGTATAGTTTCTAAACCAACAGAGAATCCTTTCGTGCAAAAGTTTTGGATGTCACAAGTAACAAAACCCAATAAAAAGTAATAACCAAAGTATTTAAACCTTGGGTCGTCTTCTCAAGGAATTGCAGGGAAGTATGGTTTATTAGTGGTTATGGAAAAAGATATATTTTATTTTGGGTTTTTGAAATAGGAAACAAGTAATGTAAAATAACAAGTCATTAAAATAATAACTAATAAAGCTCTTGGCAAGGTATGAGAATTGGAACTCATATCCTAGTTATCCTTATCAATTGTGATGAGAATTAGCTTTTGCTCCTACTTGGTCAACCTCTAACTATGAAGTCATAGTCTTTCCATTGGAAAGGCTAGAGTTAGTGGAATCCAAATTAATTAGCAAGGAATTCCAATTTTCAGTCAACATCTCGAGTTTGATAACTCAAGCGTCACCAATTACTTAACCAAAGCCAAAAGGGAAAATTCTAAATTAAATTGAAAACACCATAAATAGAATAAAGCAATCATAAATCTGAAATACCTCAAACTACGTTTAAACATAAATTCAAATCTAACATGGAAAAGTTCATGAGCTAAATTGAAAAGATAAATATCAATTAAAGTAATAAAATAAAAGTAGAACATAAATTAAATGAACATTGAACCTGTGATGAAGAAGAAATACTCCTAAATCCTAAAACTAAGAGAAATCCTAATTCCTAAAACATAAGAGAGAGGAGAGAACCACTCTCTCTAAAAACTACATCTAAATTATGAAAAGTGAATTATGAGTCGTCTCTCTTCATTCCTCTACTTTTCAGCCTTTAATCTGTGTTTTCTAGGCTTGAAACTCGGCCGAAAATTGCCCAGCAATCGCTGGGGGCGAAATCTACCACGCTGATTTTCGTCACTGCGACGCATCCGTGTGGAGCACGCGTTCGCATCACCTAGCTGTATGGCCAGTATGGCAAACTATATATCAAATCGAAGCCCCAGATGTTAGCTTTCCAACGCAACTAAAACCGCATCATTTGGACCTTTGCAGCTCAAGTTATGGTCGTTTTAGTGCGAGAAGGTCAGGTTGACAGCTTTGCAGTTCCTTCAATTTCTTGTATTCCTTCCATTTTTGCATGCTTCCTTTCCATCCTCCAAGCCATTCATGCCCTGTAATCTCTGAAATCACTTAACACATATATCATGACATCGAATGGTAATAAGAGGGGATTAAACATCAGAATTTTAAGGCCAAAGAAGCACGTTTTCAATCATAGCACAAAATCAGGAAGGAAAACGTAAACTCATACAAATCATATGAATAAGTGTATGAAAGATTGATAAAATCCACTCAATTGAACACAAGATAAACCGTAAAATAGTGGTTTATCACATGCCCAAATCCAACTTATTTCTTAGGCTATTTAAGGTAGAATTCAAGGGAAGTCAAAACCTTCCAACACATTAGTTTTAGTTTAGTTTAGTTTTGGAGGGAAGCTCTCTCTTCTCTCTAGAATTAGGATTAGGTTAGGATAGAATTTCTTAGATCTAGGCTTTACTCTTTGCTTTCATCTACTTCTACCTTTCAATTCTATGTTGCTACATCTTATTCTTCTATTCTCTTGTTGTAATTTCTTCTATGATTGTTGTTGTTAATCGTTTTCAATTAATTATTGTTAGAATTTATTCTTGTTGTCAATTTACTATACTTTTCTTTTATGCCTTACAAGTGTTTGATAAAATGCTTGGAATGATGTTAGAATAGAATTTTATGTTCTTGGCTTGGGAAGGTAACTTAGGAATTCTTGAGTCACTAATGTCCAAGTGATTGATGATTGGTAGCCGTTGACTCTAGTTCTCACTAATTCAATTAGTGGATAGCTAGGACTTATGGACTTGGATTGATATAGTTTATTTGACTTTCCCTTACTCGTTAGAGGATGATTTAATAGGATTGATCTTTGCAATTATCATGTGTGGTTAGTGATAAGGATAGAGATCCTTGACCACCAAACGTTGCCAAGACAGTTTTATCATTTGAATTCTTTTGCAATTTACTTTTGTTGTCTCTTATCCAGAACCCCAAAATATACAACTCGTAACCAATAACAAGAACACTACCCTGCAATTCCTTTGAGAGACAACCCGAGGTTTAAATACTTCAGTTATTAGATTTATTAGGGGTTTTTTACTTGTGACAAATAAATTTTTGTATGAAAGGATTATTGTTGGTTTAGAAACTGTACTTGTAACGAGATTTCATTTGTGAAATTCTATACCATCAATCATCCGTTCTTCAAAATGGCGCCGTTGTCGGGGAATTGCAAATGTGCGCTTGTTATTGGTTATTGTATATATGTGAATATTGTGAATATGTTTGCCTTTGTTAACTCGTGCTAGTTCTATGATTTCATCTTCTTTGTTTCTTATTAGATTTTGTTTTCCTTTGCTTTTGCTATTATGAATTCTCATCATTTTGGCTATAAGTGTAGTTACAATTATGTTGTAAGAAATGGAAGCTTTAATGAGGATATGCATCAAGGATGGAACAATACAGGGTGGGGGGAGCCTCAAGCTTATGGACAACCTTCTTGGCAACAACCTCCACCAATTTCTTATAGGTATAATTCCAATCTTAATGCATATCAATTCAATAGCTATTATGGACCTCCTTGTAGTTACCAACAAGCCCTACCATATGCTTATGAACCTTATCCTCAACATAATCCTCAACCACACACACAAGCCTCTTTTTGCCAAACACCTTCATATGACCATAATCCTTACCCACCATACCAACAACCATATGAGCCATATGAACCACATATAGAGCCACCACCATTCCAACCTCGACACCGAAAAGAACCACCCCCTCCATACTATTACCAAGATGAACTACCTCCAATGCATGCGAATTATAACACACAAGATGAATCCTAATTTCAACCACAATCCTCCATGGAAGAATATTCATGCCCATCCATCCAAGAGCAATATGATCTTGCTTACCTTAGCAAGTTAGAACAAAAATCAAGAGATCAACTCAAGGAATCAATGGACCGACTTTAAGCAACCATGGAGTATGTTGTGCAACAAGTGGAAAAATTGGAGAGTGTTGAACCGCCACAACTCTACCAAGAAGAACCACCTTTTTATTATGATCCCTTCCTCCAAAATAATGAACCCTCCTATCCACCCAAGCCCCAATTGATGATTCTCTCACCTTGCTACTTCAAAAACAAATGGAGTTACAAAGGGAGGCGCTAAAATCTATAGTCACCTTCAATGAGGTGGTAAATAGATTAGCCTCCCAATGCTTGAGCACTCAAGGAACTCTCATGGCCACATGTAGAGAATTGGTTGAAGAGCATAGCATGAAGGAGAGAGTGGAAACTTCGGTGGAAAATGAGGATTGTTGCTTTGTGTTGGAACAATTGGAGGAACCCATGATTGATAAAGACAAGGAAGAAATGGTTGAAGATTTAGGAGATGCAGAGTCTCCATGGGAATATAAGGTTATAGAAAATCCCTCCAACGAGATTGAAGTTGGTGTTAAGGAGGAAAGTTCACATCCTCCAAAGCATATCCCTTATGAAGAATTGGATGGGATAGAGCGAGAATTGAGTTCCCTTGGAATTGAAGATCAAGCATCAAATCTTCTTGGTGCAAAAGATAAAATTGATAAACAAAGGGCTGAATTTGAGAACTCTTGTGAGGAGATGGAGGTCCTTAGAAGAAGGAGGATGGGGTACGCTTTGTCAAGATCCTTAGAAGCTTCTTTGCCTAAGTTGTCATATATTCCTTCACTTGGGTGGGTAAAACTCATTTCTATTAGCTTTGTTGTCCCACTTGAGTATGGCTTGCTTGAAACGGATGGTCAACATAGGATGATTTGTGGGATAAAACGTAAGAAGAATATTTAGTGGATGGCGTTGCAAATCAAGGCTCATTTTGGTTGATACTTCAAGGATTAGATGCAAGAGTTGGGCTAGTGCTCAATTGAATGGGTCACGAAGGAGAGCTTGGTATCATATTGAGAATTCCTCTTGTTTGCCACCCAGATGGATTAATGAGAATCAACTTGAAGATGGGTGTAGAAATAAGATATAGGATCCCGGCATACATGAATATCAATTTTGGGACCCTTTAGCTTATGAAGAACTCCATCAAGGCTTGGAGCTATTAATTTTGAAGAATGGAGCTTAGTGTAGATTCAAGCATTGGTGAATGTTCTAAGATGAGTACAAACACAAGACACCTTGATGAGGAGCTCCCCATAAGCCCAACTTAAGGACAATAAATAAAAGTACTAGGTGGGAGACACCCCACTATAGTAAAATTTTTTCATTTTCTCTTTAGTAAATATTGGTAAAATTAGTTTAATTTCATGTTTAGATTGATTTGTTGAGTTTATTTGGTAGTCTAGGATGTTAAATAAGGTTTTATAGTGTTTTGGTAGCTATATGGAGGTTTGGAATGCTTGATTTGGTGCAAGAACTTGAAAAATTTTGAAAAATAGAGCACCAACCCACGCGTACGCGTGCATCAAACACTTTCAACCATCCACGCGCACGCGTCACCCACCCGTACGCGTGGATTGTAAAATTCCACCTCCCAGCCAAAAACCCAAGAGTTACGCCTGCACTGCACGAACATTGTGCCAGAGGCACAAACCAACCCATGCGTAAGCGTGAAGGACGCGTACGCGTCGCCTTCATTTCGCCACCACCCTCGTGCACGCATCACTCATGCGTACGTGTGGACAGCCTTCTTTCATCATATCCTTTTCTTCTCCTCTTTCTATTTCTTTCCCTTCTCTTTTCTTCTTTCCTTCTCCTACCCCTCATCCAACACTACCAAACACCATTTACAGCCATTCTTTTTTGTTAGTTAGTTGTTTAATTAATTAAATTTACATTTCATTTTCTCTTTCTCATTATAAGTGTTGGATTATTGATTTTGTTTACTATATACTACTGCTTATTATTAATTGAATGCTATTCTAGCATAATTGTTTTGAATATTCATTGTTGGTTTATTATTAAGGTTACAATTCATTACATGGTTTTGAATTTTTCATGCTTAACTTTTCTGAATACCAAGTAAATGACATTGCCTTCAAGCTCGTTAAATCTTTTGAATTACATGATTTGGCCACCATGTGATTTGAATCCCTTATTTGATTAGGAAATTTCTCAACAGATGTTGTGCATTTATCTTAATTCATTGTATTTCTTGATCATATGCATCCATATGTTTTTAGCTTGAATGCTTTCGTGCTTCTTTATTGCTTGTTTGGTTATCTTGACCCACAAGTTTAAAGCATCTCAAGCACACTAGAATGAGTGAAGTGCATGTTCCTTTTTGTGTACTTGAGACATAGCCCTCTATGATAGTTTGTGTATTCTAAACTGCACACAACTTAGAATGCACACTTACTTTTATCCACGTCACATATTGGGTCACTCATTTCATTATAGTGGTTCACCTCATTCCAACAATGTAGGCTTCCTTGCTTTTGCATTTACTTCCCTTATTATCCTGTATTCTATTTTCAGGATTAGTTACTATAAGCAAAAGAGGAAGTGAGAGAAAGAACATGCAGCAACCGGTTGACCTACCAGCTGAAGGTAGCAATCCGGAGAGTTGCCGTAACCCCTTGCTCATTATTGGATGCACCGAGGACGGTGCAAACTTTTAAGTGTAGGAAGTTCGTCCGACCGGTCGACATTCTTGGGTGACAAGTTTCTAATCCCAACACTTTTGCATTTTATTTTTAGATCTTTTAGGATTTTTACTTGCATTTTCTTATTTTGCATATCTGTGTATAATAAGCTTAGTCAAAATAATGAAATTTTTCAAGATTTCTATCTATAGAACATTGACATCCCAATTGACTTAAGTAAAAATTTTTCATAGAACTTGCTTGAATAATATATATTATGGAACATGTTTTGAGTTAAGAACACAAGCTTGTGAGATTTGAGCCTAATGGTGTGGTTACATCTTATAACCACTTATTTCCTTCTTGTGTGCATTATTCTCTTCCTATGATTGTTATCTTTGATTTGTTTGATTCTTTATGTTCATTATTTTATGTATTCATGCATTTATAGCCTACCTTTTATCTTCCATTGTTAGCCAACTTTGAGCCTACGATTAACCCACTTATTCATAATTTTAGCACATTACAAGGCTTAAAGTGAAAAACAATAATTGTCTTTTATTTGGATCTTTGATTAAGCTTAGGCTAGTGAATGTGTGCATCATTCAAGTGTGGGGAAACTTGGGACATTGGTTGGAAAAAGGTCCGTGTGTTGAAAATATTGGGAATTAGGTACATGCTCATGTGTTAATTAAATGTAAAACCATATGCATTGATGTTTCTGTGTATACCTTATTGCAAAAAGGAAATAAAAGAAATGAAGAGAACATAAAAAGAAAAAAATATATACATATACAAAAGAAAACAAAATAGAAAGAAAAAAAAAAGAAATAAAAAGGGGACAAAATGCCCCAAAGTAAAGTTCAATAAACTCAATACATATGAGTTTTGATAAAAAAGAGAATGCATGAGTATGTGAAAAAATGAAGATTGGGTAGTTAGGTTAGCTTTGAAATTGTATAGGTTGCTATATAGGTTAGGTGGAGGCTTATGTTAATCAAAGATTCAAATTCAAGCTCACTTAACCAAATATACATCCTTACCTTTACCCTAGCCCCATTACAACCTATGGAAAAGATCTCATGATATATGTATGCATGCATTGAATAATTGTTGATTGTTAGATGAAAAATAAATCTTGGAAAGCATGATTAGGGGAGAATTGAGTGAATCAACCCTAAACACTTGAGCGACTAGAGTGCAAACACTTCCGGTGATGGTTCGATTGCTCAATCACATGTTTTCACCTAGAATCATCACTATTCTTGCAAGTCTATAAAATCTTTAATAACTCAATTCAATTGTGGTTTGGCTTGGTCGTTAATACCTTTGGCCCCTATGCTTATGTTGATTCTCTTGGGAATTGATTTATTTTGACCAAGTACTTGCATCCATTTAGATAGTTGCATGTAGGTAGATTGCATTTAGTTAGTTTACATTTAAATGTTGATACCCTTTGTTTCCTTCTTGATTATGCATGAGGACATGCTTGGTTTAAGTGTGGGGAGATTTGATGCACACTATTTCGTGGTACATCTTGTGCTTAATTTGGGTAAATTTTATCACCTTTTACCCACATTTATCCAATGAAATAGCATGGTTTCATGATTGTCTCATAATTTGTGCTTATATGTGAAAACATGCTTTTTAGGCCTTTAATTGATCAATTTTAATTCACCTTTGATTCCACTAGATGCCTTGATGTGTTTGTTAGTGAATTCAGGTTTAAAGGGGCTAGGAACGGATCAAAGGGATGCATGCAAGTGGAGAAATCATGAAAAACCAAGGATTTGGGATGCTGAGATCGATGCACAAGCGCAGCAGACGCGCACGCATGGAAAGTGGAGTCGCATGGCGACATGTCCACGCACATGACGCGTACGCATGGATAGCAAATTGTCAAGCGACGCGTATGCGTGACCCACGCATACGCGTCAATGCTTGCACGTCACTCACTTAAAGGCAAAATCCTGGGGGCGAATTCTGGGTATCCCAGGCCCAGATCCAACTTATTTCTGAGGCTATTTAAGGCAGAATTCAAGGGGAGTCAAAACCTTCCAACACATTAGTTTTAGTTTAGTTTAGTTTTGGAGGAAAAGTGAGTTTTTTAGAGAGAAGCTCTCTCTTCTCTCTAGAATTAGGATTAGGTTAGGATAGAATTTCTTAGATCTAGGCTTTAATCTTTGCTTTCATCTACTTCTACCTTTCAGTTCTATGTTACTACATCTTGTTCTTCTATTCTCTTGTTGTAATTTCTTCTATTTTGTATCTATACTTTGTTGTGGATTTACTCTTGTTCCTTTTATTTTCTTTTAATGCAATTTGAGGTAATTCATGTTAATTGTATTTTCTTTGATTGTTGTTGTTAATCCTTTGCAACTAATTGTTGTTAAAATTCATTCTTGTTATCAATTTACTATGCTTTTCTTTTATGCCATCCAAGTGTTTGATAAAATGCATGGAAGGATGTTAAAGTATAATTTTATGTTCTTGGCTTGGGAAGGTAACCTAGGAATTCTGAGTCACTAATGTCCAAGTGATTGATGATTGGTAGCTGTTGACTCTAGTTCTCACTAATTCAATTGGTGGATAGCTCGGACTTGTGGACTTGGATTGATATAGCTCATTTGACTTTCCTTTACTCGTTAGAGAATGATTTAATGGGATTGATCCTTGCAATTATCATGTTGTGGTTAGTGATAAGGATAGAGATTCTTGATCACCAAACCTTGCCAAGACCATTTTATCATTTGAATTCTTTTGCAATTTACTTTTCTTGTCTCTTATCTAAAACCCCAAAATATACAACTCGTAACCAATAACAAGAACTCTACCATGCAATTCCTTTGAGAGATGACCCGAGGTTTAAATACTTCGGTTATTAGATTTATTTGGGGTTTGTTACTTGTGACAAACAAATTTTTGTATGAAAGGATTATTGTTGGTTTAGAAACTATACTTGCAACGAGATTTCATTAGTTAAATTCTATACCATCAATCATCCGTTCATCAGTTTGTTAAGTGAATTCAGGTTGAAAAGGCTAGGAATGGATCAAAGGAGTGAAGAGAAAACCATGCAAAGTGAATTCATTAAAGTGAAAATGCTGAGATCGGATTTGGGATGCTAAGATCGACGTGTACGCATGACCCACGCGTACGCATCGGTGCTCGCACGTGAATTCATTAAAGTGAAAATGCTGGGGGCGAATTCTGGGGTTCCCAAGCCCAAATCCAACTCAATTCAGAGCCTATTATATGCAGAAATCAAGAAGAGTCAAAGGAGGAGTTAGTCATTAAGTAGTTGTAGAAGTAGTTAGAGTTAGTTTCTAGAGAGAGAAGCTCTCTCTTTTCTCTAGAATTAGGATTAGGTTTAGGTTTAATTCTTCTCTAGATCTAGGTTTAATTCAGGCTTTGATTTACTTTTCCTTAACCAATTCTTGCTCCTCTACTTTTCCTCTCTCTAGTTTTGTACTTTAATTCTTGTAATTCTTCACTTTTATGTTGATGCACTCTTGTTCTTCTATTCCTCTTTAATGTGATTCAAGTTTTGATTTCTCTTATTGCTTAGTTGTTTTGTTGTTGTTAATTTCCTTGCAATTAGTAGTTATTAGATTTCATTCTTGTTGTCATTCTAGTATGCTTTCTTTTTATGCCTTCCAAGTATTTGATTAAATGCTTGAAAGGATGCTGGAGTAGAATTTTCTCCTCTTGGACTAGGTTGAGTAGTTGGAAACACTTGAATTATCAAACACTCTTGTTGATTGATAATTAGAAGTTGCTAATTGATTTGAATTCCACTAAAGCTAGTGTTTCCTTAGGAGTTGACTAGGACTTGAGGAATCAAATTGATTTATCCACTTGACTTTTCTTCATAGTAGAGGTTGACTAAGTGGGAGCAATAGACAATTGATATCACAATTGAGGAGGATAATGAGGATAGGACTTCTAGTTCTCATGTACCTTGCCAAGAGCTTTCTTAGCTATTAGTTTAATTCTTGCAATTTACTTTTCTTGTTCTCTTACTCAAAACCCCAAGATATACAACTCATAACCAATAACAAGAACACTTCCCTGCAATTCCTTTGAGAGACGACCCGAGGTTTGAATACTTCGGTTTATATTTTTAGGGGTTTGTTACTTGTGACAACCAAATTTTTGTATGAGAGGATTCTTTGTTAGTTTAGAAACTATACTTGCAACGTGAATTTATTTGTGAATTCTTTACCAACAAAAAATCCACTCATCAAGCCCTCTGAGCAGAGATTGGCGTAGGCCACGGTTGAGGAGCTAGTAGTTCAGAGGGTTGAGGAGCCAACGCCTGGACCAAAGCAGATAGTAGAGACGGCAGTAGAGCCAGCTGACCAGGCATTTGAGGAGCCTGCAGTTGAGACCACCCCAGAGACATCTCGAGCCATCATCGTGTATCACCGTCATCACTACCGACCACCGTCAGACGGTGGAGCTTCTCATGGTTGATCCCCCTGATCTGATTCTTTTGAGCACGGTAGACCGTGCATAATTTAAGTATGGGGAAGGATCTACCATATTTTGGGTGTAAACATTCTCTCCTGAACACTCTTATTTAGTTTATTTTGAGTTTATTTTATTATGCTTGTTGTGGATATTTATATTACTTTGACTTATAATTGTTCATGTTACTTTTTTCTTGTTGAAAATTAGGAAAAGAACTAGGAAATTTTGAAAAATTTGCATCCATCACACTATACATGCATATAGGAATTAAATTTTGGTAAACAACAACAAGAATTTACAAGAATTTTGTTGTAGGGCGTTCTATTGAATTGATTGAGAAAATTTTTTTCAAACTTGCTTGAATGAATTTTTGTGGAACATACAAGAGTAAAGAACAAATACCTTGTGAGTTTTTGAGCTTTAATGAGTGGTTACACATTTTAACCACTAATTTTGTTCATTGAGTGTTATATCTTTTCTATGATTGTAATCTTAGTTTTGCTTGATTCTTTATTTCCAATGATTGATGTTTTAAATTGCATTGAGTATGATTGAGGCCAGATGAATCGATTTCTGATGGTTTAGAATTCACAAATAAATTCTCGTTGCAAGTATAGTTTCTAAACCAACTAAAATCCTTTCATACAAAAATTTGGTTGTCACAAGTAACAAACACGTAAAAATATAAACTGAAGTATTCAAACTTCGGGTCATTTTCCCTAGGAATTGCAATAAAGTGTTCTTAGCTTGTTATTGGCTATGAGGTATGTTTTGGGGTTTTGAGATAATAGACAAGAAATATAAATGGCAAAGGAAATCAAATGACAAAAAAGAGGTCTTGGCAAGGTTTGGTGGTCAAGGATCTCTATCCTTATCACTAACTACAACATGATAATTGCAAGGATCAATCCCATTAAGTCATCCTCTAACAATTAAAGGAAAGTCAAATGAGCTATATCAATCCAAGTCCATAAGTCCTAGCCACTCACTATTGAATTAATAAAAGCTAGAGTTAACGTCTACCAATTATCAATCCCTTGGACATTAGTGACTCAAGAATTCCTAAGTTACCTTTCCAAGCCAAGAGCACCCAAATTTACTCTAACATCCTTCCAAGCATTTTATCAAACACTTGGAAGGCATAAAAGGAAAGCATAATAAGATTGCAATAAAAGTAAATCTACACTATTCAATTGCAAGGAAATTAATAACAACAATTCATCTAAGCAATAAAGGAAATCAAGACATGAATTGCATTAGAAGGAAAATAGGAGAAACAAAAGTGCATTAAAATAAAAGTAGAGAATTACAAGAATTAAATGCTAAACTAGAGAGAGGAGATGTAGAAGAACAAGAATTACAAAAGGAAAACAAAGCATGAAATTAACCTAGATCTAAGAATTCCTAATCTACCTCTAAGCTAATTCTAGAGTGAAGACAGAGCTTATCTCTCTAGAAACTAAATTTTCCCCCAAAACTAAACTAAACTAAAACTAATGTGTTGGAAGGTGTTGACTCCCCCTTGAATTATGCCTTAATTAGCTTCAGAAATAAGTTGGATCTAGGCCTGGGAAGCCCAGAATTCGCCCCCAGCCTTTTACCTTTAAGTGAGTCACGTGCGAGCATCGATGCGTACACGTGGGTCACGTGTACCCGTCGCTTGGCATTTTGCTTCCACGCGTACGCGTCATGTGCGCATACGCATCGCCATGCGACTCTGCAATCCACGTATGCGCGTCTGCTACGCGTGCACGTCGATCTCAGCATCGCAAATCCTTGTTTCTTCATGAGTTCTCCATTTGCATGCTTTTCCTCTTCATTCCTTTGATCCATTCCTAGCCTTTCCAACCTGAATTCACTAACAAACACATCAAGGCATCTAGTGGAATCAAAGGTGAATTAAAATCAACCAATTAAGGGCCTAAAAAGCACGTTTTCACACTTAAGCACAATATAGGAGACAATCATGAAACCATGCTATTTCATTGGATAAATGTGGGTAAAGTGTATAAAAACCACCCAAATTAAGCACAAGATGTACCACAAAATAGTGGTGCATCAAGGCCGTCTTTGATAAAAGCTTACTTTACCAATATAGCCTACCCTTTCGATATACTATTGTTAACCCATTTGAGCTTTGTTTATCCCATTGTTCTTGATATTAGCATATCACAACCTTAAGTGAAAAACCATGATTTACCTTGGATTGTATCCTTCATTAGCTTAGGTTAAGGAGTGTGTTTCATTTAAGTGTGGAGGAATTTCAGGAAACATTGGTAGTGAATGAAAATGTTCAATTTGGGTATTTCATTGAAAATTTTGCAAAACAGGAACAATCATGTATGAGCTACTAAAACCACATGTATTTTACTTTAAAAAAGACATCATCATGAAAAGGGGACGAAAGTTACCACTAAGTGAAGAAACAAATGAATATGGAATGCATATGTGCGATGGTTGAAAAAGGCATACATGAGCGTTTGTGAAAAAAGAAATGATGGAAGGTTAGGATTGCATTTTTATTTTGATTTGGTTGACATGGGTTAAGTTGGATACTTAAACTAATCAAGGATTCAGTCACTTTAGTCCACTTAGCCATATCTATCCCACCTTGGCCCTAACCCCATTACAACCATATGAAGTCCTCATGATAATTACATTTATGCATCACTTGTTTGTTGATTGTTAGATGAAAAGCAATTCATTGAAAACATGATTAGGAGGAGGCTTGAGTGACTAAACCCTTAGACACCGAGTGATTAGAGTGCACACACACCTAGTGAGGGTTCAATTACTCAACTCTATGTTTCCATGAATCTTATCATCTATTCTTACAAGTTGCTTCATTTTGATGAGTTGAATCAATTCTTTAGATTTTGCTTGCATTGAGTTATTTCTTTTCTTTGCCCTATTGTCTACACTTGCTTGGGAATTTAATTGTTTGTCTTCACCAATTCCAGAGGATGTTATAGCTAGATATATAGGTATAGATAGTATATACATACTTGCATGCATTTAGATAGTTGCATTTAATAAGTTGATTGCCCCTTTTGATCATTCTCCTCGTTTGGTTTAGCATGAGGACATGCTATTGTTTAAGTGTGGGAGAATTGATGAGTCCATATTTTTTGATATATTTTGACTTGATTTGAACGGATTCTGGCACATGAACTCAGACTTAAGCACCAAAATAGCATACTTTTGTGTTTTGTCCCTAATTTGATCCTAAATGTGAAAACATGCAATTTTTGTACTTGATATGAGCAATTTAATACCACTTTTATTCCATTTGGTGCCAGGACATATTTGTTGAGTGATTTCAGGTCTTAGAGGTAAGAATAGATAGCCAAAAGTGGAAGAAAGCATGTACAAGGGAGTAAACATAAAGAAAACATGGAAAAGCACACAATGCGAAGTGTGCGTGCGAGCAAACATGCGTGCGTGCGCACAAGAAAGAATTTCCATGTGTGTGTGTGCACGAGTACCTATGCATAGGCATAGGTCAGCTTTCAGCCGAGTGTGTGGATGCACACGCCTGTGCGTTAATGAGCGGATAATTTATACGCTTTTTGGCATTATTTTTAGGTAGTTTTTAGTTGGATCTAGCTACTTTTAGGGATGTTTTTATTAGTTTTTATGCAAAATCCATATTTCTGAACTTTACTATGAGTTTGTGTGTTTTTCTATGATTTCAGGTATTTTCTGGCTAAAATTGAGGGATCTGAGCAAAAATCTGATTCAGGCTGAAAAATGACCGCTGATGCTGTTGGATTCTGACCTCCCTGCACTCAAAATAGATTTTCTAGAGCTACAGGAGTCCAATTGGCGCGTTCTCAATTGCGTTGGAAAGTAGACATCCAGGGATTTCCAGAAATATTTAATAGTTCATACTTTTCTCGAAGATAAATGACATAAACTGGCGTTTAACGCCAGTTCCATGTTCCATTTTGGCGTTAAACGCTAGAAATAGGTTACAAGTTGGAGTTAAATGCCCAAAACAGGTTACAACCTGGCCTTTAACTCCAAAAATAGCCCAGGCACATGAAAAGTTCAAGTCTCAGCCCCAGCACACACTAAGTGGGCCCCAGAAGTGGATTTCTGCACTATCTATCTCAGTTTACTCATTTTTTGTAAAGCTAGGTTACTAGTTTAGTATTTAACAACTTTTAGAGATTTATTTTGTACCTCATGACATTTTTAGATCTGAATTTTGTACCTTTTGATGGCATGAGTCTCTAAACTCCATTGGTGGGGGTGAGGAGCTCTGCTGTGTCTCGATGGATTAATGCAATTATTTCTGTTTTCTGTTCAAGCACGCTTGTTTCTATCCAAGATATTCATTCGCACTTCAGTATGACGAATGTGATGATCCGTGACACTCATCATCATTCTCAACCTATGAACGCGTGCCTGACAACCACCCCGTTCTACCTTAGATTGAATGAGTATCTCTTAGATCCCTTAATCAGAGTCTTTGTGGTATAAGCTATAATCCATTGGCAGCATTCTTGAGAATCTAGAAAGTCTAAACCTTGTCTGTGGTATTCCGAGTAGGATTCATAGATTGGATGACTGTGATGAGCTTCAAACTCACAAGGGTTGGGCATAGTGACAGATTGGTGCACGAAATTGTGATCTCTAACAATGGCGTTCAACTTGGTATGCGCGTTTATAACTCAGCACTTTCTTCACAACTTTGCACAACTAACCAGCAAGTGCACTAGGTCGTCCAAGTAATAAACCTTACGTGAGTAGGGGTCGATCCCATGGAGATTGTTGGTATGAAGTAAGCTATGGTTATCTTGTAAATCTCAGTTAGGTGGATAATAAATGGTTATGGAGTTTTCGAATAATAATAATAAATAAACAGAAAATAAAGTTAGAAATACTTATGTAAATCATTGGTGAGAATTTTAGATAAGTATATGGAGATGCTTTGTCCCTGTTGGATCTCTGCTTTCCTACTGCCTTCCTTCAATCCTTCTTACTCCTTTCCATGGCAAGCTGTATGTGGGGTATCACCATTGTCAATGGCTACTTCCCATCCTCTCAGTGAAAAAGATCCAAATGCTCTTGTCACAGAACGGCTAATCATCTGTCGATTCTCGATCATGTCGGAATAGAATCCATTGATTCTTTTGCGTTTGTCATCACGCCCAACAATCGCGAGTTTGAAGCTCATCACAGTCATTCAATCCCTGAATCCCACTTGGAATACCACAAACAAGGTTTAGACTTTCCGGATTCTCATGAATGCCGCAATCAATTCTAGCTTATACCACAAAGATTCTGATTAAGGAATCTAAGAGATATGCGCTCGGTCTAAGGTAGAACGGAAGTGGTTGTCAGTCACGCGTTCATAGGTGAGAATGATGATGAGTGTCACGGATCATCACATTCATCATGTTGAAGTGCAATGAATATCTTGGAACAAGAGTAAGCTGAATTGAATATAAAATAGTGGTAATTGCATTAAAACTCGAGGTACAGCAGAGCTCCACACCCTTAATTTATGGTGTACAGAAAATCCACCGTTGAAAATACATAAGTGATGGTGGTCCAGGCATGGCCGAATGGCCAGCCCCCAAAATGTGATATGAATTTGAAAATAGGGAGAAGGACCCCTAATACAATAGTAAAATGTTCTATTTATACTAAAACTAGCTACTAAGGTTTATAGAAGTAAGTAATTGATGCAGAAATCCACTTCCGGGGCCCACTTGGTGTGTGCTTGGGCTGAGCTTGAGCTTTACACATGTAGAGGCTTCTTTTGGAGTTGACCACCAAGTTGTAACATGTTTTTGGCATTCAACTCTGGTTTGTGACGTGTTTCTGGCATTTGACTCCAGAATGCAGCATGGAACTAGCATTGAGCACCAGTTTGCATCGTCTAATCTCGAAAAAAGTATAAACTATTATATATTTCTGGAAAGCTCTGGGTGTCTACTTTCTAACTCTGTTAAGAGCGCGCCATTTGAAGGTCTGTATCTCCAGAAAATCCATTTCGAGTGCAGGGAGGTCAGAATCCAACAGCATCAACAGTCCTTTTATAAGAGTTTTGCTCAGTTCCCTCAATTTCAGCCAGAAAATACCTGAAATCACAAAAAAACACACAAACTCGTAGTAAAATCCAGAAATATAAATTTAGCATAAAAACTAATGAAAACATTCTTAAAAGTAGCTAGATCCTACTAAAACCTATCTAAAAACAATGCCAAAAAGCGTATAAATTATCCGCTCATCACAACACCAAACTTAAATTGTTGCTTGTCCCCAAGCAACTGAAAATCAAATAGGATAAAAAGAAGAGAATATACTATAAATCTCAAAATATCAGTGAATATTAGTTCTTAATTATATAAGCGGGACTTGTAGCTTTTTGCTTCTGAACAGTTTTGGCATCTCACTTTTTCCTTTGAAGTTTAGAATGATTGGCATCTATAGGAACTTAGAATTTCAGATAGTGTTATTAATTTTCCTAGCTAAGTATGTTGATTCTTGAACACAGCTACTTTTATGAGTCTTGGTCGTGGCCCTAAGCATTTTGTTTTCCAGTATTACCACCGGATACATAAATGCCATAGACACATAACTGGGTGAACCTTTTCAGATTGTGACTCTTTTTGCTTTGGATCATGAATTTAACCACTCAGTCTCAAGCTTTTCACTTGGACCTGCATGCCACAAGGACATGGTTAGGGACAACTTGATTTAGCCGCTTAGGCCTGGATTTTATTTCCTTGGGCCCTCCTATCCATTGATGCTCAAAGCCTTGGATCCTTTTTACCCTTGTCTTTTGGTTTTAAGGGCTATTGGCTTTTTCTGCTTGCTTTTTCTTTTTCTTTCTATTTTTTTTGCCACTCTTTTTCGAAAGCTTTTGCTATTCACTGCTTTTTCTTGCTTCAAGAATCAAATTTATGATTTTTCAGATCATCAGTAACATTTCTCTTTGTTCATCATTCTTTCAAGAGCCAACAATTTTAACATTCATAATTAGCAAGATAAAAAATATGCACTATTCAAGCATTCATTCAGAAAACAAAAAGTATTGTCACCACATCAATATAATTAAACTAAATTCAAGGATAAATTTGAAACTCATGTACTTCTTGTTCTTTTGAATTAGGAACATTTTTTATTTAAGAGAGGTGAAGGATTAATGGAATTATTCATAGCCTTAGGACATAGTTACTAAATACTAATGATCATGTAATAAAGACACAAACATAGACAAACATGAAGCATAAAAATCGAAAAACAGAGAAATAAGAACAATGAATGAGTTCACCTTAGTGAGGGTGGCACCTTTTTGAAGGACCAATGGTGCTCTTTTGAGCTCCTTTAAGTCTCTTCTTTGCATCTGTTGCTTGATCCCTAGTGATTTTGGTGCTCCTATCTTTAGTTGCTCCCAATAGTTGTGTGGAGGAAAATATATCCCTTGAGGCATCTCAGGGATTTTTTGATGAGGGGCTCTCTTGATGTGCAGTTAAATGCTCTATTACTGAGCTGTGGATCCTTGAGATGAATCTCTTCATCTCCCATGACTCAGAGGTGGAATCAATTGCCTTCCCTTTCCTCTTTCTTGAGGTTTCTCTGGCCATAGGTGCCATCAATGGTTATGGAAAAACAAAAAAGCTATGCTTTTACCACACCAAACTTAGAATGTTGCTCGCCCTCGAGCAAAAGAAGAAAAAATAGGAGGAGAAGAAGAGGGTATGGAGGAGAGGGAGAGAGATGTGTATTCGGCCATGTAAGGTGTGTTTGGGTGGGAAAGAGATGATGAGTGGTGAAGAGGTAATGGGGAAGAGAGTTATTGGTTTATGTGAAGAAGAGAGAAGGTGAGTTGAGGTGGGTAGGGATCCTATGGGGTCCACAGATCCTGAGGTGTCAAGGATTTACATCCCTGCACCAATGAGGTGTGTAAAATGCCCTCTGCATGCAATCCTGGCATTTAACGCCAGATTGATGCTTGTTTCTGGCGTTAAATGCCAGCTTTATGCTTGTTCTGGGCGTTCAACGCCCATCTGCAGCATGTTTCTGGCGTTGAACGCCAGCTTTCCTTAGTGTGCAATCCTGGCGTTTAAACGCCAGATTGCTGCATGTTTCTGGTGTTCAACGCCAGATCCATGCTCTGTTCTGATGTTGAACGCCAGCCAGATACTCCTTACTGGCGTTTAAATGCCAGTAAGCCCTTCCTCCAGGGTGTGCTGTTTCATCTACTATTTTTGATTCTGTTTTTAATTTTGGTATTTATTTTGTGACTCCACATGATCATGCACCTAATAAAACATAAAAGAACAATAAAATAAAAATAAAATTAGATAAATAAAAGATTGGGTTACCTCCTAATAAGTGCTTCTTTAGCGTCAATAGCTTGACAGTGGGGTCTCATGGAGCCTCACAGGTGATCAGGTCAATGTTGTAAACTCCCTACACCAAACTTAGAGTTTGGATGTGGGGGTTCAATATCAAACATAGAGTTTGGCTGTGGCCTCCCAACACCAAACTTAGAGTTTGATTATGGGGGCTTTGTTTGACTCTGTACTGAGAGAAGCTTTTCATGCTTCCTCTCCATTTTTACAGAAGGGTAGCCTTGTGCTTTAAACACAAGGTAGTCCCCATTCAATTGAAGGACTAATTCTCCTCTGTTAACATCAATCACAGCTTCTGTTGTGGCTAGGAAGGGTCTTCCAAGGATGATGCATTCATCCTCATTCTTCCTGGTCTCTAAGATTATGAAATCAGCAGGGATGTAAAGGCCTTTAACCTTCACTAACACGTCCTCTACTAATCCATAAGCTTGTCTTTGTGATCTGTCTGCCATCTCTAATGAGAGTGTGGCAGGATGTACCTTAATGATCCCCAGCTTCTCTATTACAGAGAGTGGTATAAGATTTATGCCTGACCCTAGGTCACATAGAGCCTTCTCAAAGGTCATGGTGCCTATGGTATAGGGTATTAAGAATTTACCAGGATCTTGTTTCTTTTGAGGTAAAGTTTGCTGAACCCATGTATCTAGTTCACTAATGAGCAAGGGAGGTTCACCTTCCCAAGTCTCATTACCAAACAACTTGCCATTCAGCTTCATGATAGCTCCTAGATATTGAGCAACTTTCTCTCCAGTTACATCTTCATCCTCTTCAGAGGAAGAATAGTTTTCAGAGCTCATGAATGGCAAAAGGAGGTTTAATGGGATCTCTATGGTCTCTATATGACCTTCAGATTCCTTTGGGTCCACAATAGCGAACTCCTTCTTACTTGAGAGATGTTCCATGAGGTCTTCCTTATTGAGATTCTCGTCCTCCCTTTCCTCTCTAGGTTTGGCAATGTTGATTATTGATGAGCGGATAATTTATACGCTTTTTGGCACTGTTTTTAGTATGTTTTTAGTATGTTTTGGTTAGTTTTTAGTATGTTTTTATTAGTTTTTATTTAAAATTCACTTTTCTGGGCTTTATTATGAGTTTGTGTGTTTTTCTATGATTTCAGGTAATTTCTGGCTGAAATTGAGGGACCTGAGCAAAAATCTGATTCAAAGACTGAAAAAGGACTGCAGATGCTGTTGGATTCTGACCTCCCTGCACTCGAAGTAAATTTTCTGGAGCTACAGAAGCACAAATTGGCGCGCTCTCAATTGCGTTGGAAAGTAGACATCCTGGGCTTTCCAGAAATGTGTAATAGTCCATACTTTGCTCGAGATTTTATGGCCCAAACCGGCGTTGCAAATCAGCTTCAGAATTCCCGGCGTTTAACGCCGGAACTGGCACAAAAATTGGAGTTAAACGCTCAAACTGGCACAAAAGCAGGCGTTTAACCCCAGGAAAAGTCTCTACACATGAAAGCTTCAATGCTCAGCCCAAGCACACACCAAGTGGACCCCAGAAGTGGATTTTTACGTCATTTACTCATTTCTGTATACCCTAGGTTACTAGTTAACTATTAATAGGACCTTTTGACATTGTATCTTTACCTCATGACACATTACATGTTTCTTATTGTATCTTCTATGGCATGAGTCTCTAAACCCCATGTTGGGGGTAAGGAGCTCTGTTGTGTCTTGATGGATTAATGCAATTACTACTGTTTTTCATTCAATCACGCTTGCTTCCATTCTAAGATATCACTTGTTCCTCAACTTGATAAATGTAATGATCCGTGACACTCATCATCATTCTCACCTATGTACATGTACCTGACGACCACCTCCGTTCTACCGTAGACTGAGTGGATATCTCTTAGATTCTTTAATCAGAATCTTCGTGGTATAAGCTAGAATTGATGGCGGCATTCAACAGAATCCGGAAGGTCTAAACCTTGTCTATGGTATTCTGAGTAGGATTCAAGGATTGAATGACTTTGACGAGCTTCAAACTCCTGAGGGATGGGCGTTAGTGACAGACGCAAAAGAATCACTGGATTCTATTCCAAACAGATGATTAGCCGTGCTGTGACAGAGCGCGTTGAACATTTTCACTGAGAGGATGGGAGGTAGGCATTGACAATGGTGAAACCCTACATACAGCTTGCCATAGAAGGACCCTTGCGTGCATGAAGAAGAAGACAGTAGGAAAGCAGAGATTCAGAAGATAGAGCATCTCCAAAACCTCAACCTATTCTCTATTACTGCAAAACAAGTATTTATTTCATGTTCTTCTACTTTTCACAATTAAACCTGTGAATTCTTGATATCCTGACTAAGAGTTACAAGATAACCATAGCTTGCTTCAAGCCGACACTCTCCGTGGGATCGACCCTTACTCACGTAAGGTATTACTTGGACGACCTAGTGCACTTGCTGGTTAGTTGTGCGGACTTGCAAAAGTGTGATTGCAATTTCATGCACCAAGTTTTTGGCGCCGTTGCCGGGGATTGTTCGAGTTTGGACAACTGACGGTGTATCTTGTTGCTTAGATTAGGACTGTTTTATTTTTGTTGGTTTATAGTCTTTTATTTGAGTTTAGTTTCATATTTTAAGTTTGGTGTCAATTGCATGTTTTTGTTTTCTTTTAATTTTTTGAATTTGCATTTTCTTAGTCCTTTCTTGATCTTTAAAAGTTCTAAGTTTGGTGTCTTCTTTGTGTTTTCCTTTAAAATTTTCGAGAATTTGTGTTTGATTTCCTTAAAATTTTAAGTTTGGTGTCATTTTGTTGTTTTTCTCTTTCCTCATTTCAAAAAAATCAAATCTTTTTCAAAATAATTTTCAATCATATCTTCTTAATTGCTAATTCCAAAATCTTTTTAATAAATTAATTAATTTAGTTTTCAAATTGCTTTGATTTTATTCTCTTTTGGTTTTCAAATTTTTATTTTATTTTTCATTCATTTTAGTTTATTATTTTCGGTTACATTAAAAAAAATAAAAAATAAAAAATAAAAATAAAAATATTCTATACTTTACTTGTGAATCCATATCATTTCCCTTTCTCCATCATAGACCTAAGTAGAATTTAGCAGTCCAGAAGGACTCTGGGGTCATATGCTAACCCCATTACAGCTGCATATGGGAGTAGCATCTGTATACCTCCCATTAAAGCAAGCAGCTTTGAGCTAAATCCTCAACTCATTATCATGGTGTAGCAAAACTGCCAGTATTCCGGTCTTCCACACGAAGAACCTACTGAGTTTCTGGCACAGTTCTTACAAATTGCTGACACAGTACGTGATAAAGAGGTGGATCAGGATGTCTACAGATTATTATTGTTTCCATTTGCTGTAAAATATCAAGCTAAGAGGTGGTTGAATAACCAACCCACAGCAAGCATAAAAATATGGAGATAGTTATCAGACAAATTCCTGAATCAATTTTACCCTCCAAAAAGGATGACACAGCTAAGGCTGGACATCCAAGGCTTTAAACAAGAGGATAATGAATCCCTTTATAATGCCTGGGAGAGGTACAGAGGTATGCTAAGAAAATGCCCCTCTGAAATGTTTTCAGAGTGGGTACAATTAGACATCTTCTATTATGGGCTCACAGAAAAAGCTCAGATGTCTTTAGACCACTCAGCTGGTGGATCTATACACATGCGGAAGACGATTGAAGAGGCTCAAGAGCTCATAGATACTGTTCCTAGAAATCAACATTTATACTCAAGCAGTGAGTCCTCTATAAAAGAAGAAACTATGGCAGTAACTACTGATCCTAACCCTCAAGAACAGATGGTTGAGCTTAATTAGCAATTACTCATGATGACAAAACAGTTAGCAGAATTTAAAGAGATGATCCAAGAAACTAAAATTGCTAACAAGAATATGGAAGCACAGTTAAATCAGACAAGACAGCAACTATCTAAGCAGATAACAGAAGAATGCCAAGCTGTTAAATTAAGGAGTAGGAAAACATTGAATATATCAACTCAAAGCAGCAGAAAGCTAAGAAAGGAATAACTGACAGAGGATAACCAAACCACTGTCCAAAATCTCTATGAGGACAGTAAGAGCCCAAAGAGGAATACTTCTGGCGTTCAGACGCCAGAAAAGGGGAAAAAGTTGGCGTTAAACGCCCATTCCCTGCCCAGTTCTGGCGTTCAAACACCAGAAAGGGGGGAAAAGTTGGTATTAAACTCCCATTCGTCACCCAATCCTGGCGTTCAAATGCCAATGAGGAATCAGACACCTGAGAGTGCTGATAGTAACCCCTCTAAGAAGGCTTCTCTAACCATTTCTGTAAGAAATAAACCTGCAACAACTAAGGTTGAAGAGTATAAAGCCAAGATGCCTTATCCTTAGAAACTCCGCCAAGCAGAACAGGATAAGCAATTTGCCCGCTTTGCAGACTATCTCAGGACTCTTGAAATAAAAATTCCGTTTGCAGAAGCACTTGAGCAAATACCTTCTTATGCTAAGTTCATGAAAGAGATCTTAAGTCATAAGAAAGATTGGAGAGAAACTGAAAAAGTGTTTCTCACTGAAGAATGTAGTGTAGTCATTCTGAAGAGCTTACCAGAGAAGCTTCAAGATCCAGGAAGCTTTATGATACCATGCACATTAGAAGGTGCTTGTACCAAGACAGCCCTATGTGACCTTGGAGAAAGTATCAATCTAATACCTGCATCCACTATCAGAAAGCTTGGGTTGACTGAAGAAGTCAGTTCCAACCCAAAATAATCAACGTTAACTTCAACGTTAGTGGCACTAACGTGACCACTAATGTTGGCTCTTGGTCCTTCGCAAACGTTATTGGAACTCACCTTTTCCAATAACGTTGCCTTTTGTCCCATTTCCCTACGTTAGAGTTCATGTTAGTATAACTAACGTGACTCTTAACGTGGGCATGCCTAAGCTTCGAGAGCATTAGTGACACTTACCTTTATCACTAACGCACCAAACGCCCCTCCTTCCCATGTTAGAGCTCACGTTAACTAGGTTAACGTGGCCACTAACGTGGTAGTGATTGCCATCTCCAATGTTAGTGACAAAGGTGAGTGTCACAAACGTTGGCTTATCATGCTTAGCTCCACGTTATTCCTCATGTTAGTGGTCTTAACGTTACCACTAACGTGGGCACTCATGGGTTGGTCCAACGTTAGTGACAAAGGTGAGTGTCACTAACGTTGGTGATTGGTTCTTCATACGCTAGAGTTCACGTTAATTGGATTAACGTGACTCTTAATGTGGCTTCATTGTGCCTTTACGGAATGTTAGTGGCAATCGCTTTTACCACTAACGTTGGAGCTCTTCTTCCTCCTCTACGTTAGCTACCACTTTAATGTAGTTAACGTGGTAACTAACGTGGGCTATGATGGCTTCGA
>NC_029777.3:55148373-55166567 GCF_000817695.3 Arachis duranensis | reverse complement strand
ATAGATTAACCCCTCTCTCGATGGTGGTTGAATCTTTGAAGATCAAGAGTCTCCTCTTTAGATCAACCACTAGAATTGAGGAGGAGAAGATGGGTTCACCAATTTATTCTAACAAACAGAGCTCCTCCCCCTAATGAAAGTGGGGTTTAGTGAGTCATTGCTCCAAATTCAACAACAATTGACATAAATGAGAATTAAACTAAATTGCAAAGAAAGATGAAGAAGAATAATGAAATGCTTCAAGATTAAGAAAATGAAGAAGAAAAGTTCCAAGAAGAACCCAGAAAAATGCTTCCGAATATCCTCCCGGAAGTACCAAAGAGTTCTCAAAATAAAAGTGTTCAAAAGTGTAAAATTCTAAGTGTCAAAAAGTAAAGAAAAAGTCCTCCACAAGTACACCAATCTCTTCTATTTATACTACTCCCAAAACTTCTTCAGAGATCTTCAAGTTGGGTTAGCAATGTGGGCTTTCTCATTGTTGAATTCTTGGCTCAATTGGAAGTGTTGCTAGACTTGGAAAGGAAGAGTTCATTCATCATGCTTCTGGCCCATTGGCTTGGCGTTTTTGTCAATAACGCTGGCCTTAATGCACGTTGGCAACGTGCATCACAATTCATTTGGACTTTCCTAGCTCAAGTTATGCTTCCTCAAAGAAGGTAAGGTCAAGTTGCCAAGTTGTTGCCAAAAACGCACCTTCACTCCCAAGTTGGCAACGTGCTCGTGCCTAGTCCTCCCAAGGCAGGGGCTTGGGGCTGGCGTTGTTGCAAAACACGCCCCCTTTGTAGCACGTTGGCAACGTGCTCGTGCTCACCTCCAAGGCTCATCTCTAGCCTTCTTGAATTCAACTTCATGTTCTTGTTTTTAGGGCCTAAAGGTGACTCTGGTTTGGCTTCAATTTTGTGCTCCACCATAGACTATTATATATGGTTGGAAAGCTCTGAATGTTAGCTTTCCAACGCAACTGGAAGCACTCAATTTGGATCTCTGTAGCTCAAGATATCTTCCATTGAAGTGGGCATGGTCAGGCTGCCTTGTTGGAGTTGTTGTGGACAACGCCCCATATATTCCAAGTTAGCAACGTGCATCACAATTTCCTGGCGTTGTTGATAAACACTCCTTCTCTTCAGCACGTTGGCAACGTGCTCGAGCCTTTCTCAGGGCTCCATGTTTGCTTCCTGGCGTTGGCAACGTGCATGGCAAGGCTAATGGGCGTTGGCAACGTGCATGGTGCCTTTCCTGGCGTTGGCAACTTGAATGGTGCCTCTCCCTGGCGTTAGCAACGTGAATGGTGCCTCTTCCTGGCGTTAGCAACTTGAATGGTGCCTCTCCCTGGCGTTAGCAACTTGAATGGCAAGGCTTGGCGTTGGTAACTTGGTTGGCACCAAGACTTGGTGCCTAGCCAAGCATTCTTGTGTGGCGTTGCCTTGAATAACGCCTATGGTTCTTGGCGTTGGCAACGTCCTCGAGCTTCTCTTCAAGGCTCCATTTGTTGCTTGGTTGTGTGGCGTTGGCAACGCCCATCTTGAGTTGGCAACGCCAGCTCCTTTTCTTCCAGGGCCAAGCTTGATTGTGTGGCGTTGTTAGCCTGCGTTGTCCTCAAACACGCCCCTCATCTCTAGGCTGGCAACGTGCTCGAGGCTCCAAATTAGCTCCCCAAGATTGCTTGGCGTTGCCTTGAATAACGCCTATGGTTCTTGGCGTTGGCAACGCCAGCTTCTCCTTCTCTTGGGCCAAGTTTGCTTGTGTGCGTTGCCTTGAATAACGCCTCTTCATTCCCACGTTGGCAACGCCCTCGAGCTCTCCTTGGCTCAGCTCTTTGCTTGCCTGGGCGTTACCTACAAACACGCACTTTTTTCCTCAAGTTGGCAACGCCAACTTTGCTCCTTGGTTGCCTGGCGTTGCCTTCAATAACGCAGCCCTCTTCCAAGTTGGCAACGCCACTTCTTCTTGCAAGGCTGCCTGGCGTTGCCATGCCTACTATCTCCAAGTTGGCAACGCCAATTTCTTGCCTCCATGCTTCCTTGTTTCATCACCTATCATCAACAAAGGAAATGGCTTCAAAGTCTTATCAATTCATGCAATAAATTTAATGAGATTCATTCATACTCATTCATATATTTATTCTTTAAATCATTTGCATGAATTTGGCTAGAATCAACATATTCCTTAGTATTCTTATGCATGAAAACAAACTCATAAAAAGGACTTGTTTATTTAGAGAAAATGAGTAAAATCAAGCTAAAATCAACTAAACTAACTAGCTAATATATCAAATATGCAATTGCATCAATAAGCAAGATGAAAATGAAAGCTAAGGACTTAGACCAACACACTTAGACCTAAACAATGAAATCTTAAAGACAGAATTGAAAATTCCTAAGCTACTATGGAAGCATGTTCTATTTCATACATGATTTTCCTTATTTAAAGCTTGAAAAAGATAGAACTAAGAAGGAACTCCACCACCTTCACTTATTGGAATGCTCGTGTCCCTTTGTTCCATTTGTCTTGGGATCCTTCTTGATTGCTTAAATCCCCATTTCCTTTGCGCTTCCCGATCAGCTTTTTCCAGAAACTAGCATCCTCCATCTTCTTCTTTAATGTTTCCTTTTGTTGTTTCACCTTTCCCTCCTCTTGTTCTGTTAAGTCTTTGTGGACTGCATCATAGCTTGGGATGGCAAGGTGCAACTTATGCATATGCCCAGTCACATAAGTTAACTTGGCCTGAGTGTTTATGCTAAACTCTTCCCGATGTAGTTTCCGTCCTTCGTTGAGCATGCTGAACTCGTTGAATGCTTTTATCTGAGCCAACTGACGTTGGTTGAGTTCTTGAAGGCATTTGTCTTGGCGCTCTTGCCTTTCAGTCACTTGATTGATGACTTAGGTGAGCTGGGAGTAATGCTCTTGTTGCAGCTCCGTTTGTTGTTTCTGCCACTCCCTTTGTTGACCCATCCAATTAGAGAGCATTTCTTCTTGATGATCCATCCTTTGGGATTGAATGTGCAGCTGTTGTTCTTATCCCTCCATATAACTCCTTGCTAGATCCTCAATGGCTCCTTGAATGTGATTCAAGTTTATGTTAGTTGGATCGTAGTACTCTTTTTGCTGGTATTCTTCTTGATGAGGTTCTGCTTGGTGAGGTTCTTCTTGGTGAGGTTCTTCTTGTGAAGTTCTTTTCCTTATCTGAGGTCTTCTTTGCTGTTGAGCGGGTGTCACATAGTTTATACGCTGGAGCATAACTAACCTCCCCGGGTTTACCCATTTTAGATTGTTATCTTCGAATACTACCTTGGCTTTCATACATAGTCTAAGGATGGTGCTAGGGTACCAAAGTCTAGCACTTGGATCATTCTTCTCGGCTAAATCTTGGATTCCCTTAACTATAATTTCATGCACATTGATGCCTCCACCCTTTATTAAGCAATGTACCATAGTAGCTCGAGCAATGTTGACCTCAGAGTTGTTTAAGGCTGGGAGGATAGATCTCCTCACGAGCTCAAACCATCCCTTGGCTTCCGGGATGAGGTCTCCTCTCCTAATAAACTGTGGCCTCTTATCCGAGTACCTTCCCTAATCTGATCCTATAACACACATATCATTCACAATTTCTTCAAGTTTATCCTTGTCGGGGACATTGCTTATTCTTACTTGATAACTGAGCTCATCAAAATATGGCGATCTCAGTTGAAGAGTCCTTGTTATAGCATTGGGGCTGAAGTCCACCTCTGTTCCTCTCACTAGCTTTTGAAGGTGGGGGCCCTAATATTGTCTTTTCTGGCCACATTGGCATAGAACTCCTTGATGAGGTTTGCATTTATCTTTGTTTCTGGGTTCGTGAGCTTTTGCCAACCCCTCTGTTCAATCTTCTTTATAATCTTTGGGCACTCATCCTCGTTGAACTGGAATGTCAACTGTGGGAATATTTTCTTATTTTTTATCCATTCAAATTGGAGCTCATGGAAGGCGATCTTGAGTCTCCCTGCATCGAAAGGAATGCTCTCCACCGGTTCCTTCCCCTTTTGCCTTTTGGAGCTTGATGATGCCATGAGTGAGAATTGATGTGTGAATATATTGAGTATGTGTGTTCGAGAGAAGGAAGAGAGATGGATTGGGATGATAATTATGTATGGAAAGGTGTAGAGTAGTGGTCGTTTATATAGGAAAGATGATAGGTAATTGAAGGGTGTGGATTGGTGGTACGGTTTAATGGTGAACGGCTGGGGTTTGGCATTGGATGGGCACAAGGATCACTTCTTTTATGAGTGTTTTGGTTTGGTCTTCAAGGCTATCCTACTCCCAATGTTGCATGGCAGCACTTCCCAAGATACTCCCCTTGAAGACAAGTGTGTGTAGTTCCGTGGGTGAAGTGGCCGAACCCCCCTTTCAATTGGTTGTCCCATCAAGTTCCTCCAATATTCCCTTCAAATTCCTTGCAAAACAAAAGTAAAGATAAATTAATTTGAATTTTGGCGGTAAAAAAAAACTTTTGGGAGGCTAGCCACCCCCACTTTATTTGTTTTTTCTTTTGACTAACTAAGAGCCATTCATGAATGCAAACCAACCGACCAATCAAATGCCCATGCATGCAACGTTGGTGACACCAAACTTTGTTTGTGATCATATGGCAACAAGATTTTATTAAAACTCTAAAATTAACATAATATGGATTGTGTTCAAGCCCTCTTAGTGTGCCTTGAACACCAAACTTATTATTTACCATATGCTGCATGTAGAGATTCTTATAGGTGTTTGTCAAAGTTGATTTAGAATCCATGAGCTTTACTTTATTATCTACTATTAAAGATTAAAAGGAAGGGGTATAGAACATGGGTTGTCTTTCATGAAGCGCTTCTTTAGCGTCATTAGCTTGAGGTTTGGCCTTTGTCAGGGTGGTTGGTACTTTTCAAATCTTCCCCTCTTGCAATAAATCTGTTTCCATTGGCTTTGTTAAGAAGCTCCACATGTTCTAAGGACAGAATTTTGCTGATGGTGTACACTTGAGGTAGCTGAGATGGGATGGTGGGAAAATGAGGTGGGATAGGTGGAAGACAAGCAGAGACCACTTCATCTCCCAGAGAAAAACCCTCTATAGGAATCTTCTTATTCCTCCATCTCCTTGGGGCCTTCTTCTTTGTTTTTTTTTATGTTACCTTGCTCCTTGTGGTTCCTTTCTTCAGGAGAGTTTTGTTGCTTGTCTCATATGACTCTGGTGAGTCTAGCTCCTCTTGGGTCACACTTGGCTGTTGTTCCTTTTGATTATGTTGCTTGTTAATCATAAGAGTTCTTAGGTATGGTGCTTGTGCTCCCTTGATTGTCTCTTCCATCAGCTCCTCATTGTGCTCTTCCTTTGACTTTTTCTTATCATGATCTGCTTCATGTGAGGGTTTGAATACGTTGAAGGTGAGCTGTTCATCGTGTATCCTCAATACTAGATCTCCTCACTCCACATCTATAAGCGCCCTGGCTGTGGCTAAGAATGGCCTCCCCAGGATGATGGGATGGATGTGATTCTCTTCCATCTCCAGGATAACAAAATCTGTGGGTAGAAAGTAGTTCCCAACCTTGACTAACATGTTTTCAACCACTCCTATCGCTTGTTTTTGAGTTTTGTCAGCCAGTTTGATGATTACGTCTGTAGGTGTTAGCTCATTGATTTGAAGGATTTTCATGAGGGACAGAGGCATCAAGTTGATACTTGCTCCCAGGTCACAGAGCCCCTTATCAATCATTGTCTCTTTTATAGCACAGAGAATATGAAAACTCCTCGGATCCTTCTTCTTTGTAGGTGGCTCTGTTTGAATGAGAGCAATGAACTCCCTGTTTATCACTATTGTTTGCCCACCCTTTAGTGAACTCTTTTTGGCCAGTAGCTCCTTTATATACTTGATGTAGGAGGGCATCTGTTGGAGGGCCCTAATAAATGGTATATTTACATCAAGAGATGCGAACATGTTGAGGAACCTTGAATACATTCTCCTTGCTAACCACCTTTGAGCCTTTGGGGAAAGGGTGCATATGGGTTCAGGGTCTCCCCTTTTTTAGCTCCTCCCTGTGTGTGGGATGGGGTGCGTGGTTTCTCCCTTGATGTTTTTCCTTTGGATTGTCTTGGAGGTGTTCTGTTTGTGTGTGCACTTCCTCCACACTCCTCTCATCACTTATAGTGATCATCTTACATTCTTTCTACCTTACTTTCTTTGTTTCTCCTCTTGGGTTCTTTTCTGTGTCACTTGGAAAACTATTAGTACGTTTGGGAAACTGTTGAGATACATACCCCACTTGGGACTCCAGCCTCTTGATGGTGTCTCCCTGGTTTTTGATATTGGCTCGCACTTCATCCTTGAACACTCTGTTTTCTTGGACTTCTTTACATATGTCTTCTTTAAGTAGAGTCTCAATTCTAGAGAGTCTATCATCAGTTAGTGATGGTGGGTTGAGGTTAGGTGGTTGAGAAGGGTGATTAGGTGGGTGTTGATAGAATTTCTGTGAGGTATGTTGGTGAGTTGCATTGTTGTTGGAATTGTGGTTGTGGCGTCTTTGGTCTTGGCCTTGGTCTTGTTGGTTTCCCCACCCAAAATTAGGGTGGTTTCTCCAACCAGAATTGTAAGTTTTGGAGTATGGATCATGGGTCTATCTGGGTGAGTTTCCAACATAGTTGGCTTGTTCCCAGTCACCTTCTTCTCCTGCATTCACTCCTTCTTGAGCTGGTGGTGAAGTGATGACTACTGCAACTTGGTTTTCTTTCACCTTCTTGGTAAGATCTGCTAGCTGCTTGGTGATCATCTTATTTCGAGCCAGCAATGCATCCATGTGGTTTAGCTCCATTACTCATCGAGTGTTGCTCCTTTCAGAAGTATATAAGTAGGCATTCTCATCGACAGTCTCAATGACATCTATGGCTTCTTCAATTGTAAGTAAATTCAAAGAAAAAGAAAACAACGAGGGGGATATGGGATGTGGAAGAAAATTAATTGAAACTAACAGTAAATGACTAGGCAAATTAAACAATGAAAAGAAAATGCTCAATCTAGTGAACTTCCAACTTAATTGTTATCGATACAAAATCAATCCCCGGCAACGGCACCATAAACTTGATGCACAAAAATTTGTTTCTCAATAAATTTCCCTTCGGTAAGTATACCGAATTATCGTCAAGTAAAAACTCACAATAGAGTGAGGTCAAAACCCACAGGGATTGATTGGTCAAGCAACTTTAATTGGAAGAATGTGCTAGTTGAGCTAAACAGAAATTTTGTTGAGATTTGTACAAAATTAATTGGCGGGAAAGTAAATTGCAGAAAATAAAGTGCAGAATCTTAAATGGGGAATTTGGGAAATGAACATGGAAATAAATGGCAGAAAGTAAAGAGAATGGGTAAGATCAGAGATGGGGGATTCATTGGGCTTAGGAGATGTTGCATTCTCCGGATCAACTAACCAATTGAATTAAGATTGAAAGCTTTCTAGTAAATCAGGAGAAAAGAAAGAAGAAGAAGAATGAAAACTATAATTGATCCATCAAATTACAACAGAGCTCCCTAACCCAATGAGAGAGGATTAGTTGTTCATAGCTCTGGAAATGGAAAATGGTATGAAAGAGTACATGCTTAACAAAACTAGAAAATGCATTAAGTAAATATACAAAGTATAGTTCTCCAAAAGTGCCAAGCTTCTTCTATAGTTCAAAACTACTCCTATATATACTACTCTTCTTGATCTTCTAGTGAGTTCTTCAAGTCTTGGATTTTGAGCTGAAGCAGTTACAATCTTCAGTGGGATCAGGTTTGTTTGTAGAAAAGTGTGAGTTAGGCATGGGCGTTAGTTAGGACGTTAGTGGCATTAACGTTAAGTGAAGATGTGGGTTCGGGAACGTTAGGGACAATCACCTTTTCCACTAACATTCCAAGCCAAAATGATCAATGTTAACTTCAACGTTAGTGGCAGTACTTTCCCTACGTTAGAGTTCACGTTAATATAACTAACGTGACTCTTAACGTGGGAATGCCTAAGCTTCGAGAACGTTAGTGACACTTACCTTTGTCACTAACACTCCAAACACCCCTCCTTCCCACGTTAGAGTTCACGTTAATTAGAGTAACGTGGCCACTATCGTGGTAGTGATTGCCATCTCCAACGTTAGTAACAAAGATAAGTGTCACTAACATTGGCTTATCATGCGTAGCTCCATATTATTCCTCACATTAGTAGTCTTAACGTGACCACTAATGTGGGCACTATTGGGTTAGTCCAACGTTAGTGACAAAGGTGAGTGTCACTAACGTTGGTGATTGGTTCTTCATCCCATGTTAGAGTTCACGTTAATTGGATTAACATGACTCTTACCGTGGCTTCATTATGCCTTTGTGAAATGTTAGTGGCAATCACTTTTACCACTAACGTTGGAGCTCCTCTTCCTCCTCTACGTTAGCTACCACATTAATGTAGTTAACGCGGCAACTAACGTGGGCTATGATGGCTTCGAAGGCATTATTGGCAATCACTTTTTCCATTAAGGCTATAAGCTTATCCCCATTCCACGTTAGTGGTCACATTAATTAGATTAACGTGGCTGCTAACGTGGCTCCTTCTTGCTTCCTTTGTCCTGAAATCAAGCAATTAAAGTGCATCAAAGTTATGCTCCAAGTCATGAGATTATGCATCATCAATTATATCATTCAATTCCTGCCTAATCCTCATGAAATCATGTAAAGTTCACAATAATTGCTTGAATCAAGGTGTAAGTGTATTTTCATCTAAAACTTACTTATTTACTAAGAAAATGCATGAAACTACCCTAAAACAGTAAAGAAAAGGTCAGTGAATCTGGCCAATATGCCCTGGCATCAGAAGTCATATGTCCACAAACTCACATACCCTCAAAGGTTCAAAAAAGAAAACGAGGATAAGCAATACTCAAAATTTCTAGATATATTCAAGACTCTCAGCATCAATATTCCTTTCTTAGAAGCACTTGAACAGATGCCGTTATATGGCAAATTTATGAAAGAAGTGCTAAAAAAGAAAAGATCCCTGAAGGAAGGGCAGATTGTTGAGATGACAAAGGAATATAGTGCTATCCTCCAAAGAGAATTGCCAGAGAAGAAAGTTGATCCTAGGAGTTTTTACATACCTTGCACCATAGGAAACATAACAATTGAGAAGCATTCTGTGACCTCGATGCAAGCATAAACTTGATGCCTTTATCTCTAATGAGGAAACTTTAAACTTCTGAGCTGATATCCACACGAATAGTTCTCCAAATGGGTGACAAATCCATTAAGCAAGCACTGGGAGTTTGATGCCAGGGCATCTAGGCCAGTTTCACTGACCTTTTCTTTACTGTTTTAGGGTAGTCTCATGCGTTTTTCCTAGTAAACAAGGCAAGTTTTGGGTGAAAATACACTTACAGCTTCATTCAAGCAACTATTGTGAATTTTAAATGATTTCATGAGATTTTTGCTAGAATTACATGATATTTTAGTGATGCATGATCTCAAGATTTTGGCTAGAGCTTTGATGCACTTTAAGTACTTGATTTCAAGACAAATGAAGCATGGAAGAATCACGTTAGCATTCACGTTAACTTAGTTAACGTGACTACTAACGTTTGATGGCAATTAACTTGCAACGTTAATGAGAAAAGTGATCACCAATAACGCCTGCGAAGCCATTTCATAGCCTACGTTAAGAGCCACGTTAACTAAGTTAACGTGGTACTTAACGTAGAAGGAAAGGAGGACTCCACGTTAATGAGAAACGTGAACTCCAATAACGTTTCTCCTCAACGTTAGTGGTAAAAGTGAACACCACTAACGTTGGGAAATTAGGCAATGCCCCACGTTAAGAGTCACGTTAACTAAGTTAACGTGAACTCTAACATGGACAAGGATCAACAATGCCAATGATAGTGACACTCACTTTTGTCACTAACGTTGAATCATTTTCATTGCCTACGTTAACTCTCACGTTAAGATTGTTAACGTGAAAGTTAACGTGGAGTGGGGTTCAAGGAACCAACGTTAGTGACACTCACTTTTGTCACTAACGTTGGAAGATGGCTTCATTACTACATTAAGAGCCACGTTAACTTAGTTAACGTGGACTCTAACGTAGGGGATTAAGGCAAATAGAGCGTTAGTGACAAAGGTGAGTGTCACTAACGCTCTCGAAGGTGATAGGTGCCCACGTTAAGAGCTACGTTAGCTAAGCTAACGTAAGACCTAACGTGGGAGGCAAAGGGCAAGCAACGTTAATGGGAAGAGTGATTCCCATTAACGTTTGCGAAAAGGGGCACAAGCCAACGTTAATGGGAAAAGTGAGTCCCATTAACGTTGGCCAAGAATTGAGAAGGAACGTTAGAAGTCACGTTAAGACTTCTAACGTAGAGAATAACGTGGGCATATAAGGGAAGGTCCAAAGCCCACATCCAAGACTTGAAGAACTCACTAGAAGATCATGAAGAGTAGTATATATAGGAGTAGTTTGGAACTAGCAAGGGACTTTTTGCATTTGGGAGAACTACTCTCTGCATATTTACTTTTCTATACTTCTATCATGGATTCTTCTTTTCTGCCATTTTTGATTCCTAGAGCTATAAACAACTAAACCCCTTTCATTGGGTTAGGGAGCTCTGCTGTAATTCGATGGATCAATATTAATTTTCATTCTTCTTCTTCTATCTTTTCTCTTGATTTTACTAGAAAGCTTTCAATCTTAATTCAATTGGTTAGTTATCTTGGAAAAGAAACTCTCCATAATTGGATCTCTTCAGAACCTTGGAAGAGGAATGAAGAGATCATGCTAGAATTGCTTTCTCATGCTGGACCAATTTGGATTGGGATGGATATGTTACTATAATCCCCTCAATACTTGAATTGGGAAATGTATGTGGTATAATCAGTGACCATACTTCATCTCTTCTCATGAGCAATTGACCAAGGAATTGGCTATTGATCAAGATTTGAGAGATTGAATTACCAAGGAATTGGGATTCAATCACTTAAGATTGCCAAGGAGATCAATGAATGCATTGCTTGAGGAAGGGATGAGAATGAAGTTGATCCGGAGAATTGCAACATCTCCTAAACCTAATGATTCCCCCATTTCTGATCTTACCCATTCTCTTTAATTTCTGCCATTTACTTTTATGAGCATTACCCCAATTCCCTATTTAAGATTCTGCACTTTAATTCCTGCTATTTACTTTCTAGTCATTTAAATTTCTGCGTCTCAATCTAAATTCTGTTTAGCTCAACTAGCATATTCTTCTAACTAAAGTTGCTTGACCAATCAATTCTTGTGGGATTCGACCTCACTCTATAGTGAGTTTGTACTTGACGATAATTCGGTATACTTGCCAAAGGGAAGTTTGTTGAGAGACAAGTTTCCATGCATTAAATTATTGGCGCCGTTGCCGAGGATTGATTTTGAATCAACAATGATTAAGCTAGAAGATTACTAGATTGAGCATTTTTTTTCTCCGTTATTCTTTTCTATATTCAGTAATTTACCTTAGTTTGTTTTTAATTTCTTCCTCATCCCCTATTCCCTCTCTAATTTCTGCTCTCCTTTCTTAGTTTATCATAATTCAGCTCACTAACCCACTAACTGTTTGATAAATTGCATCACTCACACTAACAATCATTCTAACAAAAATTGTCGTCACTATATCTCCTGTTGTGTATTCTGGTTGTTGTATGATAGGGAGAAGAGAAGGAATCTCAACATCCTTTGATTCAGAGCCTGAGAGAACCCTTTGGAGACGAAAAAGGGAAGCAAGAGGAAAAAGAATTGTTGGTGCTGAGGAAGAGGAAGAGTATTTTGAACCCAACATGGAAGAGAATTTGGAGAACAATCATGAAGAAGAAGCTCATAATCATGCCAGAGAAGGCCATGTAAACCGGGTTGGGCATGAAAGGAGGGTCTTAGGATCCTATATCAATCCTAATCCAGGAAACTGTGGAAGCAGAATTCAGAAACCCACCATTCATGCCAACAATTTCGAGCTAAAACCTTAGCTCATCACTTTGGTACAAAATAATTGCTTATTTGGAGGAGGTGCTCAAGAAGACCATAACCAACACTTGACCACCTTCTTAAGGATTTGTGACAGTGAAGACAAATGGAGTACACCCGGATGTCTATAGGTTGCTCTTGTTCCCCTTTTCACTTAGGGACAAGGCAACAAAGTGGCTTGAATCCTTCCCAAAAGAAAGCCTGACAGACTGGGAGGAGGTAGTGAACAAGTTTTTAGCAAGATTTTATCCTCCTCAAAAGATTTACAGGCTAAGAACTGAGGTGGAGACTTTCAGGCAACAAGATGGTGAGACACTTTATGAAGCATGGGAGAGATTCAAAGACTTGACAAGGAGATGCCCACCAGAGATGTTTAATGAGTGGGTTCAACTCTACATCTTCTATGAAGGTCTTTCCTATGAGTCAAAAAAGGCTGTAGATCATTCATTAGGAGGTTCTTTAAACAAGAAGAAAACTGTTGAAGAAGCCATAGATGTCATTGAAATAGTTGCTGAGAATGACTACTTCTATGCCTCTGAAAGAAGCAACACTAGAGGAGTAATGGACCTGAACCACATGGATTCACTGTTAGCCCAAAACAAGATGATCACCAAGCAGCTAGCAGATCTTACCAAGAAGGTGGAAGAGAACCAAGTTGCAGCAGCCATTACCTCATCACCAACTCATGAAGGAGTAAACATAGGAGAAGAAGGTGACTGGGAGCAAGCCAACTATGTGGAAAATTCACCTAGACAAGTCCATGATCCATACTCCAAAACATACAATTCTGGATGGAGAAATCACCCCAACTTTGGATGGGGAAACCAATAAGACCAAGGATAAGATCTGAGACGTTCCAACTTCAACTCCAACAATAATGCCACTCATCAAAACACCTCTCAGAGATATTACCAACATCCATCTAGCCAACCTTCTCAATCACCTAATCTCAACCCACCATCATCCACAGATGATAGGCTCTCAAAGATTGAGGCTCTACTTGAAAACATGTGCAGAGAAGTCCAAGATAACAAGGTGTTTAAGGAAGAGGTGCGAGCCAACATCAAGAATCAAGGAGAAAACATCAAGAGATTGGAGTCCCAAGTAGGCTATCTATCTCAACAAATTTCCAAATCCACTGATGGATTCCCCAGTGATACAGAGAATAATCCAAGAGGAGAACCAAAGAAAGTGAGATGGGAAGAATGCAAAATGATAACCACAAGTGATGAGGGAAGTATGAATAGAGTAGAACACCCCAAAATTCACCAACAGGAAAGCCAAGAGGAAGGAAGTTGTGCAACTCCAGTCAAATCCAAGGAAGAGCTAAAGAAAAAGGACGCATGGAACCCTTATGCACCTTTCCCCCACAGGCTTAAAGGTAGTGTAGCAGGGAGGATGTACTCAAGGTTTTTTGATATGTTTGCATCTTTAGATGTGAATATACCCTTCATTAAAGCCCTCCAATAGATGCCCTTCTACATCAAGTATATAAAGGAGCTACTAGCCAGAAAAAGTCCATTGAAGGATGGATGAACAATCAAGATGAACAGAGAATGTAGTGCTCTCATTCAACCAGGACCACCTACAAAGAAGGAGGATCCAAGAAGCTTCCACATTCCTTGTGCCATAGGAGAAACAATGATTGACAAAGGACTTTGTGACTTGGGAGCAAGCATCAACTTAATGCCTCTCTCTCTCATGAAGAAGCTCCAAATCAACGAACTAACTCCGACTGATGTGATTATTAGATTGGCGGACAAAACCCAAAAACAAGCAATAGGAATAGTTGAAAATGTGCTGGTAAAGGTTGGGAGCTACTATCTTCCCACAGATTTTGTTGTTTTGGAAATGGATGAGAATCCTATTTACCCCATCATTCTGGGAAGACCCTTCCTAGCCACAGCTACAGCACTCATAGATGTAGAACGAGGAGAGTTAGTGCTGAGAATACATGATGAGCAGCTCACTTTCAATGTTTACAACCTCTCACGAGGAGCAGATCATAAAGACAATAAGATGGTAGAAGAGCTAAACGAGGAAGCACAAACAACACAATTGGAAGCCCCATTGGTTGAGAAGCCACATAGTCAGGAAGAACCATGTCCAAAGGTGATCCAAGAGGAACCAGACCCACCAGAGTCATGCAAGATCAATAACAAGATTCTCCTGGAGCAAGAATCCATAGAAAACAAGAAAACATCAAGAGAAACAAGGAAAAGAATTCCAACTGGATGGAGAAATAAGAAAATTCATACAGACAATTTCTCACCAGGTGATGAAGTTATCTCTACATACTTTCCATCTATACCACCTCACCTACTCACTATTCCATCTCAGCTACCTCCTGTGTATACTATCAATAAAATCTTATCCTTAGAGCATCTGGAACTCGTCAACAAAGCTAACAGATACAGATTCACTGCAAGAGGAGAGGACTTCAAGCACTATCAACCACCTTGACAAAGAACCAAACGTCAAGCTAGTGACGCTAAAGAAGCACTTCATGGGAGGCAACCCATGATTCTATAATTCTTTCTTTCTTAAATTTCTAATAAGAGCAACTGAACAATTTCACTCCAACTTTGACAACTAATATAAAGTTCCTCCACATGCAACGTATAGTACATGATAAGTTTGGTGTTCAAACACATCAATTGAGGTTTGAACACACTTTATGAGAAAGATTTATGTCCCAAACTTGTTGTACCATAGGATCACAAACAAGTTTGGTGTGCTGACGTGCATGCTTGAGAAGCTTAATAATTAGTTGAGTTTCTTCTTCTTCAAAAAAAAAAGAGAGAGAGAGGAGAGAGATTTTAGCTTCGTTAGTTCACCTTTTTGAATTTTCCCACAAATTTCACAACTAATCTTCACATTCTCTCTTTGTCATATATAGGAAATCAAAAGGGACATTGATGGTACTTGATAGGACAAGAGGTTCGGCCACTACACCAAGAGAATCTCACACTTGTCCTCATAGGGAATGTCATTGGAAGTGTTTCCATGCAACATTGGGAATGGATGGCTTTGGAAGCCAAAGCAAGACCCCCATAAAGGAGCTGATCCTTGTGCTCCTTCAATCCTAAAACCCCAACCGTCCACTATCAAACACCATCATCAATCCACACCCTTCAATCAATTGCCATTTTCCTGTTTAAACCTCTTCACACAACCTCTCCATGCACACGTATACTCACCATTCCCACTCTCTCCTTTCGGTTCTACACACACTACACACATCACTCCTCACCAAAGCTTCACATACACCTTCATAGCCGTCTTGAGAATAACCAACATAGCAATTATCTTACATGGCATCATCAAGCTCCAAGAGACAAAAAGGGAAGGGACCCATAGAACATCCTCCTTTTGATGAAGTGCGGTTTATAATATTTCATCATGCACTTCAATATGGGTGGATGGCTAACAAAGAAATCATTTATGAACTGGGTTTCCAAGTAACAAAAACCGAGTGTCGGGAGATCATAGAGAAGGTGGAGCAACGTCGCTGGAAGCTCCTTACCGATCCGATCACAAGGATAAATGCAACTCTAGTAAGAGAGTTCTATGCAAATGCAATTAGGCAAGACAAGACGGATGACTCATACACAAGTTTTGTGAGAGGGGTCAGGTGGATTTTAGTCCTATGACTATCATGAGAGTGCTGAAGTTGAGAAGCATCCCTTTTGAAGAGGAGAGCTATCACTCAAGAATGGACAAACCTCCCAATTATGACCAGATTATACAAGATATATGTGTGCCAGGAGCCGATTGGGAAAGAGGTCCCAAGGGAAAACCCAAATTTATAAAAAGAGGAGATCTCCTCCCAGAGGCTAAAGGTTGGTTCGAAATTATAAGGAGATCCATCCTCCCAGCCGGAAACAACTCAGAGGTAAATCTCAAGAGAGCAACGATGTTACAATGTATAATGAAAGGAGGAGAGATCAAGGTTCATGAAATCATGTCCTAAGGCATTCGGAAGTTTGCTGAGAAAAGTGATTCGGGAAGAAAGTTGGGTTATTCCAGCACTATTTTTCTTCTTTGCAGGCTGGCCAGGGTGATATTCGAGGATGCGAACCCCGTGTGGGTAACAGTTGGTCTTCCAATCACTTATCGTCGAATGCATGCAGCTGCAGCGCCACTACCTCCACGGAGGAGACGAAAGAGGCCAGCCCTTCAAACTGAAGAAGAACAACCTCCACAAGAGCAACCCCCAGCCACCTTAAGCATGCACCAACTGCAAGAGGCTATTGATGCTTTATCTAGGCAATGCATGGAAAACCAAGTGGCGCAAAGGGAGCTCCAAATACAATCAAGGGATCGCCATGAAGAGTCACTCTCCAGATGGATGAATCAACAAGGGAAATGGCAAAAACAACTGATGGATCAGCAATTGGAGCAAGGAAGACAATGGAGTGAATCCTTCTACAATTTGAATCAGAAACATGATCAACAGCAAGAAGCCATCCAAAGGTTAATCAATATCCAAGCACACCAAGGAGTCCACATTCATGAGATGCATAGGAAACAAAAAGAACAAGCAGATCTTCTCGATGAACTTAAAACATTCTCGGAAGGAGTCTATATAAATGAGACTGGATACCATGTGAATACCCAAGCCAGGCATGGATATCTAGTCGAACAATTGCCTAAATTGCTTCCAGGAATCATAAAATATGAGGATGTAAAGGATGAATTAGCACGAATGGAGCATGAAAGGGTTGAACAGAGTCATGAATCGGTAAGGAAGGCACTAGAATATTGGAAATTAGCTAGAGTAAATCGGATGAGAGGAAGTACAAGTGGACAATGAGAATCCCAAGGGAGCAGAAGAGAATGAGCAGACCAACAAGTGAAAGGTGGTGAAGTCCCTTCTTAGTTACCTTCCTTTTCAAAGCTTTAAATAAGGAAAATCATGTATGAAATAGAACATGCTTCCATTGTAGCTTAGGATTTTCAATTCTGTCTTTAATTCTTCATTGCTTAAGTCTATGTTATTGAGCCTAATGTCTTGAATGCTCATTGTCATCTTGCCTACTTGTATGCTTGTCTCTTTAAGTTAATCAAAAAGAAAATGTTATGGAAAGAACAAGAACTTAATCAAAAATAAAATGTTATGGAAAGAACAAGAATGGAGTCATTTTGTGAAGTGCATTCTAAGTGTTTGTGGTAGGATGATTAGTAAGCTAAGTTGGTTCACCAAGAAAGGAAAGAAAGCAACTATCCATCCTAAGTCATAAATTTGAGACACATTCCTTGAGGCTAGCTAAATAATAAGATCCCAACAAGAAAAGAAAAAGAGTAATACAAGTGGAAATAAGAAAGGGAACACAAAAAGGAACAATGCTAGGCACCAAGGGTTGTGAAACTGAGGCATGTGTCTGTGGTGTTTATGTACAAGGGATCTATATGCTCGAGTTCGGCTCCACCCGAGAAGGTTCGAAGTCCTAAAAACTAAGACTCTACCTCCAAAGGAAGACAGAGCTCGAGCAGGGGCACTGTTCATACCCTGGGTCGAGCTGTCCGACCCGGAATGTTCTACAGACAAAGCGACCGACCTCTTCAGGTCAGGACAACCCGACCTCGGCCAAGTCACAGGAAAGCCCAATAAAGGGCCCAAATAGAGGAACACGACCCCAATTCAAAGGCAGCCCAAGCCTCTAGAGATAAGGGCGGTTCCCATGAAAGATAAAGATAAAGATAAGATAACTAACTTATCTTATCTGCAAAGGTCACTCTATGATGCCAGGGAATCTAGGCCAGTTTCACTGACCTGTTCTTTACTGTTTTAGGGTAGTTTCATGCATTTTCCTAGTGAGTAAGGCAAGTTTTGGGTGAAAATACACTTACACCTTCATTCAAGCAACTATTGTGAATTTTACATGATTTCATGAGATTTTTGCTAGAATTACATGATATTTTAGTGATGCATGATCTCAGGATTTTGGCTAGAGCTTTGATGCACTTTAATTGCTTGATTTCAGGACAAATGAAGCATGGAAGAATCATGTTAGCATTCACGTTAACTTAGCTAATGAGACTACTAACGTGGGATGGCAATTGACTTGCAACGTTAATGAGAAAAGTGATCACCAATAACGCCTGCGAAGCCATTCATAGCTTACGTTAAGAGCCACGTTAACTAAGTTAACGTGGTACTTAACGTAGAAGAAAAAGAG
>NC_029777.3:55139313-55148344 GCF_000817695.3 Arachis duranensis | reverse complement strand
GACTCCACGTTAATGAGAAACGTGAACTCCAATAACGTTTCTCCTCAACGTTAGTGGTAAAAGTGAACACCACTAACGTTGGGAAACTAGGCAATGCCCCACGTTAAGAGTCACGTTAACTAAGTTAACGTGAACTCTAACGTGGATAAGGATCAACAATGCCAACGTTAGTGACACTCACTTTTGTCACTAACGTTGAATCATTTTCATTGCCTACGTTAACTCTCACGTTAAGATTGTTAACGTGAAAGTTAACGTGGAGTGAGGTTCAAGGAACCAATGTTAGTGACACTCACCTTTGTCACTAACGTTGGAAGATGGCTTCATTACTACGTTAAGAGCCACGTTAACTTAGTTAACGTGGACTCTAACGTAGGGGATTAAGGCAAATAGAGCGTTAGTGACAAAGGTGAGTGTCACTAACGCTCTCGAAGGTGATAGGTGCCCACGTTAAGAGCTAAGTAAGACCTAACGTGGGAGGCAAAGGGCAAGCAACGTTAATGGGAAGAGTGATTCCCATTAACGTTTGCGAAAAGGGGCACAAGCCAACGTTAATGAGAAAAGTGAGTCCCATTAATGTTGGCCAAGAATTGAGAAGGAACGCTAGAAGTCACATTAAGACTTCTCACAGCATATACGGGTGGAACGTTAGTGGAAAAGGTGAATGCCACTAACGTTCTCGCACCCAGAAATGTATTCCACGTTAATCTCACTAAATGCCCAAGCCTATTTCATATTTCTCTGCAAGCTGGGCCCACTAAAGATGAGAATTGCTTCAACTCAAGGTCCAAAGCCCACATCCAAGACTTGAAGAACTCACTAGAAGATCATGAAGAGTAGTATATACAGGAGTAGTTTGGAACTAGCAAGGGACTTTTTGCATTTGGGAGAACTACTCTCTGCATATTTACTTTTATGTACTTCTATCATGGATTCTTCTTTTCTGCCATTTTTTATTCCTAGAGCTATGAACAACTAAACCCCTTTCATTGGGTTAGGGAGCTCTGCTGTAATTTGATGGATCAATATTAATTTTCATTCTTCTTCTTCTGTCTTTTCTCTTGATTTTACTAGAAAGCTTTCAATCTTAATTCAATTGGTTAGTTATCTTGGAAAAGAAACTCTCCATAATTGGATCTTTTCGGGACCTTGGAAGAGGAATGAAGAGATCATGCTAGAATTGCTTTCTCATGCTGGACCAATTTGGATTGGAATAGATATGTGACTATAATCCCCTTAATACTTGAATTGGGAAATGTATGTGGTATAATTAGTGACCATACTTCATCTCTTCTCATGAGCTATTGACCAAGGAATTGGCTATTGATCAAGATTTGAGAGATTGAATTACCAAGGAATTGGGATTCAATCACTTAAGATTGCCAAGGAGATCAATGAATGCATTGATTGAGGAAGGGATGAGAATGAACTTGATCTGGAGAATTACAACATCTCCTAAACCCAATGATTCCCCCATTTCTGATCTTACCCATTCTCTTTAATTTCTGCCCTTTACTTTTATGAGCATTACCCGAATTCCCCATTTAAGATTTTGCACTTTAATTCCTGCTATTTACTTTCTAGTCATTTAAATTTCAGCGTCTCAATCTAAATTCTGTTTAGCTCAACTAGCATATTCTTCTAACTAAAGTTACTTGACCAATCAATCCTTGTGGGATTCGACCTCACTCTATAGTGAGTTTTTACTTGACGATAATTCGGTATACTTGCCAAAGGGAAGTTTGTTGAGAGACAAGTTTCCATGCATCAGAGTTGTGGAGAATGTGTTGGTAAAAGTGGTAAAATTCTTTCTCCCTGTTGACTTTGTTATCTCAGAGATAGAAGAGGACCCTAACACTCCTATCATCATGGGGAGGCCTTTCCTAGCTTTGGGCAGAGCATTGATAGATGTTGAAAAAGGGGGAATTGTTGCTGAGAGTGCATGATGAGCACCTAGCATTCCATGTTTTTAAAACCTTGAATGAGCCCACTCAAGAAGAAGATTGTATGAAGGATAAGGCCATAGATCAAAGTTTGAAGGAGCCAATCAATGAGTTAACTCCAAGACTTCTAAATCTATGCTTGAAAGTAGTAGAGATGGTGCAACATACCAAAGAAATTGTTCATACCCTGGGTCGAGCTCTCCGACCTGGGATGTTCTACAAACAAAGCGACCGACCTCTTCAGGTCAGGACGACCCGACTTCTTCCTACAGAGCTCGGCCAAGTCACAAGAAAGCCCAATAAAGGGCCCAAATAGAGGAACACATCCTGAGTCAAAGGGCAGCCCAAGCCCGTAGAGATAAAGGCAGTCCCTTGAAGATAAGATGACCTCACTCAAAAGATAAAAGATAAAGATAAGATAACTAACTTATCTTATCTAAGAAGGTCACTCTACACTATTATAAATATGTTGGAGCACCCAGGTATAACTCATACTCTGATTCTACTCAATACCTACTTAATACCCTTGCTAACTTAAGCATCGAAGTCTCTTGCAGGTACCCCCACCCTCCGGAGACGAAGGAATCAGCACCTCCATCAAGTCCTACAAATCGGATACCTCCGTTTCGACCAGTATAGAAGATCTCGTCCGAGATCGACCTACAGTTTCTGGTAACCCTTGAAACATTGGCGCCGTTGCTGGGGACCCGAAAGTCATCCCATCACCATGGTGGACGATCATGACAACGATCGCACCTCAGATCTAGAAGAAAGAATGCCGCATAAAAATGCGGACTCCACACCAAAAGATACTCCCCAAATCAACAATAAAAACTCCCCAAACAAAGGAGCCCTGGATGCATTTCAAGATCGGTTAAAATAACTTGAGGAAGATGCTCTACGTCAACGAGAGGCCGAGAATGATCTACAAAGAGAAATAAGGCGACGCCAGGAACTGGAAACCAAACTCCTAAAATTTGAAGCTGATGTCAAGACCAAAGCCAGCCGATCCACTCCCGAAGATAACGCACGAAAGGAGCAAGACCCATTCACCAAAGAAATTATAAAGACAAAAATCCCAAAGGACTTTAAACTCCCAGACATGACCTTATACGATGACTCTACAGATCCCAGCCATCATCTCAGTAACTTTAGAAGCAGAATGTATCTCACTGATGCCTCAGATGCAGTTCGTTGCAAAGCCTTTCCAACTACTTTAACAAAAACAGCAATTAGATGGTTCGACAATCTCCTTCCTGGGTCCATCTCAAGTTTTGACGACATGGCTAAAAAATTCCTGGCAGATTCTGCATCCAAAAAGACAAAGCTAAACATGCTCCGAGCTTATTGGGAATCAGGCAAGGAGAACGAGAAACCCTGCATAACTACATGAAAAGATTCAACAAGACATGTATGGATATACAGAACTTGCCAACAGAAGCCGCTAATATGGGCCTCATTAACGGCTAGCGAGAAGGGCCCTTTAGTCAATCTATATCAAAATAGTACCCCACATCTCTGAACAAGGTACAGGAATGAGCGGAAAAATACATCAACATGGAGGAAAACTCCCGGTTAGGAGAAACCTCGAAGGCCTGGTTCAACCCCCGGGATAAAGACAAAGATTCCAAAAAGAAGGAAGATCGACATGGAGAGAAAATAAAAAAATACCACAATTATACCTCCCTTCGGGTGTCTCTTGTGGATGTATACAGAGAGGTTTGCAACACGGAAAAAATACCACCAGCTCGACCACTCAAAGGCAAAAAAGGAGGAGGAAACCGGGCTGAATATTATGAATACCATCGAATCCGCGGGCACTCCGCCAATGAGTGTTTCGACCTAAAAAATGTCATAGAAAAGCTCATACGAGAAGGACAGCTAGATCGATACCTGGCCACCCATGATGATGAACAAAGGAAAAGAAAAAGAGCAGAACATGTCGGACCAACTGCCCGATCATCCCGGACGCCAAAAAGACATGTCCACAAGATACACGGTGGATTAGCCGGGGGATGAATCTCCAAATCATCCCGCAAAAGACATCTCAAAAACGTATATCACGTCGCAGAAAAGGAGGACACACCTGAAATCCCGGCGATCACTTTTACCAAGGAAGACGCATCCGGCGTCGCATCAGGGCATGATGATCCCATGGTCATCACTATTATACTGGCAAACGTAAATCTTCACCGCACATTGATAAACCAGGGGAGCTCTGCCAATATCCTATTCAAAACTACTTTCGACAAACTCTGCTTGGAAGAAAAAGAACTCAGAGCATATCCAGACAGCCTGTTCGGGCTAGGAGATGCCCCAGTTCAACCGATGGGATACATCTCGCTCCACACAACTTTTGGAAAAGGAAGTCAGTCAAGAACACTCAAAATAGATTATATCGTCGTTGACATAAGCTCAGCCTACAATGCCCTAATAGGTCGGGCAACGTTAAATCAACTCGGCGCAATAGTCTCGACTCCGCATCTAAGAATGAAGTTCCCAACTGCAGGAGGAATAGCCACAATAAAGGCAGATCAGAAGACAGCGCGCTGCTATTACAACGAAAGTCTAAACCTCAGAGGCAGAGGAGAAGAATTCCACACAATCGAGCTCGGTGGAGTTCGGAGGCGGGAGGAGCTCTGCCCACAACCTGAAGGAGAAATAGAGAAAATCCAGATCGGGAACACCCCAGACCAAACAACAAACTTTGGCACACTCCTAAAAGGGGACATAAAAGAATCACTTATACAGTTCCTACGCGACAACGCCGACCTCTTTGTGTGGAAGGCCGCAGACATGCCAGGCATAGATCCCAAACTAATGTGCAATAAGTTAGCAGTCTACCCAGGATATCGGCCGGTACAACAAAGGCGCAGAAAGCTAGGACCAGAACGCTCTCAAGCGGTGAAAGAATAGGTACGAGCTCTACTACAGGTAGGCTTCATAAGAGAGTTAAATACCCGCTATGGCTTGCTAATGTCGTTTTGGTAAAAAAGTCAAATGGAAAGTGGAGAATGTGCACCGACTATACCGTTCTCAACAAAGCTTGCCCGAAAGATCCTTATCCGCTCCCAAACATCGACGCACTGGTAGATGCCTCCTCCGGATACAAATACCTCTCCTTTATGGACGCATACTCGGGATATAACCAAATCCCAATGTACCCACCCGACCAAGAAAAAACCTCTTTCTTAACCCCAAAGGCAAATTACTGCTACATTGTTATGCCCTTCGGTCTCAAAAACGCGGGAGCCACTTACCAAAGATTAATGAACAAAGTTTTTTCGGATCACATCAGAAAGATCATGGAGGTCTACGTAGACGACATGCTAGTGAAGACGCAAAATGAAGAGATGTTATTATTCGACATGACACAAGTATTCAACACCATAAGACGACACGGCATGCGACACAATCCCGTGAAATGTACCTTCGCAGTAGAAGCTGGTAAATTCTTGGATTTTATGATCACACATAGAGGAATCGAGGCAAACCCGGACAAGTGCAGGGCCATACTCAACATGAAAAGTCCTGATGACAAGTCATCATATACCCATTTTTCAAGCTAATTTCACTTGTTTTGTTAGCATTTATGCACTTTCTTGCATCCTAAGTAAGTGATTTGGAATAAAAATGCATAACTTCTCTAAATCAAGTAACCACCGTGAATTTAATGTTAATCATTGAGGTTTGAGCTTATTTTAATTGAATTTTAATTGATTTATAAGCCTCTTGAATTTAGTGATACTTTGAGTGGTTGTTTGGTTTATTTCAGGTAAAGAAAAGAAAAGAAAATGAAAAGCGTGGCCTAAGAAGCGTGACACAAGAAAAGGAAAGCGTGGCCAAAGAGGAGAGAAGCGTGCCGCAACTAATGAGGGAAGCAACCTTGCCCTCCACAAGGGCAGAATGCCCTCTAGGAGGGCAGCATTAAGTGACCAAGCAAGCTTAGGCAACTCTGCCCTGCCCACTCCAAGGGCAGAGCACAAAATGATGCCTTGGAACCAAGAGAAGCAAACCCTGCCCTGCCCTTGTGGAGAGCAGAATCGGGCTCCATGAGGAAGAAAATCAAGGAGAAAATATCAACTATGCATGCTACAAGGCTCGAGCAAGGGACCATGAGGAAGCCAAGGACTAAGAGTGACTACCGTACCAAGAAACCAAGGAAAATTAGTGTGGCGCATGCTTCCGCCCAGTTTCGAACGCGGGCCATGAAGGAAGGGTCATTGCCCTGCCCTTGGCGCGGGCAGGGCAGAATCGTGAGTGTGCGCATCAAGAAGCACCAACGCGCGCACCAATTCCTTCCTTGGCACGATCCGTGCGCACCAAACGCCCCCTGGCGCACCAACCCGTTCCTGCCCTGCCCTTGGCGCGGGCAGGGCAGCGTCCCACGCACCAACATGCATCGTGCGCACGCGCGTTCCTCAAATCTGGCAGCACCAAGCGCACGCACGCCCCACATTCTGGCGCATCAGCTTTCCCGCCCTGCCCTTGGCACGGGCAGGGCAGCCTCTGGCGCACCAACCTCATGCCAGACGCGCACCACGCAGCACCAAGACGCAACATGGCCGCACCAACTCCAAGCACCAAGCATCAATTTTCTGCCCTGCCCTCCACAAGGGCAGGGCAGCCTCCTGGGAGTGGTTTTTGGGCCAAAATTCAAATTAAAAATTCATTTGAATTCATTTCTTCACCAATCCAAAAGCCCATCCAAATCCCAAAATCCAAGAATAGAAAGTGTATAAATAGGACTTAGTTTGATGTAATTAGGAACACTTGACTTTTGATTCTTACCTTTTGCTACCTTTATGCTCATTTTTGAATTTTCACTTTTATCTTGGCTTTGAAATTTTACTTTCATCTTGCTTTCGAGCTTCCTTGAGAGACTTGACCAAGAACTAAGAGGATCAAAGGAGAGTCTCCTTCCTCACTTCTCTTGGGCAATTCTACTCTTCTATTTTCTGAGCATTGGGTGTGTGAAATTGGAGAAATTCTGTCCCAATTCCCATTCAAGCTCTTTGCACTTTATTCTCTGCTTAATTGAATTCCAAATCTGTTCTTCTACTGCTTCATCTTTAATTTTCTGTTAATTGCTTAGTTAATTCAGATCTGGGAAGGAAATTGGGTTTTAGGCTCTGCTACCTAAGCCCTTGGGATCCTGAGATCACTTTTGGTTCTTCTGTGAACCTTTACTGCACTTTAATTTCCTTGCTGTTTAAATTTCTGTTTGCATCCAATTCAATTTCTGCTATCTTCATTACTGCAATTTACTTTTCTTTTGTTAAGATCTTGCAATCCCACTCCTTAATTCCCTTTTATCTTCTAGCAATTTATCTTTCTTGCCATTTAAGTTACTGCAATTTAAGTTTCTTGCACTTTAAGTTTCAGTCATTTACTTTCTTGCTCTTTAAGATTCTGCACATTTACAATTCTGTTCTTCAATTTACTGCACTTCTCCCTTTCCCCTTTACATTTACTGTCATTTACTTTCTGTTAAACACAAATCACTCAACCAAAACTTGATTCGCTTGACTAAATCACCCACTAAACTAAAATTGCTCAATCCTTCAATCCCTGTGGGATCGACCTCACTCATGTGAGTTATTATTACTTGATGCGACTCGGTACACTTGCCGGTGAGTTTTGTGTTGGATCGTTTTCCACACATCAAGTTTTTGGCGCCGTTGCCGGGGATTGAAATAGATTGACAATGATTAAGTGAAGTGGAGATCTAGATTAAGCATTTTTCTTTTCTGTTGTTCTAAATCTCACTAACACACTAACTGCTTGAATTTTTGCTTAAACTAACTAAACCTTCATTCTAACCATAGATTGAAGTTCCATAGTATTTTTGGGTTTGTGTGTTTATTGCTGTGTGTTTGTATGTCAGGTATAGGAAGATCCTCTCCTATCATCTCTGAAATTGATCCAAGGACTCTTAGGAGAATAAGAAGAGCTGAAAGAGGGAAGTACATTGTTGGAGAAGAAGAAGAATCTGAGGAGGAATTCCAAGATATGGAAGGAGATACCAATCAACCAGGAGGAGAAGGAACCAACAATAATCAACAACAGAGAAGAGTTTTGGCTTCATACACATTTGCAAATGCCAAGCATTGTGGGAGTAGCATTCTTCCTCCCAATGTCAATGCAAACAACTTTGAATGTCCACCAGAGATGTTCACTGAGTGGGACAAGTTACAAAACTTCTATGAGGGGCTCACTCTTAAAGCTCAAGAAGCTCTTGATCACTCTGCCGGAGGCTCATTACAACTCATGAAGACCACAGAGGAAGCTCAAAACCTCATTGATATGGTGGCCAACAACCAATATTTCTTTGCTCATCAAAGACAACGCCAACCATCACAGAGAAGAGGAGTCATGGAGTTGGAAGGAGTTGATTCAATCTTAGCTCAAAACAAGATGATGCAGCAGCAGATTCAACAACAATTTGAACAAATGGCTAAGAGAATTGATGGCTTGCAAGTGGCAGCAGTGACCACAAGCCAACCTCCAACCACTTGGGTGCAAAGTGAAGAAACTCAAGAAGAGCAACAACAAGAGCAAGTCCAATACATGCACAACCAAAATCCTGGAACAAATGAAGTTTATGGTGATACTTACAATCCATCTTGGAAGAACCATCCCAACCTCAGATGGGGAGACAACCATAATCAAAACCAACAACCATGGCAAAGAAACACAGGCCAGAATAATTGGAAAAACACAAACCATAACCCCCAGCCAAACACTAACCAAAACTCATACAGAAAACCACAAAACAACTACCCAAATTCTAACCAATACCCACCCAATAACCACCCAACTAACCAAAACACTTATATTCATCCAGAAACACCCCAAAATCAAACCATCTCCCAAGACTCACAGAGAATCACCAATCTAGAGCTACTCCTGGAGAAACTAATGAAGAGTCAAGAATTGACAAAAAAGAATCAAGAAGCCTCCATGAAGAACCTAGAGAGGCAGATTGGACAAATCTCTAAGAAGATTTCTGTTGAAAAACCATCAAGTTCACTACCTAGTGACACCATTCCCAACCCAAAGGAAGAATGCAAGGTCGTGCAACTAAG
>NC_029777.3:55133384-55134608 GCF_000817695.3 Arachis duranensis | reverse complement strand
CTCTTAGTTTTGATGCTTGCTTGGGGACAAGCAAGGTTTAAGTTTGGTGTTGTGATGACAAGTCATCATATACCCATTTTTCAAGCTAATTTCACTTGTTTAGTTAGCATTTATGCACTTTCTTGCATCCTAAGTAAGTGATTTGGAATAAAAATGCATAACTTCTTTAAATCATACAACCACCATGAATTTAATGTTAATCATTGAGGTTTGAGCTTATTTTAATTGAATTTTAATTGATTTATAAGCCTCTTGAATTTAGTGATACTTTGAGTGGTTGTTTGGTTTATTTCAGGTAAAGAAAAGAAAAGAAAATGAAAAGCGTGGCCTAAGAAGCGTGACACAAGAAAAGGAAAGCGTGGCCAAAGAGGAGAGAAGCGTGCCGCAACTAATGAGGGAAGCAACCTTGCCCTCCACAAGGGCAGAATGCCCTCTAGGATGGCAGCATTAGGTGACCAAGCAAGCATAGGCAACTCTGCCCTGCCCACTCCAAGGGCAGAGCACAAAATGATGCCTTGGAACCAAGAGAAGCAAAGTCTGCCCTGCCCTTGTGGAGGGCAGAATCGGGCTCCATGAGGAAGAAAATCAAGGAGAAAATATCAACTATGCATGCTACAAGGCTCGAGCAAGGGACCATGAGGAAGCCAAGGACTAAGAGTGACTACCGTACCAAGAAACCAAGGAAAATTAGTGTGGCGCATGCTTCCGCCCAGTTTCGAACGCGGGCCATGAAGGAAGGGTCATTGCCCTGCCCTTGGCGCGGGCAGGGCAGAATCGTGAGTGTGCGCATCAAGAAGCACCAACGCGCGCACCAATTCCTTCCTTGGCACGATCCGTGCGCACCAACTCGTCCCTGGCGCACCAAACCCGTTCCTGCCCTGCCCTTGGCACGGGCAGGGCAGCGTCCCACGCACCAACTCACTCTGGCGCGCCAATTTCCTTTCCTGGCGCACCAACCTTCGCATCTGGCAGCACCAACATTCCTGCCCTGCCCTTGGCGCGGGCAGGGCAGCCTCTGGCGCATCAGACGCGCACCAAGACGCGCACCACGCAGCACCAAAACGCAACATGGCCGCACCAACTCCAAGCACCAAGCATCAATTTTCTGCCCTGCCCTCCACAAGGCAGGGCAGCCTCCTAGGCGTGGTTTTTGGGCCAAAATTCAAATTAAAAATTCATTTGAATTCATTTCTTCACCAATCCAAAAGCCCATCCAAATCCCTT
>NC_029777.3:55133005-55133284 GCF_000817695.3 Arachis duranensis | reverse complement strand
TAGCATTTGCAAATGTATATGAAGCTAGGACTCTTCGTTGTTGTTGGTTGTTGTTGGCCCCTTCTCCTGGTTGATTGAGATTCCCTTCCATTTCTTGGAATTCCTCCTCAGATTCTTCCTCTCCAATAACGGTCTTCCCTCTTTCGGCTCTTCTTATTCTTCGAAGAGTTCTTTGGTCAATTTTAGAGAGGACATGGAAAGATCTTCCTGTACCTGACATACAAACACACAACAATAAACACACAGATCCAGAAAACCAATGAAACTTCAATCTATAGC
>NC_029777.3:55132272-55132709 GCF_000817695.3 Arachis duranensis | reverse complement strand
AGAACAAGAAAGTAAATGACTGAAACTTAAAGTGCAAGAAATGTAAATTGCAGTAACTTAAATGGCAAGAAATATAAATTGGTTGAATATAAAAGGGGAATTAAGGATTGGGAATTCAGAATTCCAGCAAGAGAAAGTAGATTGCAACAATTAGTAAAGTAGGAGATGAATTGGAATAAGCTAAAATTCAAACAGAAACAGAAATTAATTCTGCAGCAAAGGTTCACAGAAGAACCAAAAGTGAATTGGGATCTCAGGACTCCAGAGACTAGGTAGCAGAGCCTAGATCTCAATTGCCTTCCTAGACCCAAGTTCTCAAAGCAATTAACAAGAAATTGAAGAGGAAGCAGCAAAGAGAATGTAAATGAGTTCAATTATGCAGAAAAGAAATTAAAGAGCTCTTGAGTGGAGATTGAGACAGAATTTCCTCAATTCTT
>NC_029777.3:55108780-55131721 GCF_000817695.3 Arachis duranensis | reverse complement strand
CTTGAATTTCTTCCTTAGAGAGCCCGATTCTGCCCTCCACAAGGGCAGGGCAAGGTTCTCTTTCTCTTGGTCCCAAGGCACATTTTGTGCTCTGCCCTTGTAGTGGGCAGGGCAGAGTTGCCTTTTATGCTTTGTTCCCTTATGTTGCCCTCCTAGAGGGTAGTGTGCCCTTGTGGAGGGCAATGCTTGCCTCCCCTATTGCATGCGGCACACTTTTCCTTCCTTTGACCACGCTTCCTTCTCCTTGGGTCACGCTTTCTTAGGCCACGCTTTTCTCTTTTATTCTTTTCTTCACCTAAAATAAACCAAAACAACCACTCCAAGTATCACTAAATTCATAAGGCTTATAAATCAATTTAAATTCAATTAAAATTAGCTTAAACCTCATGAGTTAACATTAATTTCATGGTGGTTGCTTGATTTAAAGAAGTTATGCATTTTCACTCCAAATCACTTACTTAGGATGCAAGAAAGTGTATAAAGACTAATAAAACAAGTGAAATTAGCTTGAAAAATGGGTATATGATGACTTGTCATCACTGGCCTTTAATCTTCAAGGATGCTAGAGATTTTGTGAGCCATTGCAATGAATGTCAAAGAACAGGGGGTTTGTCAAAGAAAAATGAGATGCCTCAGAAGTTCATTTTGGAAGTGGAACTCTTTGATCTGTGGGGAATAGACTTCATGGGACCCTTTCCTCCATCCTACACATTCAAATACATTTTGGTAGCAATGGAGTATGTCTCAAAATGGGTAGAAGCAATAGCCACCACCACATGTGATACCAACGTGGTCCTGTAATTCCTAAAGAAGAACATCTTCACTAGATTTGGAGTGCCTAAAGGACTTATAAGTGATGGGGGAAGCCACTTCTGCAACAACCAACTGAATTCCCTACTCCATAAATATGGTGTTACTCACAAAGTGGCCACACCGTATCACCCACAAACCAATGGACAAGCTGAACTTGCCAACAGAGATCTAAAGAGGATTTTGGAGAAAACTGTGGGGACAACAAGAAAGGATTGGGTTAGGAAGCTAGATGATGCACTTTGGGCATACAGGACAGCCTTCAAGACACCCATAGGAAAATCTCCATTTTAGCTGGTGTATGGAAAGGCATGCCACCTCCCCGTAGAGCTTGAACATAAAGCCTTTTGGGCTACCAAACTTCTGAATTTAGATGCTCAAGCAGCAGGAGAAAAGAGGTTGCTACAACTCAATGAATTGGAGGAGTTCAGATTGGAGGCATATGAAAATGCCAGAATATATAAAGAAAGAGCGAAAAAGTGGCATGACAAGAGGATCTCCCAAAGAACATTCGAACCGGGCCAAAAGGTGTTGCTATTCAACTCAAGATTGAAGATTTTTCCTGGGAAGCTGAGGTCTAGATGGACTGGTCCATACACCATCACCAAAGTATCCCCTCATGGCTATGTAGAATTATTTGATGAAGCCTCAAAACAAACCTTCACAACCAATGGACATAGGGTGAAGCATTATCTTGGTGGCCCCTGGAGCAAGGAAGAGAGTGTGCAAATGCTAACATGAGCAAGGAAGTTGCATTGTCAAGCTAAGGACAATAAACAAGCGCTTCATGGGAGGCAACCCATGCACAGGAGTTCTCTTTTATTTTCATGCTTTAGTAGTCAATAATAAGAGATTTCATTTAAAAAAAAAAACCGAGAAAAAGAGATTGAAATAGCATACAATGTAGGTACGACACTAAGTTTGGTGTGACCATCTTTGGAGTTAACTCCATAGAACACTTAGTCATAAACTAAGTTTGGTGTCTTTACATACATAAATAATGCTAGAAAAAGTAGAGTAGGGAATCAATTCATAAATTTTAATTTTTGCTTAGTCAACTTTACATAAGAATATCATCATAAGTTGCTAGCTAGTAATGTCACTTTAAGAATCTCAAGATTTTGGAATTTTGTTGCAGTGAAGTGAAAGAAAGAAGTGATGGGGAATCTTAGAAGGGAGGTCACGGATACACAAGGAAGAGAAAGTCACATGAGTCTTAAACTTTGTGCATTGGAAAAAAGCAACTCAACATGCATTGGGCACAAGGAAGCATGCTCCCCATGCTATGACTAAACCACTAAAACCATGCCCCTACCACGGACATCACTTAACCATGCTCCCACCACAAACATCACTTTAAATACTTCAACCATATTCATCAAACCTCACTTTATCCTCACTCATATTTACACCTTTCCATCACCCCATTTCATCAGCCGAATTCACACTCAACTTCCAACTCATTCTTGCTTCACAAATTTTCGTTTTGGACCTAATCTTTGCCCAACAAAACTCATGATGCACTACCTATCCCACCATAACCGAACCACCCCTCCCCTCTCACCATCATTTTCTAGCTTGTCTAATTTACCTTGTCATCATAGATCTCTCTACACCCCCTTCATAAACATTTTCTTTATGCTTGAGGACAAGCATTCATCTAAGTTTGGTGTGGGAGATTCGACCCTTGCAAGTGAATCTCAATGGCCTCATCGTCAAGAGATAGGAGGGACAAGCAACCCATAGAAGATGAAGGACAAAACACCTTTGATCGAAGAAGATTCAAATCCAAACACAATGAGCGCATCTTTAGTTGGATGTCAGGCAAAGATGTTGTTCCGGAGTTACCTTTCAAGCTAAGAAAGGAGGAGTACTCTGAGATACAAAAAATAATCAGGAAGAGGGGATGGGAGCTTCTTTGTAACCAACCTCAAGAAGTGAGCATGCTTCTCATTCATGAGTTCTACACTAATGTGATAAGAGAATTTGAGGATGAAGAGCCGTACATGAGCTATGTAAGAGGGGTGACTGTTGACTTTAGTCCAAACGCCATCAATAGGGTGCTAAAGGTCAAACCAAAACGGTTCAAACAAGCTAGCTATGAGGAAAGGGTTGAAAATGACCGAAGATATATGGATGTGTTAAGTGACTTATGCAGAGTAGGAACAGATTGGATGTTGGATTCACATGGACAACCACTCAAACTTCGGAGAGGTGATCTCATACCTCAAGCAAAAGGATGGCATGACATAGTGAGGAGATCATTGATCTCTACTTCAAATAATTCCGAAGTAACAGTGAATAGGGCAATAATGATCCACTGCATAATGAAAGGAGGGGAGATCAATGTTGGAGAAATTATAGCCAACAACATCATTGACATAGCTCAAAAGGTCAAACAGGACAACTGGCTAGGATACCCTAGTACTATTCTGCGCTTATGTGAAGAAGCTAGAGTGCCTCTGGAAGAATTTGAAGAAACTGACGTGGTCTCTATTGGAAAACCTCTCACCAGGGAAAGGTTAGAATTTGTCACCACAACCCAATTGGAAAGACAACCTTTAGCAAGAAGAAAGAAAAGGAAAGAAGCAAGACAGGAGGAGGAGCCTCAAGAAATGGAAGAACCCCAATCCTTAAACATGAATCAACTTCAAGCCGCCTTGGAAGGAATTTCGGGGCAATATTCACAATTTCAAAGAAGCCAAGAGGAACAAGCTCAGCAACAAAGGGACATTTGGCAGTTGATGGATCAACAAAGAGGAGTTCAAGTTCAATGGATGAACCAACAAAATGAATACCAAACACACATGATGGAACTACAACAAGAACAATATAGCAAGATGCATGAAGCCATCAACAATTCAACTGCTGAATATGAAAAAGCCATGGAGAAAGTAATACAAGAACAAGCTCAACTAAGGAAAGAGCAAGCTCAGCAAAGGGAGCTTCTCCATAGGTTGGATGCTAGACATGATACATTTCACAAAGAGTTCAATGAAAGCAGAATGTTCAGGGAAGCCAGGCACAAGGACAGACTCGACTATGATATATGCACCTAAGAAAAGCTCAGTTACCTTTGTGGAGCACCCCCATTACTTAACCCACAAATCAAAAGTTTTAATGAAGCTCGCAAGATATTTGAAGAGCAGGAACTTGCGAGGGTGAGATTCAATGCTCAGAGGCTAAAGGAAACAATGATAAGCTCAGGAGTATGGCAAAGAGAAGAGGGGGACTCAACAACAAAACAACAAGGAGAACTGAGAAGGAAAAAGAAAGTAGATCCAAAGGGGGACTCAACGACTAAACAACAAGGAGAACTGAGAAAGAAAAAGAAAGAAGATCCAAAGGGCAAAGGAAAGCAAGGAAAATCGAGCAAAGAAAAAGGGACATGAAGACTAAAGGTGGTGAAGTTCCTTTGTTTTTCTTTATGCTTTATTAAATAAAGAAGATGTGTGTCTGAAATATGGTATACCTTCTAGGTCGCTTTCTTTTATGCATTGCATTTTCTTTTATGTTTCCCATTCCATGCATCACCACTCACAGGTTTGGAATGGTTGCTTGTCTTAAGTACTTTCACTTGTCAATGGAATAAAAGATGTAGTTTGAGCAAGAACAGAGAGAAATCTAGCTTAAAAAGAAGCATGTCGTCCCATAGAAAATTGCTAGTATTTATACATTCATTGTGAAAGAATCAGGGCTCAAGAAATTCAAAAGAATGCTTGCTTATACAAGACTAGTCGGTTAAGGGTTACAAGACTTTAGAAGGAAAAGCACAAATAACCTTGACAACAAAGAGAACAAAGAACAAAGAATGGAAGGCTAGGCATCAATGACAAAATTTGGATATGTGTCTGTGGTGATTGATGTTAAGAGACATACTTGGGCTAGTAAATCCGAGGGGTGCTTCATCACCCGATAACTTGAGTTAACTAACTCGGGATTATCGATTGAAAACTCACAATCAAGAGTAGCTCTATAACAGAACATTTAGCAACCCAAAGAGGTGCTGGACACCACTATCCAAACAAAATTTCAATGTTATATGCCTGTGATTGAATGTGTTAAGGAGAGAGGCTTGAGTTAGTAAATCTTTAAGAGTGTCTCAACACTTAACAACTTAAACCAACTGGTTTGGGATTGTTGATTGAAAGCTTATGCTAAAGAGCCACCTTAAGAAAAGATTTCGAGCTCAATTGAAATAAAAGAAATAAAAAAAGAAGAGAAGCAAAGAAAAGAATGGTTCAAGGATTATGTGCTAAGGTATAGTAAAAGAAGTCTAGTGAAGTTAACCAATTGAGTGTTGAAGCAAGCATTTTAATTGAAAAAGTTGATTAGCCGTGTTCATTTGCAATAAATTGATGGTTATACAAATGAGGATGACATGTTCATTGAAAGAATTCTTCTCTGGTAAAACATTCAAGTCTTGCATCTTAGATTCTTGTGACAAAATCTTTTATCTTTTGCTTGAGGACAAGCAACACTTCAAGTTTGGTGTTATGATGCATTTGCATATTTGCTATATTAGCTAGTTAGTATAGTTGGTTTTAGCTTAGTTTCACTCATTTTATCTAAATAAACAAGTCTTTTTATGAGTCTTGTCTTCATGCATGAGAATACCAAGGAACATGTTGATTGTAGCCAAATTCATGCAAATGATTTAAAGAATACATAAATGAATGAGTATGAATGAATCTCATGAAATTAATTGCATGGATTGGTAAGACTTTGAAGTTATTTCCCTTGTTAATGATAGGTGATGAAACAAGAAAGCATTGAAGCAAGAATGAAGCAAACTGGCCAAGAAGAAGAGGAGTTGTTGGCGTTGCCAACTTGGAGAAAGGGTGAGTGTTTGAAGGCAACGCCAAGCAACTTGGAAAGCTCATTTGGGCGTTGCCAACTTGGAGAAAGGGTGAATGTTTGAAGGCAACGCCAGGAAGGAAAGCTTGCCAGGCACCACACCTTGGATCTCCACCCATCGAGCATGTTGCCAACGCCACTCTTCATTGGCATGTTTCAAGGCAACGCCAGGAAGGAAAGCTTGGCAGGCACCACACCTTGGATCTCCACCCATCGAGCACGTTGCCAACGTCACTCTTCATTGGCGTGTTTCAAGGCAACGGCAGGAAGGAAAGCTTGCCAGGCACCACACCTTGGATCTCCACCCATCGAGCACGTTCCCAATGCCACTCTTCATTGGCGTGTTTCAAGGCAACGCAGCAAGCCTTAGATCTCCACCCACGTTGCCAATGCCAGGAAACATAGGCGTGTTCAAGGACAACGCCAAGCAACAAGCATGGAGCCTTGAGGAAGGCTCGAGAACGTTGCCAACGCCAAGAAACATTGGCGTGTTCAAGGACAACGCCAAGCAACAAGCATGGAGCCTTGAGGAAGGCTCGAGCACGTTGCCAACGCCAGCTTCCAAAGGCGTGTTTGGGGGCAACGTAGCAAGTAAAGCCAAGCTAAGATGCAGCCTTGGAGAAGCTCACTCGAGCACGTTGCCAACTTGAGGATGTATTGGCGTGTCCAATGCCAACGCTATGCAAGAAAGCTTGCCCAGGGGAAGAAGCATGCACGTTGCCAATGCCAGCTTCCTAAGGCATGTTCCAAGGCAACGTGACAAGCTATTTGGAGAGGCAATCCATTCACACGAGCACGTTGCCAACGCCAGCTTCTAGAGGCGTGTTCCAAGGCAACGTGACAAGCAAAGTTGAAGGCTAGAAAGCAGCCCTAGATGGGAGCACGGGCACGTTGCCAACGTGCCAACAAGGGGGCGTGTTTGAGGACAACGCCAGCCCCATGTTTCAGCCTTGGGAGGCTTGGCACGTTGCCAACTTGAGAAGAAAGGGGCGTGTTCGGCAACAACTTGGCAGCCTGACCTTACCCTCTTTGAGGAAGCATAACTTGAGCTAGAAAATTCCAATTGAGATGATTCCAAGTGCATTAGAAAGAAGATACTCTGAGCTTTCCAATGATGTATGATAGTCCATATTGAAGCAGAGGATTGACACTCAAATTCTGGGCAACATTAAGCATGAAAGTAGAGTCAAGAAGAAGAAAAACAAGTTGTTAGCAACAACTTGGGCTAGCAACGCCCAAGTCTCAAAGCTCACTCCCAGGAAAACACAATGCACGTTGCCAACGTGCATTAAGGCTAGCGTTATTGGCAAAAACACCAAGCCATTGGGCCAGAAGCATCATGAATGAACTCCCCCTTCCATGTCTAGCAACACTTCTTCCATTGAGCCAAGAATTCAACAAAGAGGAAGCCCACATTGCTAGCCCAATTAAAGATCTTTGAAGGAGTTTTAGGACTAATATAAATAGAGAAGGAGTTTGTACTTTGGGGGGACTTTTTTTGGACACTGAGATTTCTAGACTTTTAACACTTACTAGCACTGGGAGAATACCCGGAGAGCTATTTTGGTTATTCTTGGAACTTTTCTTCTTCATTTTTTAGTTTTTAAGCATTTTCTTCTTCTTCTTCACCTTTCTTCATACTTAGTTTAATTTTCATTATGGCAATTGTTGTTGAAATTGGAGCTATGATTCACTAAACCCTACTTTCATTAGGGGGAAGAGCTCTACTTGTTTGAATGCATTGATAAATCATCTTCTCCTTCTCAATTCAAGTGGTTAATCCAAGAGGAAATTCTTGTTCTTCAAATATTCAACCACCATCGAGAGAGGGGTTAATCTATATGAACTATGTGGCGAATTTGAGAAATGAACCACATAGTTCAGTTTAGAGTTCATCCTTTCATAATCTCCTTAATCAATACACTTTGGTTGGTATGTGAGATGTAACCTCCCTAAGTTGAGATTTTGGAAATTGTGTGGCTCGGATTTGAAATTGAGCTTCATCTCTTCTCATGAACAATTAGATCACGAGAGTGGCAATTGGCTATGTTGAGAGAAATTGGATCACCAAGAGATTGGGATTCAATTACCCACTTGCCATGGATTTACACCCATCATTGAGAAGGAATTGATCAACATCAATTCATGAGAATTTGCATCTCTGATCCCTAATGATCCTTTCCATCATCAATTCTTATTTCTTTTGCTCTTAGTTGTTTGAACACCCATTACCCCATTTCCCTTCTACATTCTTGCAATTTATTATTCTTGTCATCTACATTCTGTCTCTTTATTTCTTGCTTTTTGCTCTTATGCTCTTTAAATTTCTGCAACCTTTAATTCCTTGCAATTTATCTTTGATGTCATTTAAGTTTCTTCCATTTTAAGTTTCAGTTATTTACTTTCATTTTATTTCTATTTTCCAGTTCTTTAAATTCCTTGCCTTTTAAATTCCTGTAATTATGTTCAAAAGTCACAATGCTCATAAAATCAAAACCATGTTCGCTTGACTAAATTCATCATTAAGCTAAAGTTGCTTAATCTACCAATCTCTGTGGGATCGACCTCACTCTTAGTGAGTTTTATTACTTGATACGACCCGGTATACTTGCCGGTTATACGTGAAATCAAATTTTTACGTATCACCTGGTTATTCCTAGAAGAAGTTTGACTCAACGTTGGCCTTCAAATGTTGACTTAAACTTGAAGCACCAGCATTCAATTCTCACACGAATCTCTTCTCAAGACCAAGAGCAATCAATTGGAGCCATCTTCAACCCAATTCCATCAAGGCCAAAAGCCCAATTCAAGGCTTGAAGATAAAAAATAGAAAGTGTATAAATAGGAGTTAGTTTGATTTAGAGAGGACCTTCTTTTCATTTTATTTTTATTTTATTTTAGCTCATTTTAATTTTCACTTGAATTTGGGAAATTGGGATTGAGATCTGGGTTTTCTTTTTCATTGTTCTTGCTTCTACATTTCTTATTTTCTACTTTGAAATTTTGAATTAAGATTGGAGGAATTCTGTTCCAAATCTTGATCGGAATTCTCTTTGTTCTTCTTCTACATAATCTTAGTGAATTGAAAATTAAATCTGAATTTCCTTTACTGCTTTCATTTTTACTTCTTCTGCAATTGTTCTTTGTTGGATCAAGGAAGGAATTGAGATCTGGACTTGTTTTCTAGTCTCTTTGATCCCCTGAGATCTTCAACTTCATTTTGTAATTAAGCTGAGTTTCATTTCTGTTTTGTTTCTTCAAGAAATTTTCCATTTCTGTTTAGATTGTCTGCAACTCATTTCATCTTCTACTTCTCTGATTAATTGCACTTGACCTTCTCTTGTTAATTTCTGAATCCTAGCTCCCAAATCCCTTTACTCTTCAAGAAATTTACATTTCTCAGCAATTTAGATTCAGTCATTTAGTTCTCTTGCATTTTAAGCTTCAGCCATTTACATTTCTTGCAATCTAAGTTTCAGCCATTTACATTACTTGTTCTTTAAGATTAGCTCTTTAATTCTCCTACACTTTAATTTACTATCAATTTCCCCTCTCCCTTTAAATTTCATGCAATTTAGCTTCTGTTGAATACAAATCACTCAGATCAACACTTATTTGCTTTACTAAATCAACCACCTAACTAAAATTGCTCAATCCTTCAATCCCTGTGGGATCGACCTCACTCATGTGAGTTGTTATTACTTGATGCGACCCGGTACACTTGCCGGTGAGTTTTGTGTTGGATCATTTTCTACACATCATCTCCCCTATTTCTTCTTCTTTCTTTTTCTTTCTTCTTCCTTCTTCTCTCCTTTCTTCTCTTCTCTTTTTCCTTTCTTACTTTCTTCTTCTCTCTTTCTTCAATATTCCACTTCTTATTTTTCTCATTTTTCATTTTCTTTTGTTTATTGCATTTTCTATTTTCATTCATTGCATTTTAATTTTGTTTTTATAGCTTTTTCTTATTTTCTTTTCTAAGTTTCTTATTTTAATAATGGTGTTGAATTTTCCTACTCAATTGTTGAGACTTTCTTGGATTATCTTGGTGCTTCTTGACTCGCTTGATATTGCTGGGTAATGAAACCTTTAAATTAATGCTTAATCTTTGATGACTCTTGCATCCTTTGTGCATTGATATGAACTTACATGTCTTTCATGACCCAATCTTTCCTGTTTGAACTTGATGCTCAACATGCTCTTCATGGCATTTACTTATGCTTTGATTTTACTCTTGCATCAAGTATTAGTTGATATGCCTTAGCTTACATTGTTTTTTCACTCACATGTTGTAGCTACCATCTAGTTGAGAACCATATTCTTATTTGGCATTAGCCCCCGCCTATGTTCTATTTGCTTTGATATCTTTGTTGTAGGCCTAATTTTCCTTCTTTTTCTCTCCTCTTAGGCTGGCCACCGAAAGGGAAAGGAGAAGCCTCTAAATGGGGCGACAAATAAGTTCCTCTGCACAACCTTTTGAAGGAGCTCATCAGTTGTAGCAACCCATTCACCTAGCTCTTCTTTGCATGCATCGAGGACGGTGCAATCTTCAAGTGTGGGGAGGTCATCCGACCGAACGCCGTGGGTAACCACTTCCCTTTCCAACACTAATTCTTAGTTTTTTTATTAGTTAATTGTTGCATCACATGATAGGTTGCATGTTAGTTATAATCTGTATATATTTTACCATCTCTTTTTATGTTAGGACTACTTGGTTTAGGTGATAATCGATTTTCCAATAAACTATTTTTAGGGCACCCTACAAATTTAAAAAAAAATTGTGTTGAACTTGTTTGAAAAAATTTATTTTGGAACATGGCTTTTGAGCTAAGAACACAAGCATGTGAGTTTTGAGCCTGATTGCATGGTTACATCATATAACCACTTATTTTCATTCTTGTGTGTATTATTCTCTTTCTATGATTGCAATCCTTTTGATTCTATATGTCTGTTCATACCTTGGGTCGAGTTATACGACCCGTGCTGACTTCAGACAAGAACATCCAACCTCTTAAGCTTGGATCGCCACCGACCTCTCCTTAAAGAGCTCGGCCAAATCGCTATAAAGGCCCAAGTAAGCCCAAACAGAGGGACACAGCCCACTCCAAAAGGCAGTTGGCCTAAAAGATAAAATGACTTCACTCAAAGATAAGATAAGATAACTAACTTAACTCTAAAAAGGTCACCCCACGCCACTATAAATGCATTGGAGCACCCAGGTATAACTCATACTCCGATTCTACAAAAAAACATGCCTAAAGCACGTGCTAACTTAAGCATCGGAGTCTCTTGCAGGTACCACCACCCTCCAGTGATGGAGGATCAGCAGCATCTCCCACTCTATCAGGTCAGACGTAGCATCACCGACCAACACAGAAGATCTCGTCCGAGATCGACTTTCAGTTTCAGGTAACCCTTGGAACAATGTCCATTGTTTTGTGTATACATGCATTTATATGATTGAGGCCATCATTTCATTTAGCTCACTTACCCAAATCCCTTTTGTTCTTAATTGTAGCACATCATTACCCCTAAGTGAAAAACAATAAATGTCCCTTAATTTGGATCTTTGATTAGCTTAGGCTAGTAAGGGTGTGTATCATTTGGGTATGTGAAACTTGGGAAAATTGGTTGAGGTAAAAGAGTATTTTTGTATTTTTGATTGAAAATATTGGGAATTGGGTACATACTCATGCATTAAATATGTAAAACCATATGCATTGATACTTTTGTATATATTTTAGTCTGAAAAGAAACAAAATTGATAAAGAAAAAAGAAAAAAATATATGTGTATAAAAGAAAAAGAAAAGGAAAAGAAAGTAATAAAAAGGGGACAAAAATGCACCAAAGTAAAGTAATAATAACAATGCATATGGAATGTGAATTAAAGAGAATGCATGAGTATGTGAAGAAAAGTGGGAATCATGGGTATCTAGGTATTGTATTAGAATTTTATAGGTTGTTATATGTGTTTGGTGAGAGCTTAGGTCAATCAAAGATTCAAATCTCAAACTCACTTGACCATATACAATCCTACCTTGACCCTAGCTCCATTACAACCTAAAGATAAGCCCCCATGATAAATGTATGCATGCATTGAATAATTGTTGATTGTTAGATGAAAAACAAATATTGGAAAGCATGATTAGAGGAGAATTGAGTGATCAACCCTATACACTTGAGCGACTAGAACGGATACACGTCCGGCGCGGGTTTGATGCTCAATTCCTTGTTCATGGCTTTCACGAGCTTTATTTTTGCAAGTTTGTTTATTGTTTATTTTTATATTTGAATTGGTAGGATTCATGTATCATCATACTACTTAGCCCTACATGTTCATATACGTTCTTGGAGATTGATTTACTTTTAACCAAGTACGTAGAATCATTTTGCATTTAGTTGCTATCATATAGATAGGTGCTTATAGTTTATTTGCATTGAATAAATGTTCATACCCTTTTTCTTGTCTTTCTTGGTTTAGCATGAGGACATGCTTAGTTTAAGTGTGGGGAGGTTTGATAAACTCCAATTTTGTGGTTTATCTTGTATTGAATGTAGGAGATTTTATCAACTTTTCTCACATTTATTCAATGAAATAGTATGGTCTTGTAAATTTCTCCTAATTTATCATTAAGAGTAAAAACATGCTTTTTAGGCCCAAAAATTGAAAAATTTAATTCGCTTTAATTCCATTCGATGCCTTTATATTCTTGTTAAGTGATTTCAAGATTAGAAGGAAAAGATTGGGTTGAAGGAATGAAGAAAAAGCATGCAAAAATGGAAAATTCTTGAAGAATTGAGGATTTGCTGAACTCAAGCCCACGCACACGTGTAACCCACGCGTACGCGTGAGATGGAGATTTGCCAGGGACGTGTACACGTCACCCAACGCGCACGCGAGACCAGAAAAATTGCCAATGACTCGTACGCGTGACCCATGCGTACGCGTGACAAGCGGCACGTGACCAACTTAAGAGCAATACGCTGGGGGCAATTTCTGAGCTCAAGGAGGCCTAAATTTAACTCATTTCTGATGCTTTTGAACCCAAGGATTGCAAGGCCTAAATCTTAGTATAGTTTTCAACATGTTGTAGGTAGAATTCTAGAGACAGGAGCTCTCCCTTCTCTCTAGAATTTAGGGTAGTTTAGGTTTAATTTTCTTAGATATAACCTTTAATTCTTGTTGAGTTAGTTTCCCCTTTTAATTTCTTGTTGTTAAATCTTTACTCTTCTAGTTTTACTTGTCATTTCCTTTATTTTGTTACTTTTATGTTTGTGAACCCTTGTTGGATTTAATTTCCTTTTAATGCAATTTTCTGTTTCCACGTCTCTTTATGTTTATATTCATTGCTATTGTTAATTCATTGCTTATGTTAGTTATAGGTTTTCTTAATTCTTTCATTTTGTGATGTTTATTTTAATTACACTCTAGGTGTTTGTTGAAATGCTTTCTCTAGTTTTTGAGTATTTTTATGCTTTCTCTAGTTTTTGAGTAGTTTTCTTTACTCTTGGCCTAGACTAAGGGAATTGAGTGACCTTGAGTCACTGGGTCTCATTGAATTGGTGATTTGAGAACCCTATTGATAAACCCCATTTTTAAGGTTTATCTTGTGTTGAATTTATAGCATTTTAGTAACCTTTCCTCACATTTATTTAATGAATTAGCATAGTTTGTGGTTGTCTCCTTATTTGTGCTTAGATATAAAAACATGCTTTTTAAACCTTTAACTTGATGATTTTAATCTCCATTTGATTCCATTAGATGCCTTGATGTGTTTGTTAGTGATTTTAGATTGAATAGGGCTAGGAATGGATCAAAGGAGTGGAGAGGAAAGCATGCAAAGAAGAGAAATCATGAAAAGCCAAAGATTTAAAAAATGCCATGGGTGAGCACGCACATCGTACGCTCCCGCGCAGACTGAGGAAATCTCTATGGATGCGCACGCGCACTGTGAGCGTCCGCGCCGAAGGCCGCATGTGACTCCTTTAGTAGAACTCGTGCCTGGCGATTTTGGAGGGTTTCTAACCCATTTGGAGCTGAGTTTTTGGCGGGAAAAGATAAAAGGAACCAAGGATTGAAGGGGAAGGCATCTTTGGATCATTCACTCATCTTTTGTTCATTCATTTCACTTTAGATCTAGTTTTAGTATAGTTTCGAGAGAGAGAAGCTCTCACTTCTTTCTAGAATTAGGATTAGGATTAGGATTAGGTTTAATTCTTCCTTAGATCTAGGTTTAATTATTGCTTTGATTTACTTTTCTTCTATCAATTCTTGCTCCTCTACTCTTCCTCTATCTAGTTTTATGTTTCAATTCTTGTAATTTTCATACTTTGTTGTGGATCTACTTTTGTTCTTCTATTTTTCTTTTAATGCAATTTGAGGTAATTTATGTTAATTGTGATTTTCTTTATTGTTGTTGTTAATTCCTTGCAATCAATTGTTGTTAGAATTCATTCTTGTTGTTGAATTACTATGCTTTTCTTTTGTGCCTTCCAAGTGTTTGATGAAATGCTTAGAAGGATTTTAGAGTAGAATTTTATGTTCTAGGCTTGGGAAGGTAACTTAGGAATTTTTGAGTTACTAATGTCTAATTGATCGATGATTGATAGCCATTAACTCTAGTTCTCACTAATTCAATTAGTGAAAAGGCAGGACTTATGGACTCTGATTAATATAGCTCGCTTGACATTCTTTTACTATTAGTTAGAGTATAATTTAGTGGGATTGATCCTTGCAATTTTCATATTATGGTTAGTAATAAGGAGAGAGATCCTTAATCACCAATTCTTGCCAAGACCATTTTATCATTTGAATTCCGTTGTCATTTACTTTGCTTGTTTCTTACTCCAAAACCCTAAAATATACAAATCCATAACCAATAACACGAACACTACCCTGCAATTCCTTTGAGAGACGACCCGAGATTCCAATACTTCGATTTATAGATTTTAGCGGTTTGTACTTGTGACAAACAAATTTTTGTATGAAAGGATTATTGTTGGTTTGGAAACTATACTTTATAACGAGATTCCATTAGTGAAATTCTAAACCGTCAAAAATCCAATCATCACCTATATGGTCAATTTGATAACCATTGACACTAGCCTACTACTAAGTTAATTAATAGATAGGTTAGGACTTATGGATTGATGTTGATCAAGCCTATTTGACGTACTTCAAGCCTTGAGGTAGACATTGTACGTACTTCAAGCATAGAAGTAGACTTAATGAGTTGGTCCCTCATAATTATCAATATATAGTTTGTACACAAGGATGGTGATCTCAATTCCCAAGTCTTAGCCAAGAGTTCTTTTTCTTTCTTTTATTAGTTCTTGTCATTTACTTTCTTGCTTTTATATTTTCTTGTCAATTATAAATCAAACCCCATTTGCCCCTTCATAGCCAATAATTGATCACTTCATTGCAATTCCTTGTGAGACGGCCCGAGGATTAAATACTTCGGTTAAATTTTTATTGGGGTTTGTACTTGTGACAACCAAAATATTAAAATTTGATGTGAGGATCAATTATCGGTTTGGACTATACTATCAACGAAATTATTTGTGTGAAATTCCGAACCAGTGTAAATCTTCATCTTTCAACGAATTACCAACACCAATAGCTATTTTCAAACCTTACAGATTTTACACCAAGCAGCATGAAGAACATTATTATAAAATAATATGCGAGAGGACAGTGATCCCACCAGAGGCCAAATTTGAATTGAAAGAAGATGAGTATCCGGAGATCCAAGAACAAATTCGAATGAGAGGTTAAGAGACTCTGGCCAACCCTTAACTACTGTTGGGATAGTAATGATCTGTGAATTCTATGCAAAAGGAAGACATATAAGCAAAAGAAAGATGGACAAGGATTCCATACATTCCGGACCATGGTCTGACGAAAGACTCTCTATTTTCATCTTGACAAGGTGAGAGAGATCTTTAAGTTACCCCTACAAAAAGATGATCCAGAATCCTTTAATAGGAGGGTAGTAGCCAATCCAAAGTATTTTTGAAAATATTTAAAGATTTGACTTCAAATTTCAAGTTTGGTGTCCCATTCGTAATCTTTTCATTTAATTTAATTTTGTTGTTTATCTTTTCTATCCTTAAATCTTTATCTTATCTCTTTCTTTAATTTTCAAAATTTTGTTATCTTATCTTTCTTTTTAAATTCAAATTTTAAAATATTAGTATTTGGTTAGTTTTTCTTTCTTTGAAATTTGAATTTAAAAATCTTTCTTTGACTTCCTCTTTTTAATTTCAAACTTTTTCAAAATCAAATCTCCTATCTTAATTTTTAAGATCTTATCTTATCTTGTTTGACTTTTTCTTTCCATATTTAAAATTTAAAATCTTTGATTGACTCTCTCTTTTTAAATTTCAAATGTTTTCAAAATCAAATCTTTTGTTTTATTTTCAAATCTTGTTAGTTAGTTACTTGTTTGTTTTGTTTTAATTTTAAAAGTTTGGTGTCTCTTTAATTCTTCTTTCTCTTTCATCTTTTTCGAAAATCTCCTACCTCTTTCTCTCTCCTTATTTTCAAAAATTCTTTTTAATAAAAGACACGTATATTTTCCTTTTCTCTTTATCTAAGTTTCTCACAAGGAGCTATCTATATTCTGAGATAGAAACTCCTTTCTTTTTCCCTTCTTGGTTTCTTTCTTCTTATTTATGAGAAGGAATATGGATAAAGAACCTCTCTTTTATCTGGATCCTGAACTTAAAAGGAGTTTAAGAAGGCGTCTGCAACAAGCCCAAGCAAGCAGAACTATAAAGAACCTCACAGGAGCTCTAGAATAAGACGTTAAAGATACAACAATGGCAGCCAACCCAGATAATGGGAGAGATACAAGAAAGGTCCTTGGATCTTACACTGCACCTGATTCTGACTTTTATGGGTGCATCATCTCCATACCTACCATTGGTGCAAATAACTTTGAGCTAAAGCCTCAACAGGTCATTCTAGTACAACATAATTGCGAGTTTCATGGACTTCCGCAGGAAGATCCCAATAAATTCATATCTGACTTCCTGCAGATACGTGACACTGTCAAGACTAATGGAGTAAATCTAAAGGTTTACAAGCTCATGTTCTTTCCCTTTGCTGTAAGAGACAAAGCAAGGCTATGGCTGGATTCTCAACCTAAGGGAAGCCTAGATATATGGGAGAAGGTGGTCAATAGATTCTTGACCAAGTTCTTTCCACCTCAAAAGTTGAGCAAGCTCAGGGTGGAAGTACAAACCTTCAAACAAAAAGAGGGAGAATCCCTTTATGAAGCTTGGGAAAGATATAAGCAACTGATCGGGAGATGTCCCCCTGACATGATCTCAGATTGGACCATGTTAGATATCTTCCATGATAGCCTATCTGAGATGTCCAAGATGGCGTTGGACCACTCTGTAGGTGGGTCACTCCACTTGAAAAAGACGTCTGAAGAGGCCAGAAGCTTATTGACATGGTTTCCAACAACCAGTATATGTATACTTCTGAGAGAAACCATGTGAACAATGGGGCAGCTTAGAAGAGAGGCATCTTGAAAGTAGACACCTTAGGTGCCATCTTGGCTCAAAATAAGCTTATGTCCCAGTAGATTAATATAATCTCTCAGCACTTGAGTGGGATGCAGAGCTCAGATGCCTACTGTCTAGAGACAGCATATGAGGTGGACGCTAGTGACAACACCTGGACCACCATGGAGAAGGTGAATTACATGGAAAACTCCTCCAAAAACTTCAACAATAATCCCTATTTGAATATCTTCAATCAAGGATGGAGGAACCACGCCAACTTTGGGTAGAGCGATCAGTAGAAGCCTCAATAAGGCTTCAATAAAAATTAGGGTGGAATGAACTAGAACTGTTTCAACAACAGAGCATTCCAACCCCTTCAGTAATAGATGGAAATGCCCATACAAAGTCTCTTTAACCTGGCCACCATTGTCTCTAACCTTTCTAAGACCACGCACAATTTCATGGCAAAAACTAGGTCATCCATCAGGAACTTAGAGATACAGGTGGGTCAGCTGAGCAAGAGGATCCTTGAGATCCCCTCCAACACTCTTCCTAGCAATACAGAAGTAATTCCGAAGGAGGAGTGCAAGGCTCTCAATGTGGAGGCTGAGGCCGAACCCAAAGAGGAGCCTACTGTTGATGAACTCAAGGAGATCAGGACTCATGAGGACACTGGAACATGATATGCACGCCCCCTTTGCAGATAGAGGAGCACGAGGAATATCCCTCTTCAGATGAGCAAGAGGAATATAAGGAGGAGTAAATTGTTAGGTTCTTGGCGATCTTCAGGAAGCTAAAAGCCAATTCCTCTGAAAAGAAAGCTCTGAGGGGAGATGACACTTCAGAACTGACCAAGAAATGCAGTACTGGTGTGAGCCCGAACGTCGGTTAGGAATTTAGCATAACAAGAATCACTTCGTTAATAGCATAGTCACAACCGACGAACAACTCGCAACCAAAGTTTGGAAAATCAAGGGATTTCACAATTCAAAACCAATTATAAACCAAGAGTATTTGGACTCCCGGGTCGTCTCCCAAGGACCTAGTGACCAATGAGTGCACAATTTCGGTTGTGAAAGCAACAATAGATTTTCAATGAAGAGATAAGTAATGAAGCAATAAAAGAACTCAAAATTGCAAGTAATGAAATAATTTAGGAATTAAAGAAATAACAATGTAATATGAATAAGTAAGCTATGAAAGTGATTGATGTAAGTGTGTGTGTGTGTGTGTGTTTTAAAGCAAAATGGAATCTTGGCTTGGAATGAGCTAAGGGTCCTTTCTTTGTTGGAACCACAACTATGACAATTATAATGGATTAATCCCACTTAGTTAATCCCCACATCGGAGGGTAAGTCAATTGGGCATAATTGTTTTTAATCCACAAATCCTAACTCACTTGCTAATTATCTTAGCAACAAGTTAGCGTTAGTGGAAATAAGAACAATTAACAATCCACGAATCATCACTAAATGTTGGACATTCCAACTCTGGAAACCCAATCGCTCATTTTTCCCAAGCCAAGAGGTGAAAATTTAGCCCATTATCAAAATTGACATATCTACAAACACTTGGTGGGCACAAATGCAAATCATGGTAAAATTAAGAAAATGCTTGAAACTATAAGCAACAAATGATCAAAAGCAACAATAGTAACTCCACCAAGCATGTAATAATCATCAATCAACAAAATCATCAACAAGAAATCAAAATTGCAAAAAGTATATATATTAACACCAAAACTTTAATTACATGTAAGAGTAACAAAATTGTAACTATGAAGGGTAGTAATCAAGAAATACTTATAATGGAGGCTATCAAAATCCAAGAGCAAAAATGGAAATGGCACTTGAAATGTACAACACTAGTATAAACCCTAATGGAGATGAAAGAAAACTTAGAGAAAAACTATACTAAAAACCTCCTAATACTACTCCTAAAACTATCCTAATGATACGCTCTCCTTTACTTATGTTTGCCCCCTCCAATATGAGCTTCCAGCATAAGAATTGGTCCTCCAAGCCCCTCAAATCTAAAGTCACATGCATTTTTAATGAAGGCATGTGCAGGTACCTATGCGTATGCATAGACGTGTGTGCACGCACACTTCGCAGAAATCTCAGGCTGTGCGTACGCATAGAAGGTTGTGCGCACACAGACTTCGTTATTCTTTGGATGCTTGTGCGACGCACCAGATGTTGTGTGCTTGCACACATGGCTCGGATTTGCTACCTGTGCGTAGGCACAAGAAGCTGTGCGCACGCACACATCCATTTGTTATTCTCCTTTGTTTCTTCATCCTTCCTCCTCCTTTCATGCTCTTCTTCTATTCTCACCAAGCCATTCCTACCTTATACATCTGAAATCACTCAGAAACAACATCAAGGCATCGAATGGAAGGGCAAACGGGATAAAATTGACTAAATTAAGCACAAAAGAGCATGTTTTCATAATCAAGCACAATTTAGGGGAAAAGCTCAAAAGCATGCTATTTAATGGAATAAGTGTAGGTTTATCCACTCAATTCTAACAAAAAATTATCGTAAAATATGGACTCATCAAGTGCCTGAATTTAAGTGGTGCAGTCTGCTAGGATCTCATTAGAGATGGCAGACAAGTCCATAAAAAGGGCTTATGGCATGGTGGAAGATGTCCTTGTAAAGGTTAAAGACCTTTAGCTCCTTGCAAACTTCGTGATCCTAGACATTAGGAAGGACAAAGATAATTCCATCATCCTTAGAAGGCCTTTCCTTGCTACTGCAAAGACCTTGATAAATGTGGAAATGGGAGAGCTAGTCCTGAGGTTGTGGGAGGATTATCTCCTGTTTAAAATCCCCAACCCTCAGTTTCCTTCAAATAAAGGAGGTACTACTATGCAACGCATAGTATTCCATCCTTCTCTCTCAGTAGAGAATATTACAGAGCCCCCTGACATCAAACCTAAGTTTGGTGTTGGGTATCTATTACCATCTATTGAATAAGGAGGTACCAACAAGAAGGTACCCAAAGGCTGGCAAAATAAGAAAAATCCAACTGAAGGCCTCTCACCTGGCATGAGAGTTGTCGTCAATAAAAGTCCAGTCCTACCATATACTGTGAACAGGATCCTGTCTGTAGAGCATGTAGAGCTCATTCATGAGAGCATAAGAAGGAAGTTCATCATGGGGGTGAAGATTTGAGCACTTATCTACCTCCGTAAAGGAGCTGTCTGTCAAGCTAATGACGGCAAAGAAGTACTTTTTGGGAGGCAACCCAACCATAAATAGAGTACTATTGTTTTCCTTCTTTTATTTATTCTCATTTGATTTCATTTTTAGTCAAATTCTATAGTTTTTTCTGTTTCTTTTTTATGATTGTGATCATGTGTAGTACTTAGAACCTAGACAGAGACATTTAGAAATGGGAATAGAACACCCTGGGAGAGCCCCTTGCTTGCATTAACCGCCATACAAGAGGGAAAAATGGGCGTTTAATGCCCTTGAAGGAATGTTTGCTGGCGTTGAATGCGATGAGTGGATATTTTTTATGCTTTTTGACAACATTTTCATATAGTTTTTATTATGTTTTGTTTAAGTTTTATTATATTTTCATATGTTTTAGTGTAAACTTCACATTTTTAGGATTCTACTTCAAGTTATTGCATTTCATGTGATTTCAGGTATTTTTTTACTAAAATTAAAGAGTTTTGGCAAAGTCTGATTCAGAGACAGAGAAAAGACTGTAGATGTTGTCAAGATCTGACCTTTATGCACTCAAAGGAGTATTTATAGAGCTACAGAAGTCCAAATGGTGCGCTCTCAACGCCTATAGAAAGCTAACATCTAGGGCTTTCCAAAAATATATAATAGTTTATACTTAATTTCGGAAATAAAGGCCCAAAACTGGCATTCAAAGCCAGCCACCTACCTTATTCCTAGTGTTAGATGCCCAAAAGGGAGCCCATCACTGGCATTCAATGCCCAAGGGGAGTACTAGCTCGTGGATTTTACTCAAGATGAGCCCAAACACTTACTAAGTGTATCTCAGAAGTGGATTTTTGCACTATTGTTCATACCCTGGGTTGAGCTATCCGATCCAGGATGCTTGACGACAAGTCGACCGACCACTTCAGGTCAGGACTATCCGACCTCTTCTTTAAGAGCTCAGCCAAATCACTAGGAAAAGCCAAAAAAGGGCCCAACAGAGGAACACAACCCAAATCCTAAGGCAGCCCAAGCCTATAGAGATAAGGGTGGTACCTTTAAAGATAAGATGACTTCATCTGAAGATAAGATAAGATAAGATAAGATAACTATCTTATCTCCAGAAAGGTCACTCCTCATCATTATAAATACACTGGAGCACCCATGTATAACTGATACTCTTATTCTACTAAAAACCTGCTTAATACCCTTGCTAACTTAAGCATCGGAGTCCCTTGCAAGTACCACCACCCTCTGGTGACGAAGGATCAACACCACCACCAAGTCCAACAAGTCAGACACAGCGGCTCCGGCCACCATCATCAAGTCGAACTCAACAGCGCCGACCAGTACAGATGATCTCATCCGAGATCGACCTACAATTTTAGGTAACCCTCGAAACATTGGCGGCGTTGCCGGGGATCTAGAACTCATCCCACCATCATGGCGGACAACCTGGACAACGACCACAACTCTGATGTGAAAAATAGAACACCACATAAGAACATGAAGGTTACACTAGATGATACTTCTCAACCTAACAAAGACAAGGACTCCCCAAGCATTGGACCCATGGAAGCACTTAAGGATCACCTAAAACAACTCAAAAAAGAGGTCGAATATCAGCGGGAAGTCGAGAAAGACCAACGAAGGGAAGTTAGGCGACGCCACGAATTAGAAGATGGTGCATGAAATTGCAATCACACTTTTGCAATCCGCACAACTAACCAGCAAGTGCACTGGGTCGTCCAAGTAATACCTTACGTGAGTAAGGGTCGATCCCACGGAGATTATTGGTTTGAAGCAAGCTAAGTTTATTTTATTATTCTTAGTCAGGATTTCAATTAAAATTATCAATTTGAATTATTAGAAAAATAAAAGAGCGTGAATTAATTACTTGTAATGCAGTAATGGAGAATATGTTGGGGTTTTGGAGATGCTTTGTCCTCTGAATCCCTGCAATATAATATTCAACTCAATAACATAATTGCAAAGTTCCTTCCATGGTAAGCTCTATGTAAGGTGTCACCGTTGTCAATGGAAACTTCCCATCCTCTCAGTGAAAATGGTCTAGATGCTCTGTCACAGCACGGCTAATCATTTGTCGGTTCTCAATCAGGTTGGAATAGAATCCAATGATTCTTTTGTGTCTGTCACTAATGCCCAGCCTTCAGGAGTTTGAAGCTCGTCACAGTCATTCAATCCCGGAATCCTACTCAGAATACCACAGACAAGGTTAGACTTTCCGGATTCTCATGAATGCCGCCATCACTCCGGCTTATACCACGAATATTCTAATTAAGGAATCTAAGAGATATTCATTCAATCTGATGTAGAACAGAGGTGGTTGTCAGATACACGTTCATGGGTTGAGGAAGGTGATGAGTGTCACGGATCATCACCTTCTCCATAATTAAGCGCGAATGAACATCTTAGATAGGAACACGCATATGTGAATGGAAAAATATAAGTAATTGCATTAATTCATCGAGACGATGCAGAGCTCCTCACCCCCAACAATGGAGTTTAGAGACTCATGCCGTCAAAGAGTATGTAGTTCAGATCTGAAAATGTCAT